>NW_012103343.1:582776-650139 GCF_000951045.1 Mandrillus leucophaeus
TGAGATTATAGGCGTGAGCCACCGTGCTTGGTCTACTATGAGAATAATCCTTAAATTATATAAATGTTTCTGGACCCAAGCATCCAAATGAACAAAGTCACTTAAAGCAGTGAATCTGGAGGCCACGGTTCAAATTATGCTGACATTGCTCTCTAATTGTTGGATTTTCGTTTTAGAAATGATCTTCCTACATTATGGGATTTAATTTTGAGTGTGCATACAGGGCAGATATTTGTTCTTTGAAGATGTCCTAAGTTTTTGCTAGATATACATAATTTGAAACTCTGGGATGTACAGAGATTTGCAATGTGACTAATAACATTTTTTTGGTTGTTGTTCAGTAATCAGGTGTGGTTGGCTAAAAAATAATGAGAGTAATTATGTTGTCTGGCTCCGCAAATATTCCTAAGGCTGATTCCAAAGAAAGGTTCCTAAAATATGCAGACCTTTGTTAGCATCAATGATTAAAGGCTTATCAAAGCCTGACAGCAAGTTTGCACAGTCAGAAAGAACTTGGCTCTTGGAACTCAAACAAGTTCAAATTCAGGAAACTAAGCAACTTTGTATTTATTTCAGCAATACAGACAGGAATTTGCCATGAGATAAGCTTATTCTCAGGAAGTATCACCACCTTAACTTACAGAAGGGTAGGGAAACAACTTCACGATCTTCATCTCTAATCTGAAAAAGTTCTCTTCCCTCTTCTGATGAGACCAGTGCCTCCTCTCTGTCTTCAGAAGGGCTGAGGTTTATAGCAGTGACATGTGAGTCACTTTTCTTCCAGTTTCCAAATCATCTATTTTGCTTAATCAATGCCTTCTTTATGCTCACATTTTTCACCTCCCTAGCCATTTCCATTCTTCTATTTGAAAAAGCGTTTGATAGAGTCAGCACACAGGGCCTCCTGCTTTGCTGTCTTCGTCAGGGTGATATTGAAAGAGTTGTCTGATCTTGCTAAGACTCAATTTTCTTGTTTGTAAAATGATGATGAAATAATGCCTACCTCGCTAGCTTGTTGGGAAGTGTCTGAGGAACGTTCTTGGCTAAAGGTCAGGGGAAATTCCCTTCTCTTTGCCAGGCCCTACATTAATTAATCTACGTTAATTAATCTCTTTGCCAGGCCCTACGTTAATTAATTATTTCTAAGCATTGAGGGAAACATTCAGAACTCCAGGATGAGACAAAAGGGATATTTTTCAAGTCCTTTTAGTTTCTGCACTAGATAATATTAAGTATTATTCACATATTTCTCACTTTGGAGTCTCAATCGTCTTTCTGTTGGAAGCCTTTTTAAAATTATATCAAAAAGGTTAAAGCACTAAATAAATATGACACAGGTCCCTCTGGTCCCAATTCCTTAGGGATCGGATAACCCATATCCCTTTTCTGTGTCAATGATGATATCCAATCCTATCTCTTATTTCTTACATAAGACCTGAAATGAGGACTTCCTCTCCTTTTTAACAGAAGTATAACCAATTATCTACATTTACGTTCCTCATGAGAGAGCAAGATATAAATATTTTGATGAATATTTTATATTTTATATAACTCACATAAAGCGTTTTTATTGATTGAGAATAGATGGATATAGTATTATTCTTTTTTTTAATTGAAACGGAATTTTGCTCTTATCACCCAGGCTGGAGTGCAATGGTGTGATCTCAGCTCACTGCAACCTCCACCTCCTCAGTTCAAGCAATTCTGCTCCTCAGTGACCTCCTGAGTAGCTGGGATTACAGGCACCTGCCACCATGCTCAGCTAATTTTTGTGTTTTTAGGAGAGACAGGGTTTTACCATATTGTCCAGGCTGGTCTCAAACTCTTGACCTCAGGTGATCCACCCACCTCAGCCTCCCAAGAGGTGAGATTATAGGCGTGAGCCACCACACCCGGCCCCTGATACAGTATTTTTAAAAGTCTAACACATTTTTGTTTTGGACTGTTTGACTCAGATACATCATAGTAAAGGTATAATTTCCTAGGCATAAATGTATTTAGATCACCCATTCAGTGACCATCATTTACAAGTATTACACTGATCGCTAGGAGATATTTGCCTTGTTATTGAGTGTACTTAATTTCCAAATCTATGATCTTCCTTTCTTTAATTAACTTCTTAAATAGTGTTAGATAAGATTGTTTCATTCTATTTGTTCCAAATTAATACTATCCACAACTGAAGTGTGTCCCAATCTGCCTCAGCTTTTTGGAACAAAGGGTAACACTCCTGGAGATTGTAAACATCAAATCAATGTATGATAAACTACTTTCGAGGTATGATATCGTCCTTCCTAGGAGAGTGGAATAGATTTTGGGCTTTTTGGTTGTATAGCTTCTAAAGGGCACTAAGAATATATTAATTGGTTTAATTAAAATGGCACACATGTAATTTCTAAACCTGATGCTAAAATGGTGCAGTCTTTTATTATACTCAAAGCAGTGGTTTTATATGTCAGCCAGTGTCCCTTAAAGCAATACTAACATTTTTATTTGTTTGATTTTTTTTTTGTTTTGGTTTTGGTTTTAACAGCAAATGCAATAAAATCCTAGGACTCCCAGACCAAACCAGTAAAACAAAACAACTGTAGCTATTGGTATACAAGCAGAGATGTGCTGACAAGTTAAGGCATACAAATGTAACAGCATTTGTATGAATAAATAAATAAAAATTGTAAAAGTTATTTGAAAGTAAGTGAACTGCCACTTTTAAAGATAGCAATTGGGCAACGTGACTTTTCCGGCAGAACTTAACTCTCTGCCAAAGTTGGGATGTTGTATATGAGATTATTCCATAAATCCAATAGCACATTTTCAGTTTTTTTATATTCATTCTCTAGCCATTGCCAGTTCTTCCTGCATAAAATTGAAAGTTAGAAACCATGAAACAAGTCAAAGAAATGTTTTACTTTTTATTCACTTGAACAATGCATCGTGGCTGTGCTTATCTGTACCCGTTTCACATCTCCACTTCTTTGAACAAGAATGGCTTGTTGAATCACCCGGTGGCCTGCATCGGTGGATGTGAAGGAGTGAACGCATTGTGCTACTAGGCAAAGGCCTCCTCATGGGTTTTCTTGATTTCCCTCTCACTGGGGTGGAGCTGATTCTTTCCCACAGCAAGTGAACAAGGCTGCCAGGGTTTATTCCAGTTGGATGGCCTCAGAGCAATTAGGGTACACTTTAATTACTAATGAGCCATTTAGATTTATGCAGAAACTTGAAAAGAAACTTGAGTTATTTTCTTACTTTGCATGCTTCACATGTCTTGGCCCTTAAAAAGCTCAAAATATTGAGCCTTTCTTTCTCCATGCAATAGTCCAAACAATCCCGATCTGAAGCATAAAAAAACTATTTCTTTGAGATCTTTACCCCTCAAAATGCTAGTGAATAACATTGAATATTCTGCCATGTTCATAGAAACATATTATGTAAACTTGGGTAATTCTGAACACACTCTTTTACCCTGTTTTTATAGTATTTAGTACTGATTTAGAATGTATATAGACATTTGATTCAATTTACTGATTATCTTCTATAGTTAATAAAACAGTTGTTGTCTTCCATAGCAGACTGTGTTTGCATACAGTCTAGTCTCCACCAACAGATAATGTCCAAGCACATTATTTGTTTTATAGGAACATATATTGGAAATCCTTGGCTGTTCTCCACGTGCAGTCCTCTCCACAAAGAACTGCTAGTACAAACCCAATTTCCTCTAGACTTCTGCAGAAGAGGCTAAAGTATGCTAAAAATTAACTTGCTTCCCACCAAGTAGAAAAGTCTTACATTTCAAGTTCTATGTAGTGCAGAAGGCCAGAGAGAATCTGGAGAAGTCACATTGTAACTTCAGCCTTGGGAAATAATAGCCTTCATCAGAAGTAATGGAACTATGAGAAACAATTAGGAAAAGAAAAATTGACTGAAGTCCTTGGGACTTGGGTCCTTCTGGGCTCGATTTCAGCTAGAACCCAGGAGACATCTAGTAACTATGCCCAAATGGATGATATTCTAGAAATCCAGCTCAGATAGACCCCAGAGACCTTCAGAAAGCCCCATGCTGCCATATGTGCTTGAGGGCAATGACCTGGAGAAGTGCCTCTTGATTCGTGTGTTATGACCAAAAGGGTTTGAGGCATGCACAGTGGCTGGTACAGAACCCAAAGAAATGTTCTTCATTAAGATCTACACAAATTCTGATGCCTTTGTAATAATCTGATAAAAGGCCCACCAGCCAGCTGTGGTGGTGTACACCTGTGGTCACAGCCACTCGAGAGGCTGAGGTAGGAGGATCACTTTAACCCAGGAGTTTGAGGCTGCAGCGTGCTATGACTACACCTGCGAGTGCCCATCGTACTCCAGCATGACTGGGCAACATAGTGAGACCAAATCTCTAAAATAAATACATAAATAAATAATTGTAGAAATAAAAATGTTAATTAAAAAATAAACAAATGACAATTTTTTAAAAAGATCCACCCAACTAATGTCTATGCTTCTACTTTAGAGGCAGTTAACTTCCCAAACAGGAAGTCTAATAGCAGATCTCCTTTTAGACTTACATTCAATAGAAGACAGAGCTTCAAACACTCCTGTCTCTGAATTGCTGCTGATCACTATGCATCTAATACCCTGAGTAATAGCAATACGTTAATCAAGTCTCAGCCACCTGTTTAAATCCCACCATAATGAGATAACATATGCAAAGACTAGCACAGGCCAGGAAGTGTTGGCTCTCTTCCTTTTTTCCCAGCAAGCACACAGAAATGATGTAAGTTTTGCTATCAAAATGAGCTTATGTATGTAAAAGCACAAGTTTTGCTATCAAAATGAGCTTATGTATGTAAAAGCACTTCACTGAATACATCAGTATTGAATTTTAAAATAGTATTATTCTGCTGGTTTTTATCCCATGAGACTAAAAGAAAGCAAGTATTTATTAAACAAATTTACCTAGGCTCTTTCGTGTCAAGCCCAATTACTAGTCAATTTTATCAATATAATTCCAGCAAAAATTCATTTGGATTATAATAAAAATGTATAATAACCCCTTAGTTAATCAAATAACATCATGTTGACAGGAAGTCCCTTCACTCATACTGAACACCTTACTTTAAAAGCATTTTTCCATGCCAAGCACTTGGGGCCAAGCCTAACCCCATACACTAGGGTTTGGTTTCTGTGTAGTCACGAACTGGACAAAATTAAAATAAGGACATGGACAAAATTTATGTGTAAGATTGTTCATCAGTATTTTAGGTATTTATAGCTTTGAAAATTTGAAGCAGTTTAGCTATACAACAACAGGTGATTGTTCAAAATTATGGTGCTATTCAATAATTAAATTCATGCTGGAAAATAATATTTAATAACCTAGGAAAATAATTATAATTTATTTTTAGCCAAGAGAAATAGGTTATAAAATAGTATGGAGAGAATATATGTTAAACTACAAACACACAAACATACATATACACATAGAGAAAGATATGGCATTTATTTAAAGGCTTGAAAGAGATATACAAAAATGTTAACAGTATGGGAATTCTGGATTAAAAAACCACATTTGTACTAAATTGTGTATATTTTCCGCAGTGAATATACATTATCCTATAGAGAAAAAAGCAGTTACTAAAATGAAAAGATTCAACATAGTGAAAACAATTAGTCAAACTGGCCATAAGAGATTATGCAGGCAAAACACCTGGCGGATTGGATTTTACAGTTTTCCGCTAGCTGTTTTGATCGTGTGTAGGCATAGCCTCTTTTGTTAGTTTAGAAGCGCGGCGGCTTGCATACAGTCCAAATGAAGAAGATATAGACAAGAATGGCAGAGTTCGTTAATGTTTCCATTAGACCCACCATCTGATTCTCTTCAGGCTCATGTCTCTTGAACCCACGATGAATTTCATAGCTCAGTATATCAGTTAACTCCTAGCAGGGCTAGATGTTATTTGTGGTAATGGTGATCTCCTGTTTCTCGTGAGTGGTGAGTAGTCTAAGGCAGATGTCCAAGAAACCCAGATGTTTAGGAATATCACTGATTTTAAAGATACAGGAGTATTTCATATTCTTATAACAGGGGAGACACCAAAAGCAATAGACAAAAAAAAAAAAAAAAAAAGGCTACAGAAAATAGTCATTTACAGGGTAAACACAAATCGCCTTTGTATATTATAGAAAGTCAAGACTCTCAGCCATTCTCCAGGCCTTTTTTTTTTTTTTTCTTTTTTCCCCCCCAGTTTTCCTTTACCGCGGTGGCTCACGCCTGTAATCCCAGCACTTTGGGAGGCTGAGGTAGGCAGATCATAGTCAGGAGATCGAGACCATTCTGGCTAACACAGTGAAACCCCATCTCTACTAAAAATACAAAAAAAAAAAAAAAATTAGCCAGGAGTGGTGGCAGACACCTGTATTCCCAGCTACTCCTACTCAGGAGACTGAGGCGGGAGAATGGCAGGAACCTGGGAGGTGGAGCTTGCAGTGAGCTGAGATCGCACCACTGCACTCTAGCCTGGGCGACAGAGTGAGAACGCCATCTCAAAAAAAAAAAAAATCAACATAAAGATTAAAAATTTCTGAGATGCTGGTCTTCCTTTCTTTTCATTTTTATTTTTTTCATTTTTACTTACCAATTTAAACTTGGAAACAACCTTTGAATACACATTTTCTAGAGACAGTCACAATACTTGCTACCGAGAAATGTTGGTAGTGAGTGAGAAATCCCAAGGACATCTTTGAAAAATGTTTCATTTTAATAAAATATTGCCATATATTTATCATATTTTTCATTTTTTTGTCTTAAAGAAATCTTATATAAACCACGTGGCCATAAAGACTGAGCTGACCATGTCCTGGTGTCAGCAGAACATGAGGCTCTCTGCCCGTGCTTGCCACTTCTGCAGGCATGGGAGCGTGGGGGTATGTAGATAGTTCCTGGCTACACAGAAACCAAACCCTAGTGTGTGGGGTTAGGCTTGGCCCCAAGTGCTTGGCACGCAAAAATGCTTTTAAAGTAAGGCATTCAGTAAGAGGGAAAGGACTTCCTGTCAACATGATATTATTTCATTAAGGGATCAGTAAGGAATAAACTAAAGAATATTAAAGAATCTTTAAAACAAAACAAACAACAAAAAAAGCTGAGCTTCAGGCACATCTCTGCTAGCCAACAGCTAAGAATTCCAAGATGTATAGGATGGGGATAATAATGTTCTCCTTGCTATTCTGAAATATGGACAACATATAGCTACACACGTCCAGTGCCAACCTTACCCCCAGGATCCTTGGTGTCCCTTGTGGAAGTCCACATTTTTGTTTAAACCATAGCACGTGCCAATTTATAACAGAGAATACAACAGACTTACTGTCTTTCATAGTTCCCTTCCACTGGAGTGTAGTCCCCATGAAAGCAGGGTTCTTCTCTACTTTGTTCATTAGTTTACAAACCAGCATCTAGAACCAAGCCTCACTCATAGTAGGTACTCATTAAATATTTTGTGAATGCATGAATGCCATATGCACATCACATGCTCCAGTGAGATTATATGAGTTTGTAAACGTAAATCATTGTGTTAGCGCAATTGGTTCCTTCGGATGGATTCTTAGTCTCGCTGACTTCAAGAATAAAGCTGCCGACCCTCATGATGAGTGTTACAGCTCTTAAAGATGGTGTGTCTGGAATTTGTTCCTTCCGATGTTCAGATGTGTCCATAGTTTCTTCCTTCTGATGGGTTCGTGGTCTCGCTTACTTCAGGAGTGAAGCCGCAGACCTTCCCAGTGAGTGTTACAGCTTGTCAGTATGGCACCTACAGAGTTGTTTGTTCCTCCCGGTGGGTTCATGGTCTCACTGACTTCAGGGGTGAAGCTGCAAACCTTCACAGTGAGTATTACAGCTCTTAAAGGTGGCACAGACTCAGGGAGTAATCAGCAGCAAGATTTATTGTGAAGAGTTAAAGAACACACCTCCCACAGCATAGAAGGTGACCCAACTGGGTTAGTGCTGCTGTCCCAGGTGGCCAGCTTTTATTCCCTTACTTGGCCTCGCCCATGTCCTGCTGATTGGTCCATTTTACAGAGCGCTGATTGGTCCATTTTACAGAGTGTTGATTGGTCCTTTACAGAGTGCTGATTGGTGCGTTTACAAACCTTTAGCTAGACACGGAGCACTGATTGGTGCATTTACAAATCTTTAGCTAGATACAGAGTGCTGATTGGTGCGTTTACAATCCTTTAGCTGGACAGAAAAGTTCTCCAAGTCTCCACCGGACCCAGAAGCCCAGCCAGCTTCACCTCTCAATTGTATTTTCGCTTAGAGAGTTAACTGCTAAAAAATATTATCTTAGGTGACTGCCCTCACTAAGTTTGCTAATGCATACTCAAAGAAGTTTTTTATCATTTTCTTCCAAAATTTCTAAGCACCTTATTTCTGGTCTTGTGTATTTTTACCCTACTTTATGGAGGCTCAGAGCAAAACTTCCTAAATCACCTCCTGCTTTAAATTGTGTCACACTCTACTGCCTTGGGCTGTGTGCTTACAAAAGATTTAGGGAAGTTCTTTCCTTCTTTGAGGCAATCAGGGACTTCTGTTTAGGCATAGTGGGATAATTTGTATTTATGAAATATTAAAATATTATGTTGTGTATATTTGTGAGCTTTTATGGCTCATAAACAATGGGATCTATTTATGTTTTTGTCCTCATTTTTCTCTCACTCCTGATTTCAAGAAGGAAGCCAGGTCTTTTGCCCTCCTTTTCTCAGGTACTAGGTTATGTAGCAAATTCTGCTGATAAACAGCCTTTTCCTAAGATGTTGTGAAAGCTGAAGTTTACTGTGGAGCTTATGCCAGATGTCACTGAGGGAGTGGGAGGAGAGATTGCCATTGGGTTCAGGAAAGACTGGAGAGACTAGATGAAGAGGAATGCAAATGGCCTAGAGTATGGACTTTGGCTCTTACTTGGAGTTGGTTGGGAAGCCATCAGAGAGTTTTGGGCAGAAGAGTAGTATGTTCTGACTTTCATTTTAACAGGGTCACTGTGCTGCTTTGTTGCAAATAGTCTGAAGAAGGCAAGGGATGTAGCAGGGAGAAGAGCTGGAAGCTATTGCAATAATCTTGGCAGGAAATAATAATGACTCAAACTAAAGTGGTGGCGGTGGGGTTGGTGAGAACGTTCAGCTCTTGGGAGAGCAGACCTTTTGAGTAATATTTCTTAAGAATTAGGCAGCATTTTAATTCATTTAAACTCTCTCTTCACTGCACCCCTTTGGGATATATTCCTGAGACTGTTGGATTTGAGTATAGTCTGCAGATGTGGACGTAGCAAAGCTAGCTGACCCACACAGGAATTGAACTCAAAACCTTGATCTTAATACCTACTGCCCTAATCAATTTAGCTAAACATGGGCCAAGAAACTATAGAGGCTCATAGACCTTCCTTCATCAAATCCTATATAACCTTAGAATTATCTGCCAACCTTAGATAAAATCCTTACAGTTTCCTTACTTTTGTTGTTGAAACAGTATAAGTGCCTATAAAACTGACTTTTAAAATAAGGTAAAGTTCACAGAGAGTTCTACTTGTAAAACTGCAAGCCCTGTCCATCATGGATTCATATAGCCATTCTCAAAAAGTCAATTTCTAGATGTCCATTTTGATGGTCTTTCTTAAATTGGAAAATAATTAAGATTTTCTGAATTTGCTCATTTGTCCACAGGGATCAGTTCACCTTCTGGGCACACAGTTGTACATTCTAACAGAATTACACAAGGCAAAGAAATACCATACATTACAGCTCAAATGGTAATAAGAGATGGAAATAACCACCTCTTGAATAATAATTTTTAAACCCTTCTTTACCCAAGGCACAATGTTCCTTCACAGGAGAATAGTCATGTGGGAGAATATGCCAATTATAAGGCAATTGGTTTGTTTTTCTTGTAGACTTGCTTTATTAGGAGTCCCCTAATGTGTTACACATTCTGTTACAAAGTGTGACAATTTACAGTGCATTCTGGGGATTTCAGAAAAGGGAAAGCTCTTGCAAATTATTATCTGTGACAGAATTATAATTTTACAAATGATTAATCTCAATCATCCATCTCTTTTTCCTCTTGGGTTAAGCAGGAAATATTGTATCCTGCAAAATTAGCTGTCAAAATGTGAGCTCGTGGTTTTGGAGTATTTGTACATCAGGAAAATGAAAAGAAGATCTTTATTAATGAACTGGATTAAATAAATAAAAGGATTTTTGTAGGAGACATGCTACTCTGTTGCTACAACATGTCTCATGATTTCCCAGTAGCCAGATGATATTTACCAAATTAAATCAGGACATAGTATGACTATATTACTGATTTCTGGGGTTGTCTTTCCGCCTTAGTGTGTGATTTTTACATATGCCTGTCTTTTGGGCTGGGTACACATGCTGATGCATATTATTGTCCTTTGTTATTCAACTTACACTAACTAGAGGTAAATATTTTGATGACAGGATCATTTGGAAAGTATTTGGGAGTGGCAAAAATTGTCCATACATCACCAAACTGGTGTTGAGGTCAGAAAGCAGCAGTTCAGGAAAGAGGAGAGAATTTAAAGGGAAAGTTACAAATTGAGAGCCATGTGAACAGATGAAGCAATCTTGAAATCAGGCATTTTACCAAACATTATTCTGTAACTTCCAAATAATTAACTTGAAGTTGACATTATGCTTATAAGGTATGTCACCTACAACTTTAGCTTGTAATTATGTATATATGTGTGTGTGTCTTCATCCCAATAGCTAGGCTGCAAGCTCAATTCCTTTAATATAGTAGACATTCAGTTAATAGAAAGAAAAGGAAGAAAGAAAGAGAGAAAGAGAGAGAGAAAGGGAGGGAGGGAGGGAGAGAGAGAGAATGGAATACTGAGAAAAGCAGATGATTAAAAACAATGGTGGCTCCTAAGTTGGGCTGTTCAGATACCTAATCACAGGATAAACACCACAACTGACATCGTGACATACTTTTTAACTTGGAAGAAAGAGTGAGACTCTGAAGCTTTCCAGGCTCACAAAATGGAGCAAAAAACGGAGTTTTCGCAAAGGCTAAAGACGTTCACGGTTGCTTCATATACAAAGGCATAGCTACTGCATTCTTCTCACCTCTGGCTATGCTGAGAATTCCTCTGATCCCGTTTAAAAAAAAAAAAAAGTGAATGTTTGGACTCCACCTTAGATCTGCTGATTTTTAAACTCATCAGAATTTCCAGACCTCAGTGTATTTTAAAGTTGCACCAGGACAAGTAACCCTGAGGGTTGGCCAGAGGTGAGGACCCGTGGCAAGGGATTGTTGCTGTCGTCTTTTTTGAGGAAGGGCAAGAACTGCTGGACTCTACTCTCTTTTCTCTTTAGGGGTCTTGTTTTCGCCTGTATCTTCAGTTAAAGGACAGAAAGCCTTGTACCTGATACCTTATTAAGAAAGGGAGTTGATAATAAGGATATATATGTGCCAGAGCTGGAACTGTCACAAGATGAGGCCACTCCGGAGGCCATCTACAAGTTCCTCCATTATCCTGAGCCACATGCTTGCTCCCTCTGTTTCTATAAATCTCTCTCAAAAAACCACGCACACAGTGGCATGTCTCTTTTTCTCTCCATTCTCTATGGAAATGCTTCCTCATTCTTTATCTGTTCAGTTTTGGGGTTTCTTTTTGGTATATGTGGGAACCTGTACTTCCTCTTAATTTCTGCTTTTCATAACTGCAGTTTCCTCCCGATCCAGGAGACCTGCCCAGTCTCTGGCTGTAATGTCCTGTCAGCCTCAGCTCCCCATGCTAGCCACTTCATCCTTTAGAGAGACTGACTGGCTCAACTCATCTTTGCACAAAAGGCTACATCTCAGAAGAAATGCCTTTGGGTCAAACGCCTCTTCTAATGCAGTTATCTCAGGCTAGATGTTTGGAATCACGATGACAAAGTATGTCTGCCTCAGGGTGGTCTCTAAGAGGAACTGTGCATGTGGTAGATACCTAGTATTGTACATACTATGACTCCACAGTAGTTGTGTTTTAGAGATTTTTATATACACGTCTCCTCTTCCGATTTTTAAGCTCCTGGGGAACTAATGCATTTTTATATTATCAGTAGTATTTAGCAGCATGATTGGCATATTTTCTATATTCAATGCATATTGCATTGATATGTATAATATCCCTCTCACCTTCTTTCCCACCTTTTTTCTTTTTTGCCTCTCTCTTCATTCCTTCTTTTACCCCTTCTTTTTGTCCTTCCTTTTTGTCCACAACATAGAAGGATCTGTTATGCCAAAGACAACACGAGGCACCTTCATATCAACAATTTTAAAGATGTATTTACCACTATCAAGATGCTCTGGGTCTAGCAGGGCAGAGAGAGCTATAGTAGGATGTTATGTTAAAAATAGAGTGTTTGTCCTCCTCATATTTTTCCTTCGCCTGTTTCACATAGCTTAGTCATTCCTTATCCTTTTTCTGCTTTGTGGACTTTTTCAGGGTGGAAAACAGAAGAAGCAGATGTTAATGTTTCTTTTTGCCTTTTCTAAGACCGAAACTCATGGAAGGGATGTTGAGCGTCCCAGAGGGGAAGTTAGAGAGGGTGTTTCTCTGAGGAAACAAGACACAAGAGGAAGAGAGACTCCTACAGCTGGGAGGAAGTGTGTGCCTGGGGCGGGGTTCCCTGGAGGAGTGGCAATCTTGCCCTCTCTTTGGCAGCACCCCAGGGAGGTGGCAGATCCCAGAGCAAATGGTTTTGTGCTGCTCCCCGGTGAGGCTCCCAGCTTCACCACAGCATGGGAACAGCAGAGTCTTTCTACCTCAAGCAGTAGGCAGGACATTAATCACAGGGAGGTAACCAGGGTCCAGAGAACCCATTTTACATCTTCAGAGGGACAGGACACAGGGATTTCTATACAGTAACAGGCAAGGAGGATTTTTCACTGGGGAATGAGATAGAACTTGACACTGGCTGGGTCAGATGGGGATTGAAATGAAATTTAGATACCTTTAAAAGACAGAAAGAACTACTATTTCTTATGAGTTTGTGAAACTCGTATATAAGCAAAAAAAAAAAATTACTAGAAGGTAATAAACTAATTTTTTATAACAGTCATTATAACATACTCTAAGACCATAGAAAGGAAGGAGGATTAAATCTAATTTAGGAAAATCCTTGCTGCTTGGGACCGTTGGCATGACCTTATGAAGTGTGTCTCTGACTTTAGGGGCAAAACTAAAACAATACACCAGAAAATACAAACAACAGACCTACACACTATGGGATGACACTCATGATGCCTCATCCTTAGTCATGTGAGATGCCAGCTGCCCCTTGGAGGTTGCTCACTGTCTAACCAGAAGGCAGTGCTCATTTTCTCACTGTTCTCACAAGTATTTTATTGTTCAGCTAATCCATTTCACCTTTTGACATCTCATTCAGTTTCCTTTTTCGAGAACTGAAGGTACTACTTTAGAGAAATTTAGGGCAGGTTGAACTTGTATATAGAAAAGTACTTACAATTTACAAAGCATCTTATTAAAGTCTCGTACATAAGCAGTTTTATTGGCATAAACAATTTAAAGCGTATCAGCATTTCTCCCAACAAAGTATCTCAATTATGTTCTAAAACCTCATAAAAGAAAGAGGCTATTTGTTTATTATTTATTTATTTATTTACTTACTTACTTATTTAGAGACGGAGTCTCGCTCTTTCGCCCAGGCTGGAGTGCAGTGGCATGATCTCAGCTCACTGCAAGCTCCGCCTCCCGGGTTCATGCCATTCTCCTGCCTCAGCCTCCCAAGTAGCTGGGACTACAGGCGCCCGCCACCTTGCCTGGCTAGTTTTTTGTATTTTTTTAAGTAGAGATGAGGTTTCACCGTGTTAGCCAGGATGGTCTCTATCTCCTGACCTCGTGATCCGCCCGTCTCGGCCTCCCAAAGTATTTTAACAAATCAAAAAGCATTTTTTGCTTAAGTGCTATCTCATTCACACAATTATATATTTTTCAATAAATATATGAGGCCAGGACCTATCTTAGTGTTGTGTGTATAGAAGTAAATAGTAGAAAAGGCTCTCACCTTCAGTGAGATTGCAGTCTAGTAGGGGAGACCAATATTACACAAATTTGAAAAATTGTGAGACATGCCACCAAGGTCAAGAACAGGGTATTGAAGAGCATCAGACTATGCTACCCTAAAATATGCCACTTGGCATAGGATGATTTTGAGCTAAAGGCAATCAAGAATCAACAGAGGCTGGAAGAGTTCTCTGCCCTCCCATATTTGCCTAAAAGCACAGAATAAATTTTTGAACTACTCCTCCTTCCTCCCACGACATCACCCAGAGAAGAAATACTCTTATCATCAAAGACAGGGAGTCAATACCCAGACGAGTATGCATAAATAGACCTTACTAAAATAGCCCTTACCTTCAATTAATTCCTTCGCATATATCCTAGTCACTTCCACATAATTTATGGTCTCTTGAAGTCCAAACCTTCTTTCCTTTTTTAAAAGGGTATATAAGCCTCTAAGTCTATTTATTTGAATTTCTGTAAACTGCCATGCATGTAAATATTAATAAAAATTTTAATTTGCATGCCCCCAGGGACTAAACATAAGAGGGAGAGAAAAAAGTTTTCCTTCTTGACAGAGTTTAAGAGAGAGTAAGTGTGATGACCAGTATAAGAGTGAGCCAAGGAAGCACTTGTTGAGAATTGAGGGTTGAGCTGAGTCCTGAATGATGAACAGGGACCAGTGAGTGTGTGTGTGTGTGTGTGTGTGTGTGTGTGTGTGAGAAAACTTTTTAGACAGAGGCATAGCATGGGTAAACATGTTTGAGTCATGAAAGCTCTTGATTTCCTAAAACACAGAAATAGAGCACATACTTTTCTTGAGTGTGAACATTTTAAGAACCTTCCCAGTCATGGCTGCATTAAGATGTTCCAAAATAACAAAGGACCTGTGAAATAAAGGGAAGTGGAGGAACATATTTTATAGGAATCCATTCTAAAAATTGTGTATATCCAGTATATATGATAATGTTCTGTTACATTTTGTATGAAAATTAGGCTGATTTTGGTAACTAACTTTCATCTCCCCAGGTAACATTTCTTTAATGCAATATTTTTTTCTGCCAAAAACCATGCTACTATTTCCATTTCTTCTTTTTCCCTCTCTCATAAAAACCAAGTACCCATGTTGTTTACAAGACCTAATTTTCATACTTGATTAGCTCACTATGTGAAAGGTAGTAGTTCACGTGTAGGACTGTAAGTTACAGGTTAGCGTGTTCATTGTTCCAATGATAGAAATTTTCATTCTCAATATATTGCAATGAGTAACAGTAAAATTGAAATTTATGTTATATATTCTTTGTGTTAATATTTCTCATCCATTTAGGTAGGCATCATCTTCAAAGCAGTATAGTCTAAAACACAAACTTGTCATCAGTTGGTACAAAGCTTCCTTCCAATGTGATCAGATGCAACATCAGCTCTCCATTGCATATCTTACTTTTTATTACCTTCATTAAGGCATGTAACCGTCACCACAAACTGCTGCTCCACCACTGAGTGGTACCTATTGTGCAGCATCCTGGCTGCACTCTAGGAGTTTCTCTTATAGAAATTTGCTCAAAATTTGCTTTCACTTCACTTCAGTTACTACAATTATTGGAGCCATGCTACAAAAGACACTCTTAGAGTTGTTGCAATTGTACACATCAACACTATTTTTCCCAAGGCCAAGGCTAGAACAATTTGAGTAACAAAATAAGTTAGTATTAGATTATAACCCAAAGTATAAAATATATGCATTTACATATATGCATCTATACTGATATAAATAAGTCATTGAATAAATAAATACACAAATGGGGAGAAAGTGACAAATCTTCCTTACAAAAGAATTTCAAAAAATATTTCAAAAACAAAAAACTCTAGAATGTGGAGCATAATTGTTCTCTCCTTAAATTTAAGCTGGACTTAGTGACTTCCTTACTAAGAAGACAGTATTAAAAGGGGAAACAGTAACTTCATGCTGAGGAAATCAGAAAGACACTACCTTAATCAGTGATCAATGTTAACTTCACCAGTTGAAACGCCCTTTGCAAAAATTACGTTGGTGAGAAAATTACAACAGTAAAAGAAATCTGAGTTAACCCACTCCCCATCTTGCCTTTCCCTTAATTATTCCTGGACTTAGCTAATAAATGCTACAAAATTCCATAAACATTAGAATCCTCAGAGAGACCAAATTATTTTCATAGCATTGTAGTATTGGATATTGAAGCTCTATAGTATTTAATTTATTGAGAATCTGAGAATGGACAAATTTCGCTGGGCAGAATATTCAATTATCAAGAACAATCTATTTTCTAAATTACCATACGTGTGTGTGTATGTGTGTGTGTATACCTGTGTGCTGTAAAAACAAAACTGTATTGTCCCTGTGATATTTGTCAGATCTCCACCATCAGACACTTGATCTCTGCAGGCGGAATACTAGCTACTGTGTATTATCTCCAGTGGGTAATTCACCCCTGGTCCCCAGTCCTGGGTCTGCTCTTGCTGCCCAGAGGGTGGCTTATTATGTGCAAGAGCCTGACTGTCTGAATGGGCTGCTCCAGGAAGGTGGGTCCAGATCAATCATTTCTGATGTTGAAAATTTACATTTCAAAAAGGGCTGTTTCCCAGTACCATGGGACACAACTATCAAGAGAGAAAACCCAGTGAAATGCCAGGATTGTTGTTGTGTTGGTGTTTTGTTTTGCTTTTTGTTCCATACATCTAAATAATCAATTTAAGCATTTTCATTCTGAACTGATCCAATTAATTAATTATGTTATCTTTGTATAAGAACCGCTTGGGAGAAATCAAAATAAAATCAGAAGCACAGGCGAGAGAGAGACAGAGAGAGAGAGAGAGAGAGAGAGACAGAGAAAGGGCGGGGTGGGGGGGGGGGAAGGAAATCAAGTGTGGATAGTGGAAAGATAAAAGAGATAAAATCAAATTTGCACCGAATGTGTTCTAGGTCCAAATTTCCTCCAGGACACATCTTTTGTAAGTAGCTTCCACAGCCCCTGAATGTGGCCAATGAGTGTTTTGCCAGATTCAATATAAATATAACAAGACTCTTCAAATATCACCCTGCTGCTTGCCTCACTGGGCTGTAGTAGCTGTTTACATAGCTCGTAGATACACAGAAAACTCAATCTGCTTATTTCCAGCTACCATATTAGCAAAAAAGAAAGTTAACGAAGGACACTGCAAAGGAGTGTGGTGTGTTTAATAAAACACTTTCCCCAGGAATTGAAAGAAGCCTCTGCATGTGGGATGCAGCAGCTCATCACTAATTCAGAATCTCCCTTCAGCCTCAGACTTTTGTCTTTCTTCTTCCAACTGCCGCACTTTCAAGCGTGATGGCTTGCTGAGTAGGCTTCCCTACTCTGGAAGGGAGCTCAGAGGGAAGGGAGCCAGAGAGTTCATTAGGGGTATTTCACAGTCACTCAGATCCCAGGGTCTCTGTCTCATCTTCGCAGATCACACTGCTCATAGAGAGTCTTTCTTTATTTTGTTACTTATCCTTGTACTGCCAGAAGTCTACAAAGACGGGGCTCCTGCATGTCCCCATTCACATCAGTGGGATGTCAGCACAATTCAAAGCCTATCCTGCACCCGTGTACATTCACTGATTGCAAATCAGCTTATTGTATTTTAAAAATTCAACATTTTCTTGAAAATGCAGCATTTGAAGATGAAAATCTTATTCTAAGAGAAGCATATTACAAAAAGGAAGAATAAAATAAAGAGATGAGAGAGAAAGCAGGAGGGGGAAAGAGAACAAAGAAAACACAAATGAACAAAGAGAATGATCAGGTAGGATTATGTTTTCAAATCCAGATAGCTGACCTATGAAACCAAATTTTGCTTAAGGTTTTCATTTACTTCTATGCATGTATTTCTTTTCAGAAACCTCTCATGAAAGCCAATCAGCATTGCTAATATATTGGTCATATTCCAGCCTTGAGAAGTCAAACTGAGCCAACATTATTAAAGTCCTGCAAAATCAAAAGAGTCAAGGCCCTTTCTCCACCAAATAGTCCTTTTTTCCTTCAGTTGTCTGGATATGGACACTTGATTACAGCACATTCTCCTAATTATAAGGTCTACTTTGAACACATTGCTTTATTCCTACAAAGTCAATGGCTATTAATGATTTTATCACTGAAATTCATGGTTACAGGTGGGCATTTGTAGTTTCAACGTGAGCTATCTTTCAAAAAGAACATGGTTAATATGACTTAATAGGAACTACATGTTTTTATGAATCCATAGAATTCCTCTCATTTCCCACTGATGAAATGAAACGTCTGAAGCTTCGAAGAATGGCCAAGTGAAAAATGGGCTGAATTCTCCTATTTGGAAACCTGTATGCTGTCATTTCTGCCCAGGTGCAGTATTTATACTACTGAATCTATATTCAATCTAATTTCCACTCAGTCCGAGCTGATCTTTAGGGCAGGGAGGCTAGCCTAGTAATGTAGAAGCTAGCTACAAGTACCTTTTTATTTTTATTTTTTACATGGAAAGGATAACTGTTTCAAAATTTGAGCAACCCTCTTAGGCTTGGTCCTTTGCCTGACTGCTTAGCAGTTGTTTCGTTTATTTGATTGGTATAGAATGCATAGGCAGAGACTACCTTGCACATGTAGCCTACATCTATGCTCGTGAACAAAAGTAGAAACATGTATGTCTTTTCTCACTAGTTTAGAATCCAAAGAGCATTTATTCAAAGGCAGCTGCACTGTGTTTAAGGTTTAAGGACTTTTCTTTCCCCCAGACCAATAAAGCAGGCACGATCCTTGACTTTCAATTGTTTAGACTCTATATGGGAAGATATGCCATAAATAGGATAAAATAAAACGGTGATTTAAGAGCTAAGTTATGATATATGAGAATATGTGTCACAAGACACCTAGGGGTTCATTGTCAAATGTCTGCATAAGTAATGAGTGTTATAAGATCAGATCAGATGAATGGTGTGAGCACCCATTAACTATTGTATCTCAGAGACAGTGTGAGCTGTCCTCATTTCTGAGGTTTTTTTTTTTTTTTTTTTTTTTTTGGAGAGAGAGAGTCTTGCTCTGTTGCCCAGGCTGGAGTGCAGTGGTGTAATCTCGGCTCACCACAACCTCTGCCTCCCGGGTTCAAGCAATTCTCCTGCCTCAGCCTCCCGAGCAGCTGGGATTGCAGGCACCCGCCACCACGCCCGGCTAATTTTTTGTATTTTTAGTAGAGAAGGGGTTTCATCATATTGGTCAGGCTGGTCTTGAACTCCTGACCTCTTGATCCGCCCACCTCGGCCTCCCAAAGTGCTGGGATTACAGAATTGAGCCACTGTGTCCAGCCTGATAACTATTTTCTACAAGAGTGAAACATGTGCTGGTCCCTTGGATATACCAGTGAAACCCACTGGTGTCACACTACAGGTTTATTATGCTGAGCCATTTTCATTTCAGCTTTGCTGCTCATTCTGTGATACTTTTTTTTTTTTTGCTCACCTATACTTTGAAAGCCTCATCTTAGACTCTGAGCTTTAATACTCTGCATTTCCAATTCTGTTAGTTTTCTCTGCAGCCAAATGTGCTTACATTCTTGTTCACCCAGTATTAATAAAAAGAATGTTTGCACAGCAGGGAAGCGTATTCTCATTTATCTGTGACCAGAAATGTGAAGAATGAAATGGCCTGATGGCCATTATCTTAACCCTGTGTGACCGAAAACATTCTGAAGTAGTGGAAGAAACAATTGGACCACAAAATCCTCATTAAAGTTTTCTTCTATCAGCGTTAGACTGCAGATTAAGTCCCCAGTCACATTTCTCATAAAGGACTTTTTTTTTGCAATAAATAAATATATTATTTTGTAGTCAACAAAATAGAGTCATCTAACTTGAAAGACTACAAAACTCATGAGTTCAGAGCGCTCAGTGGGAGTCACTTGGCATACCATTCCCTGAAATTCCTCCTACCATCCACCCCATTAAAGAGCAACATTAAAGGTCATGACTGTGTTCCTCTGTTGTGATGTCCCAGTCATCCCTTGGAAGAAAGTCAAAGCCATGGAAAGATGTTTCTATTATTTCTGCAGTGACAGGAGTTTCATATTCAGTTTGCTGCATACAATATCTAAACATAAATGAAAGAAAATGAATGAATGTATTGGGTTACTTCTCAGACAACATAAATAATTCTGAGACTTTTACTCTTGTAAGAAACTCTTCAAGAGTAAGAAGCAGTGACACCCACACATACACACGACTAGTAAATATTTCTAAGCAAACTCTAATCAACAGAGCATGATCACAAAGAATCTTTAAGTAGATTTTATTGCTGATGGCTAGTCCCTCACTTATAGAAAAGCTTTTCAGTATTTCTGAATATGCACATGGGTTTAGTCAATACATGGCAAAGACCAGATTCTCTATACACTATTCCCCCTAAATTAATGGGTTGAGCACAAATTAATCCAGCAACTCATATTTCTTGGATATCTCTAGCACAGAAGGAAAAAGAAGGAAAGGCAGGCCTTGTTTGCTGCCTGATATCCTTGAAAGACAATGAAGCAATTAGTAAAAAGCCTGCACTGAATACCTATACCAAAATGCCAAAGAAATGAAAGGCTAGAGCAGTGTGAAGGGGAAGCTACTTGGCAAATGCAGTTATCGAGTGGGAAAGAAGTCAGGAAATGGCAACATTACAGGGGCGTTTCTGGGGAGGAAATATAGCTTCAACAGAGCTTTGAAGGATGAGATGATGAAGGATGGCACTAGAGGGGTACTATTAAGGACTTGGGTCAAAATGCCAGAATAGTTGTTTCTCTGGATCACTTCCTACCAAGAACAGTGCTGAGACACCAAATTCTCATCAGATTCCTCCTGGCCCCTGGAGGGGTTACCACCACGGAACGGGAGGAAGTTGGTCTCCTGGTCCCACATATCCCACAGGGGATCTTGACTCTCCTCCCGTACCACTCAGGGGACCTTGGGTTCCTTTCCTCTGACTCTGAGTTAGTGAATGGCAGTCTTTCAGGAGGGCTGCATACTCTTCCCCTCCCCTCAACCTTAATGCCATTACCGCTATTCCACGGATGTCTTCTCTGAAGAAACATCTACTGAGGATTGTAATCCAGGTATAAACTATTAAAGTACTATATCAGGACAAGGAATTGAAGTCAATCTGAAAGAAGTGATTCATGCAACAAAAGAAGACAAAGTATGAAAAATGATCATATAAATTGACACTTCAATAAATAGGGAAAGCCAGCTTGGTGTATGTTGGATGACTGTAGTTGGAGCAATAAAAACGGAAGTTGAAAAAGATGCTAAGTTTGGTTTAAACGATGTAAGGCAATAGAAGTTGAATTGTCCCTAGGCAGCTGATACCAAGTGGGTGTGTTACTTCTATTCCCAGCACGTAGCAGAGTGTCTCATATATAGTAACTACTCGAATGTGTTGAGAGAATTGTATTGGGGCCAAAAATAGTACTTTCTAGTAGTTAGCATATAGGTGATGACTCAGAAACTACATACAAATAATTCCAAGTAACCATGATTAATTCCAAAGTGTCTTTGCTGTCTCCATATTGTAGAAGGTGGGACTTGGAAGGTGGCAGAAAGAAGTTATAACTTCTTTTTAATACTCAGGTATTGTTTAGGCTTTTTCTTTAAATGATAACGCACACCTAAGTCCAATATATATTAAAACAATACTCATAGCAACAATTTTGAAAGCGCTAAGCGGGGTTGTTCTGATTAAAGTGGGCGTGGGGGTTCCAGAACTCTGCCTCTCTACCCAATTCCCTATGGCGGCCCTGTCACTCTTCTGTAGGGCTTCATGGAAAACCACTAACCCAGGCTTAATGCCCAGTCTGTTGTGTTTACCCTTGTCACTCTGGGTAGTTGAAACGTGTGGTCAGAGCAGACACTTCGTAGGCCGACTATTGAAGCACGATTTACTAATTTGCAGTAGCCGCCGACTTCAGCAGCCACATGCCAGTTTTGCTGGGATACGAAGGGCTTCAGAACATTTGATGAAAGAGTGAGGGAATGTCGTGAAAGGGTGGAGCTCTTTACCCTCACAGATATTGTCGGGGTAGGGGTGGGGTGGAGTAGAACACAATAAAAAACATGTGGCCTGAATGGTTAGCCCAGGCCCTATGTAAACATCTTGCCCTGGTGGTTGAAAAGTTATCTTTTCTCATCATTTTTATGTACCAGAGGTTCGAATGAGCCACAGA
This sequence comes from Mandrillus leucophaeus, assembly GCF_000951045.1. NCBI lineage: Eukaryota > Metazoa > Chordata > Mammalia > Primates > Cercopithecidae > Mandrillus > Mandrillus leucophaeus. The sequence continues at coordinate 605,084 of NW_012103343.1, forward strand.
GAAGCCGCAGCAGCAGATACTGTTCCCACGAGATTTCTGGAATCCATTTGGCCGCTGTTCACCTCAGCAGCCGGGCATTTGGACGTCTCAGAACAGCAAGCTTGGCATTGAAGTGTCTGTGGTACTCGTTTTGATGTGCACCTGGGCTTGAGCTCCCTGGGCCAGCTAAGAGCTATTTCTCACACGCCCTCATTGTTTCACACTCTCTCTCCTGGGAGAGAGGACATTTGTTAACCACTGGGAAGACAGAGGCTTTGAATCGCGCCTCTCACCCACAGTGACATGTGGACTCTAAGCCCTGGCGCCTCGTAGTGTCCAGAGGAATATGAGCTTCCTCTTTTCTGCCGTCTGTGAAATATGCGGCACGTTCGCTTATGAGACCAAAAAAAATAAGCAAAACTGGCCAGTCTTCTCTCTCAAAGGTGAGAGGAGCAGACTGAGGTTACTCCTGCCAGACACAGGTTCCTTGTCCTGTGGTGCTCCTTAATAAACGGGTTCATGCTGCCACTTAACTAGATGCTCTGCAGAGAACAGAGTTGATACAGAAGAATTTCCCAGAAAAGTTCTGATTTAATGGAAAATAAGATTTTTTAATACATTTTATTTTATCAAAAAGAATATTTTATTTAATTGCATTTTATTAAAATGTAAATTTATCATTGTTTATTGTATTAAAATATGTGTATTTATTTTATTTTATTAAAAATAATGGGCATCTGAATCGTCCAGGCAACCACAAAGGAAACAGACAGTTGTTCAACTAACGTCAGGATGAGTCAAGCGCTCAAAATGCAAGTCAGGTTACGGCAACTACCAGGCAATTGTCAAGTTTCCCCAGTACCTGCCCCTTGGTTCATGGGGCTGGTCCCAGGTTTATAAGGTAGAACAATAAAGTGCCTCTCTCTTCAGCATAGGAAAGCACATAGGATTTGGTTGGCTACTCAGCTTAATTTAGCTATGTGCCATGTTTCCCTGGCATGTCATGTGGGGCACACGGTTTATAAATGGAATAAGGAAGCTGAGGCTTGCTTAACTCGGGTATGAGATTTAGTGCCGAGGCTCCTGTGAGATCCTGAGCCTGCCAGAACTGCACTGTGCTGCCCCGGACCCCTTCTAACCTGAAAGACAATGTGCGAGGCCGAGCCTAGTGACCTGAAAGGGACGCTTGAGCATAGGTGAGCTGTGTTCTGAGGAGGTCAGATACTGTGGAAGGAAGGGCTCCCATAGTAATGGCACCACACACAAACTTAACTGCACTCACTACACACATCACTTATTACCACTGTCACTTAGGGGACAGGTCTCACTGACCTTGTGCAAATTATAACTGCCTCTGCATGTGGCCACGGAAAACAGAGGTGACAACCCTTAAGAGAACAGGAACTCCTCTAATGACCTCTAATTACAGACATCAAACAAACTGAAAGCAATTCCTCCCCCTGCTTTCCTGAGATTCCCTGGGCTTAAAAGGCCCACAAAACATTTCCTTTCACAAATGTCACCAATGAAATAGCAAATGCGCATCACTTACACTGACAATGTTTATAAGTATGTCAATCAAATTATATAATAATGTTATAAATTATAAAATAACAATGCCCTAACTAGTCACTGCCACCACTGACATTTTTTCATCAAAGCTAAAAATTATAGTCAAGGTCCTAAGGCCACAGCTTGAAACCAGAAAGTGTCAGAGCCACCTTAGTTTACCCCAGCCTGCTTCAAACTGGTTCCCAAGAGCCTGTGCTTCTGACAGTAGAAGCAGCATGCAGTTCCTTAATTACTCACACCTCGTGAGAGTGAGATATTACTAGGTCACATATGCAGCCTGCTCTATCCTAATCCCCACTACCCCCCAACACTGTACCCCATCTCTCCCTCTCAGGGACTCTGAGCCTGGAGTCAGGGCCCATTTACAGCATCTATACTTGGCTTAGCTCTTCCTCAGAATTTCTGGAATATCCAAATCTAAGGCCTGCCAAACTTTTTTTTTTTTTGACTGGAAGGAAAACTGGATTGAAATCATTTCTACCTTCCCCTCAGACTCCCAAGATAGAAGGCGCTGACTCAAACAGTGATTCAGGAAAAGAGAAAGCTGTAAAATCTGGTTTATGGCACTGTGCTGCATGAAATAAATTACCTGTAAATGTGTTGGCCTGCACTGCCTACCTGGTGTTTTAAATTTGAATTAGTTGTCAATATTAAAAAATCAGGAGCTGTCTCATAAAAATCAATTTATGGATTCTCTTAAAAATGTAGAGTATCTGGCAACACTGGGCCTGCAGTCGTGACTGGTGATTAGCTGGAATCTATTGACTCTGCACAGGGCAGGCTCCCCTAGACCACCATGGCCTCCACCGTGCCCCAATATAAAGTCTAATATCTGAAGCTCTTTAGCACCTTGCTCCGAATCGCCTTCATTCACTTACATTATCTGCCTCGCTGCTACATAAACTTGAACTTGTGAGCTCCACTTCAAGTCGCACAGTCTACTTTTATGAATCACTTCCCCTGCTGCCCATGAGAACTGGCCTGGATTTTCTTAAAACATCCATGAGCAGTCTTTGAGAAGAAGTGATGTAGAGCCATTCCTTCTTCATGAAGATTCTGGACTCAGGTTCCAGCTGAATATCTGTGTATGCAAAGAGAATGACCAAAGGTGTGCAAATTAAGACTCTTGACAGCAAGTAGAGGCATCATAATTCCTCCAGATAAAAAATGTTGCCATAAGTTTCGTAACTAATGTAAAGATATGTGACAGAGTTACTCAGTAAATGCAGTTTTTAAAATACAGTAGGAGACTGAGTAATGTGGGTTCCTTCAAAAAGTAGTGAGTGCATAGGAGCTCAGAAAAAGGAGAGGTCATTTAGAGATGGTGTCACCCAGGTAGTGCTGTTCATGGAGGTGGCATTTCAGCTGGGCTTTGAGGAGTGAGTATATTAGTCCATTTTGATGCTACTAATAGAGACATACCTGAGATGAGGTAATTTGTAAAGGAAAAGAGTTTTAATAAACTTACAGTTCTACATGGCTGAGGAGGCCTCACAATCATGGCAGAAGATGAAGGAGGAGCAAAGGCATGTCTTACATGGTGGCAGGCAAGAGAGTGTACAGGAGAACTGTCCTTTTTAAAACTGTCAGATCTCATGAGACTTATTTGCTATCACACGAACAGCAATGGAAAAACCCACCCCCACTATTCAATTACCTCCCACCAGGTCCCTCCCACAACACATGGGGATTATGGGAGCTACAATTCAAGATGAGATTTGAGTGGGGACACAGCCAAACCTATATGAGCAAGAGTTGAACATATAGAAAGAGAAGGGAGGAACCATTTGAGAAAAGCACAGAGGGTGGGGAATATGGGCATACTAAGAAAGAGAGTGGTTCAGTTTGCCTGGAATATAGCTGCATTCTCATACTTAAGAATCGTAAACTACTTAAAATGGAAGGTTCTCATGTCCACCTCCAGAAATTATATTTCAGTGGGTCTGAATGCAGCCCCAGAACCTATCATGAACCATCATCACAAGTGATTCTGTTGTGAAGGGAATACAGTTCACACTTGGAGAAAAACTTGCATCAAGTGTACAGTGGTGGATGGAGGAGAGGTGGCAGGGTCTGGACCACAGACAGCTTTAATTTCAGGTCACAGAGTTTAGAATTTTTCCAGGAGCCACAGAGACTTACTTTTCCTGACATTCAATATTAGCATAAAGAAGGGGGATTTCTTAAAGAGGACACTCAACTTTAGATCCTAGGAGGCACTGTTAACCGAAGCAGGGAACATGAAGAGAGAGATTGTGCATGGTCCTCAGATCAGTTTGTAACCCTCAGGTTTTGTCATCATCAGCTTTCCTCTGTCTCTAACACCACCAGCAATGGTGAAGCAGATACCCATGGTCCCTGGCCCAGATCCCTCTCATCTTGGCCTCCAGGTACAAATCTTCCAGGACTCAGTTCCTTATCTGTGAAATGGAGATGACAATAATATATGTCCGTACCTGTTGAGGGTCTAAGTTCTGTATCTGTTGAGGGTCTAAGTTGGTAAAGCCCTTTGAGAACTACAAACATGTAAGAAATTATTTTCTTAGGCAGAAGAATAGATTTTTGAAGTTCCTAGCATGGCTAAATGAATGCCAATACATATATGCCATGGTTTACATGTGTTTTTAGAGCATGTAAATGTAATGCTCATTATGAAGTACTAAGAGGAAAAATACAAGCTGGATATAAATTATCTAGAGTGATTACATTTTTTTATTGCCATAACATATGTGGGAAATATAGTAATGTGTAAACAGTGGTTTTCTCTAGTGGCGAGATTGTACATAAAATTATCTTTTGCTTGATATATTTCCCTTGTATTTTCAAAATCCTCTTCACAGTCATTTATTACTTTTGTAATCGGAAAGAAAAAACTTTACTTTTCAGTCTAGTAAAGCCATTCTGAAACCAATGACACTGGGGAGCAGTGTGCTCTTAAGGCCTCTCTTCAAAGACCTTAGTCTACTTTTATTTTGACGATTCCTGCTTGAGCACAGACCTATTTTTTAAAATTGAGTGTGTGTGTGTGTGTGTGTGTGTGTGTGTGCAGTTAAGATAGAATCCACAGGGTAAATGAAAAGAAAAATGCTAAAATGCATGCTTTGAGTATGTGAAGACTAAGTCAATATATCTCAATTAGAACCAGGAATCCTTCCAATATTTACATTGGATTTGCTTCCAAATGTTTGGCTTTTAATGGGTTGTAAATAAATTGGGAGGGACGTAACACTGGAGCATAATAAACACAGAGAATGCTAACGTCTGAAGAAAAGAAAAGAAGGGAATTTGTAGGAATAAGCCAATGCTAGTTCAAAAGGGAACATAATCTTGTTTAGAATTTCTCTGATTTTTGAGGTGGGGGCAGAAATAGAAAAGCAGGGATACGTGAGAAGAGACTTGAGGCATTGTATTATACCCAGGGCTTCCAGAGAGACAAGAACTGGGTGTCTCTAGGATGTTTAACATAGCTTGAAGCCAGAATGAGATCAAACTGCATACAAAGCTAGGACTTACTAAAGTCAATATGGCAGACTTCTAAGGTCTGAAAATTAACAAGATGAGAAGAGAGGGAGAGGATTGCGTCTTCATTATGTGCATTACTGAAATTATCAGAATGAAGGACAGAGACAGAGACCAAAGGGAGAATAAAGTACAGATAGTGCGTGTTTCAGAGGATGACCCTAAGGTAGAAACCATGATCATTCAAACTGAATTTCTAATTTGCTAATTATTTATTCAGAAAATGTATTCAAGTCGATGAGGTAAAAACAAAAATTATCGTTTCTCCCTCATAGTTAGTGCTGACTCTTTTTCTTCAGAAGAATGTGAGAAATTTATGGAAGCTAGAGTTCTTGGGTAGGAGAGAGAGCACGTAATAATAATAATGTAGGTATAGCAGTTTGTATTCTGTTAATAGATTTGCAATGTAAATTGCAAAAGGGAATTTTCATTTATCAAGAGAAGAAAGTACGTAAAGCAATATAAAGCTGAAAACCTAGTTTCTCATCAGGCTTTCATGCCGACTCCATATGTACTTATTGTAGAAAAGCAAATGAAAATATGTGTGAATGTGACCTAGAAGTGTCATGAAATATTTGAATCTTTGTTGAACTTAGTCACTAGCTTTCTTCTGGTCATCACAAGAATGTTTTTTTATAAGAAATAAAACACTTTATTTTTATTTCAAAGGCCATTTATTTTCCTATTTAAGCAAATATAAACACTAAACCCTCAAAAATGTCTGTCTTCTGGAAATGTTTGATGATTGAGATGTAAATTTGGTATTTGCATTTATATGCTTTTGTTTTTATGCTTATGTTTATATGCTTTTGTTTTTATTCTTGGAGGTAGAAGATAGAATGACTTTATTCAAGTCAGTAACTAGTTTGGTTTTCCACTTTACCTTGTTGGTGTCTGACTGATACACTTATTTTCCTAGAAACTTTTTAGCGATAATCCCTATTTTCCAGGACAAAGATACATGTAAAACAGATATCTATTTATAACTATAAATCTCTTGCTGGTTTGGCTATCTTTTGTTTTACAATATTAATATCACCATTTAAATGCTTTTTAGATTTACTTAATTTCAATAATCTCTTATTTATCAAGTTATTGCATTTTTCTCCTTAGGCATAGTCTCATAATTGTATCACCAAACACCACTGGTATCTGGAAATAATAAATAAATGCAATAAAGACAAAGTTTAATGCTGCTGTGTTTTGTTTTTCTTCCTATTGGGTTCATCCTGAATGTTTTGGGGTTTTACAATTATATGGTCATGGCTGGTTTAGCTGATAAAGAATATGCCAGTCTAGACTTTAAAAGTTCAATACCATGCCAGCTTAAAACATTCAAATAAAAATCCTTTGAAATCGTCGTTGTTTCTTCAAGAATTTATGAACTATTAGAAAAACTGTGTTCACATTGTTTCTAATTTCATTCATCAAACTGGTGACAGAGATAAGAAAACATGGCTTCCTCATAGAGTTCTGACCCCTGTCATAAGTACCTGAAAACATGCATAAGGCAAATGCAATGCTATTTTTTTTCTTTTCTTTTTCCTTAGGTTGATTCGGTTTAAATTGTGGGGGATATGATAGGGGATTATCTTTAAAAGAAAGAGAAAAATTCAGCACAAATCAGATATCAGAAATGTATGTTTATTAAATTTTTAAAAACTACATTAGATACATCTTCTGAACACTAATGAAACAGAAAAAGTTCATAGGAACACACTTATTTGGAAATCAGCCATTTGCTTTTTAAAAAATTTTAGCTTGACTCTCTAAAGGAAATTACCAGAGATACTGAAGACTAAACTAAGACCATCCCAATAACAAACCACTCATGTAGTAATTAATAAATGATAATTGGAATGAACCAGAGACATTTTCTCCTCCTGAAGTGGCAAGTTTTATGCCTTTTAAACAACTTGCTGTTATTTTCAGTGAAGAAAAGGGAAGAGAGGGGTCATGAAAAATTAGACAAATCTCAATCAGAAGGGATTTCAAATACCTGGCAGGGCCCTGTAGGGATGACATTTTAGCCTCTCAAAGCTACTTCTCCCAATAGTAAATCTGTCCAACGCATGTCCCCTCTACCAAGAAGCATCCTTTGCCATGAATTTTGTTTTTTCTCCATTCCTCAGGAGAGGACTGAGTCAAATATACTCTACACATTTTTTTTTTCTACACTTTTTTTTTTTTTTTTTTGAGACAGAATTTTGCTCTGTCGCCCAGGCTGGAGTGCAATGGCACGATCTCAGCTCACTGCCACCTCTGCCTGCTGGGTTCAAGCGATTCTCCTGCCTCAACCTCCTGAGTAGCTGGGACTACAGGCATGTGCCACCACGCCCGGCTAATTTTTTTGTACTTTTAGTAGAGATGGGGTTTCACCATGTTGGTCAGGCTGGTCTCTAGCTCCTGACCTCATGATCTGCCCTCCTCGGCCTCCCAAAGAGCTGGGATTACAGGTGTGAGCCACCATGCCCGACCTGAACTTTTCTAAGAAAAGGAATATTTGAGATTTCACTAGGTGGAAGAACAGTTATTGTGATAAAGGTTTACATCCTAAATGGATAGTTCAGCCATGCACTTTTTAGTCCATAAATAAATAATAATAAAAAGCTGAGTTTTTAGATGAAGCATGAGTTAGAAATCATTCCCGTATAGGTAGCAGTGTGGAATCTTTCTTTCTAGGAGGTATCTATACCTTTAACTATTTTGCAGTAACATCAAACATGAGTCTCTGAGTTAGAAATCAAACCAATTTTCTCACCAAAATGAATGTTTGCAAAAAGTAACCTTGATTTTTACCCTTTGAAAGGAAATAATGAGGCTCACACCTTCTCTTTTCTTCAGGGTTTGACTGTTTAGCGGAGGAAGGGCATCAATGTTTATTTTCACCTGTTTTCTGCAGCATCCTGCCAATGACATCAGTGTCCTGTCTGCCGTATTAAGGGCAATGAAGGTTATGAAACTAGAAATGAATCTAGTCTGAGAACAGATCACGCAGTCCTTCCATAGGCATTGTCCTTGCAGTGGTATGAAAGTATGAGTCAGTATGACTCACTTGGCTTCCGGACCTAGCCAATTGTCTGGCTCTCCACATTAAAACAGTCACCTGAACCAGCTTCTCTGTTCATGTGTGTGACCTCCAGGTTTTCACCTTTCCTTTGCCAAGCATCAACCTGAAAATTTTCCTCACACATTAAGATGCATTCAAAACCTTGATATTTAGGACAATACAGACAAAATTTTTGAAGTCTCTAATATTATTGCTGAATTTTATGTTTTTATAGCAAAATGTTAAATTCTTTGGAATCTAGAAGGCATTTAAGAAACAAACAGAAGTTGTTTTTTTAAAAAAATACAGATTTTTGGGGAAACCTAGTCTCACTGTAGCCAAAGGGCCTAGGCTGGGAGAGCTTTGAAATAAAACTGTAACTAACACCCTATTTTGTACTTATTTGATTTATCCTCCTCCCATTTCCCAGGCCATTCCCTGCTTTGTATCAGAAATGGTAGACTAAGGAATTTCAGAGATCATCTCTTCTAACATCTTGTCTAAAGGAGGTCATTGCAAGCAAAAAGGTGAAATTCCTTGTTTCAAGTTGATTCAGGTCTGAAACCTTGTCCGGCTTAACGACAGAATTCCGAACAGAGTTCAGTGAACCCTGTGTAACATCAGCTTTGGAGTGGTGGAAGGATGGGGAAGCTGAACCATTAGCAAATGGGCAAAAAGTTTTCTGAAGCAGAGAGAAAGCATTTCTACAGCCAATTAGACAAATCACCCTTAAGAGAAAACATATTTCTCGATTAAAGCCTGCCAGCATGCAATATTTCCCAATTAGTTCAAAGAACACAGTCGCAGATGTCAGCCAAAATATGCTACATTCTTTAGAAATCCTCATATCAATGCATAGGATCTCTTTGATTTTATGAATGAGTTTCATGGTGTGTGTGCGCGCGCGCACGTATGTGTGTGTGTTCCTTTAAAAAGAAGAAACTTGTAACCTCAGAAATGTAAACACAAACACACCCACTGAAAGCACATCGACAGCATGGCTGATGTTTAACACTAGAGCACTGAAACGGGCAAAGTAATAGATGCAAGTCCAAACTGTCAGTGTTCCAGCTTATGAAACCTTTGACCTAAATTCCACTCAAAAATCTAAATAAAATATTATTTCTTCCATGAGTAAGGCTGCCATATTTATCAAATAAAAATTCAGATAGGGAATAACTTTTTAATATAACGATGACCTGTGTAATTCCTAATTTACCTGACATTTAAATTTAACTTCAACCCTGTGTTTCATCAGGCAACCCAATTTAGGAGAGCAGCAAACCGTATATCTCAGCATTTATAAAAGTATTTGTGAAAAACAAACACATATATGTGCAAATCACTCTTCCACTTCTTAACAAACTTTCCTACTTGAGGGAATTGCTAAGTCCGGAAGACAGGCCATTGGAAGAGCTGTAACCAGCCACGATGAAAATTTCGTCTAGAAATCTTGGAGGCTGAGACAATCTGTGAGAGAAAATACATTGCACGAAAACATGCTGGAGCAATGGTAGCAAAATGTTTTCTTGCCCACCTTTTTGCAAATTTTCGTCTGCTGCCAAGTGACCAGCTGGTACGATTTTCTTTTCCTTTGGCCAAAGTCCATTTACAAGACCTACATTGATCTTGGTTTATGTCATTGGGCAGGTAACATTAGAGTGTGCCACCGAACATGTTGAAAATTAATCCCATTTGCTGGGAGGGTGGGGGAAGATTCATATTCTCATGACTTTTAGACTCTTGGAATGTTAGAGCTGGAAAAGCTTTATTACTTAGAAGACCATTTAACCCCTTCATATCGCAGACTTGGATCCAGGTAGCCTAAATGATTTTTCCAAGGACTCATAGCAGGAGCCAAGGCCAGCACCATGGATGCTGACTCCTGGTTTCAGCCACTGTTCCACACCTCTGCTATAATCGGATACCAAAATTGGGGTTGACAATATGTGAATGAACTACAAATCTCTTGACTAGTATTTCCAACACTAAAGACCCTATTGTGCTTTCATTCATTTTACTCTGCATCAATAGGAAATGTAGCAGTGATGGCTGCTGCTACTGATTGGCTGCAGTAGTATGGCATAGTGGGCAGATCATGGGTTCTGGACTCAAACAGAGCTGCCCATCTGACTCCTTCCTAGCAGTGAGGACTTGGGTAGGTTAGGGAACTTCTTGGAGCATCTCTTTCCTCATATGCGGAATAGGGGATCATTGTGGTATCAATCTCAAAGGATTCTTGCTGGGATGACATGAAGTATGCAGACAGAGTTCTTAGCACAGGGCTTGGCACAAAGTAAGTCCCCGATGAATGTCAGCCTCTATCCTAAATTATGAATATAGAGTTACGGCCTGTTTTTGCTGTATTCATGTTTCAACCAGGAATGACACACATCTCTACTTGAAAATAAATATTTGAAGTATTTGCTCTTAGATCAAGGCATAATATTCCATGAAATACACAGATAGCTTGAGCCAATTATCCCACCATCCCATCTTTATTATTCAGAATTTGAGTGAAATTGGTTGAGCAGTGGCATGGGGAGTAAAGCTACCTATTACAAATGTTCTCTCTTTCTCTCTCACCCCTCCAAAATATTCAAATGGACAGGGCTGATTATTTTATTTGGCTATTTTAGCAACTGCATCCAATTACATTGCTGACTCATTTAAAGATGATTGAATATAGCAGAAGCAAAACTACAAGTCAGCGGAATATCCCTTTGACAGTGTCTCACTTCTCATACTCCAGTCTTCTCTCACTGCTCCACACCCTAAACATTGTTTCCTTTTGTAACTAGGATTCCTAAAAGCCTAACTCTGTCACTCCCATATACACTCTGACAGGCCACCAGGGGCAAAAATGACCTTTCTCTACATTACCTCCCTGCACGTCCATTAAATTTCCCATTTCCTAAGTTGGCTGATCACTTTAGGAGTTTTGAGAAAGAAAATTGTGCTGATTCAATCCAAAATGTACCAGATGGATGGCCCAGTTAATTCAACCCAGTGTTTTTACTTTTTTAAAAAAGATTTAAAGCCCCAAATATAGTAGATTTTTTCTGAGTTGTAGTATACGTTGAGGTAGCAATTTCTAAAGGAGAGAATTTTAAGCCATGTGACTTAAGGAGGGTAACCCAAATGTCCCCAAGTTTTCTAGGCTTCAGGGATCACTCATCTTGTTAATACCAACTGACATGGAATGTGTCCTATCTTGTACAGCCATGGGAAGTCAGCTCTCTCCCCCTTGTATTTCTGTAAATCCTAAGGAATGCTGACATGTTAGACAAATCCATCCTGTAGCGATTTGTCAGCTCTTGTTCTGCTGCTCTGAACATCTTTGTTGGATACCTCTTTCCACATCATAACTCTGCCCTGGGTTGCTGCCATTCTGCCTTATATGGCTAGGCACCAAACATTGAACCAGTATCCACTTTGAAATTTCCAAAGTACAACAAACACCAGGTTATGGTTTTCAATGACATTTAACTATGGCTTGAGATGATCTGAGGTGAACTGCAATGCAAAAAAAAAGAAAACAAAACAAAATTTAAAATTCACTACTCACAGAGAATCCAACTGAATATTCTTCCCCCAAAAGATTTCCTACCATCTCTCTTTTAAGTCTCCTCACTCCACCCCATCCCCTGCTTTTAGCTTGTACCACGTTCCAGGAATCAGGTCATCTGCCAAGTCTATAGGAATTACAGAAAAAAACAAGAGAGGTGTCTGCAAGCATCTTGCCCCAGGTGGTGCCCCAACCCAATGGAATGAGGTGGACTGTGGTGATTAATGGACACGTGAGTTAACCAGGAGAGAAACTGACTTATGACAGCTGAATTCTTCTCCAGGGATATCCTAGGAGGACATGCTTGTCTCAGAGTAATGCTGGGCTCAGGAAAACGGACATCTTCCAGGGTCCATTTCTGAAATACATGCAGTTGAGGAAAAAAAAAAATGTTTCTCATGGTAAACCTTTTATCAAAAGCACTGTCCACATCATCCTCTGTTTCTGCTCTGTTTTTCCTGTTTGCACTCTTCTCAGAGACAAGCACACAGCCATTCACTTATTTATTCATTCAGTAATTATTTACTAAGTACTTCTTGTATACTGGGTGCAGTGCTAGTTGTTAAGGACACAGGAATGGAAATAACATCTTTGGTTCCTCCCTAAGGACCTCAGTTGGCAGACGGTAGGTGATACACAACTAGAAGCAACCCTTAAATATAAAAATTGCAAACTGTGCTCAGTGCCGTAAAGAAAAAGGACATGACTTTCTGAGAGTCATTGAAAACTGTCTTTTAGGTTGGGGGCAAGAAAACACTTTATGGAGAGGTGATGTTTACACAGAGAAAGAAGGATGAGAAGGAACTAGCCAAGTGAAGACAATATATAAGTATGGGCACGACTGTGGGGTGGGAGGAGAGAAAAAGAAGATGAAAAACATTCATATCAAAGAAACACTGTGTGCAAAAGGCCTTAAGGGCATTTTACACGGGAGCTCAAAGAAGCAGCAGCAACAACAACCAAAACCAGCCGACAACAAACTCAGACACCTGGAAGCAGTGATGCAGAGAGCGGAGATGAGATTGGAGGGTGGCCAGGGACCACTTTTTAAAGGCATTCATTGTAAGCCCTAATAATGCACTGCATTGCCCTCTTATTTTAAGTGTAAAGGCAAGATTAAGGATGAAGGGGATGAAATGATCGGTGTTGTAGTTTTTTAAAAAAATGACTCTGTAGAGATAATGAATGGGTGAAAGTAAAAGTGGGGAGATCATTATTGGAGTGGTCCAGGTGAAAGGTAATCATGGTGAAAGCAGAGAAAATGAAGAAAAGTGAAAAGGCTTGGGATAAATTATGAAAGAATAGCAAGAGTGGAAAGCAAGAAATCAATGACTACCAGAGGATCACGAGAACCTTCTGGCATCTTGGAAGTGATCCAAGTGGTGGTTACACGGCGTATTCATAAGTAGAAGCTGGTTGAACTGTACGCATCAGATACGTGTGCTTTATGCTCTTTTTGCTCTGTAGGCTATACAACACAGGAATAAAAATGTTTAAATAAACTTTCTGGCTTGTCAACCATGTGGGTATCAGTGCCTTTTTCTCAGTTGGGAAAGCCTAAGGGAGGAGGTGAGGGCAAGGAATCAAGTGACCCATTTTGGTGTGTGGGCACTGAGGTCCCTGAGTGTCACCCAAGTAGACATGCCACTTGGTCAGCTGTGTTTATGCATCTGGGACTGAGAGGAGCGACCTGGGGATAAATATCATGGACCTTTCTCATTTTCAGAATTTACCGCTCCATTCTGAGGGAAATCAGATAGGAAATAATAAACACATCTTCTGAAAAAACAAATTGTAGGAAGTTAAACAGGCTCATAAAATCTTAAGAAGTTTTTACACAGACTGTCTTTCATTTCTATTGAAATTCCAAAGGTCTGATGGTAACCAGAAGCACTATTGAGCTTTCACTCTGTGGAATATTTCTGAAGTTCTGGCAGCAGAGAAAATATCCATCAAAATTATTTCCTAAAAATCACGATTGGCCTAGATTTTATTATTGTTCAAAATCTTTCACAGAACTGCTATACAACTGCTTATGTGGATGATTTTGAAGTGATTAGACAAAATACAGGCATCTATGCCTTCCAGACTTTTGGAAAAAGTAACCAAAAAGGAAGATTCCAATCAAGCATCTTAATGCCTAAAGGGTACGGTAAGTTACACATGCTGACTTTGTTAATTTAGTATATACTAGTTAGCAATCAGTGACAATATATCTGCACCCACATCTCCCAAAGTCACACTCTTTTTCCTGGACTTGGAGTTATAACAAGAGGAATTGCAATTATCCAGGTAATCAAAACAAAATTACCATATTTTTTATTCTTATAAATACATTAGATAACCATTTTCTCTGAAATTGACTAAATCACTTAGTGTCTTCATTATATATTACTCTGCCTCCTTGATCCTTTTTTATTTTGAGACAAATGAATCTCGGATGATACAATGAAAACAAAAATAAAAGTAGATATGTACACTTGTGTTCTACCCATTCTCATATACACACACACACACGCACGCACACACAGAACCTTTGCTACTGACATGCAAATGCAACTGTTATGGGGTGATGTTTACTATAAACAACAGTTAAGAAATATAAACCCTACTAGGAATCTGCTCCATGAAGAAATATGTTTAGAAACAGATCTGCCACCCACTGAATAGAGTACACGTCCAATTTGAAGGTTCATTATAATTATTTCAGAATGGGTTGACAGCAAACTGCATTGAAAGTCAAACACAACATTTAAGCTGCCTCCAAGTTAATCATGGCAGGAGTCACACAGTAATTTCTGCGGGGCTGGGAGGATAATTTTCTGGACCATCACCATCCAGTTTACACCAAGTCACTGGAGATACAAAAACATTTTTGAGACTCCTACATCCCAATAAATTATACAAATTGTCTGTCAAAAGCAAGTTTGATTTAGTAGGCACTAGTGCTAAGCAAGACACCCAGGGGAGCAAACCAGAAACCACTGATAGAAAATACAGAAAGCCTGGAGGGCCCAAATGCAACGGGAAAAGATGCAACAGCCATATGGCACCATACAGCCCACGTGACAGTCATTTCTTGATGTGTACTTATGTTGTGAGCACGCCTTAAAAATTCAGTCCAGACTCTTTTAGGGAAGGAGGCAAAAATAATGTAGATATTCAGTGCTTAGAATAGAAGGAGGCATGGACCAGGGTTTGCAATGGTAAAGTGATAATTGAGTTACAGATTACAGAGGTAATCAACATCTACGTTCTACATTCTAAATAACTGTTAATGTTCTAAGAATCAGAACTAAACTAAAAGCAGCAAAAAAAAAAAAAAAAAAATTCCAGATTCAGTTTATTTGTGGGAGAAAGATGAACAAGTTGATATTAGTGGCTACACAAAAAGCTAGTACCATGTAGGAAGAGCCAGCGATCTGGCTGGAGTGAGAGACTGCTGCGGAACGAATCCAGGCTCAACCTCTTCCTAATTTTCTAGCTGTGGGAAAACCATGGCAAGTCTCTGTGCCTTCATTTCCTGATATGTAAAATAGGAATAATAATGGACCTTTCTCATGAGGTTATCTTGAGGATTAAATGAGTTAATTCTTGTTAAACCACTGACAATGCTTGTTAAATAAGTAAGCTCTTAATAAATGTTAGCGACTGTGATTTGCAGATGATGAAACAGCTCAATAAGACGTTTTCCTCTAATCATTATTCTCATGCGCTTATTTCATGTTTCACAAGAAGGCAAGAAGTAATTTATGAAAGTTTGTTCACATCCTTACTTGCCTCATTTTCTAGTAAAAAGCAAAGGTGACCATACCTCAGACAATCTTATTCTCTCTTTTTGTTCAATGAACTTGGAGGAACTCCGGCAGCGGCAGTGTCTTTGTTGTCTCAATCAGAAGCTAACATTCTAGAGATTCGCAAATATTTAGTACAAGAGTGTTTTTACAAATTATGTACTAGGCTACGTGTGGGAGTACAATGCACAATAAAACTAGGCCCCTGCCCTCAGGCTCTTACAATAAATTTCCTGGCAGATATTTGGATCCTAGGAAGAGTAGGTAGGTAAGAAGTAGGCAGGTGCCAGGCTGTGCTGCCTGACATGCAATGCATGCTCAGTAAACACTCTCTCTTCTCAGTCTCATTTTCACAATGTTTAAAAACTCTCTAGAATGTCTTTCAATTTTTCAGCCCTTAACAGTTGAATCATAGAAAAAGTAAACCAAGATTTTCCAGTGTATTTTCTCATGCTTAAGCCCTATCACTTACTGTTTTCATGAATTAAAAACAAAATTCTATTTTTCATTGTATTAAAGACTTCCGTTGGTGGTTCCCCACACAGAGAGGAAATGCGATGCATCTATGGCCCATTATGTCATTTTATGGCTATTTTTTGCTCATATTCCCCATAGGATGATTGCTTATCTAACTGTAACTGACTCATGTCATGATGCTTCCTGCCCTAGCTTTAAAAGTTTAAATGATGTCAGATTTTATGATTGAAGAATTTTACCAATAATGAATCTAGTTTGTAATAGAAAATGACAATTTTTAGTCCTGTAAAACGTACTCTTACATGACGCAAAAAATACAGAAACATAAGTAGAAATCAAATTGTAAAATGCGTCCCTATTGTCTCAATCTGGAACTAACATTTCATATTGTCAGAATATCAAAAAGCTTCCGTTCACAATCATTTGTCTATTTCAGAATATCATAAATGCTTGCTATTATATAGATCAACATCAAAACCACACTTTAGAAATTTCTTACAAATGAATATTGCAAACCATAATTCTAAGAAGAAGTGAATGAATATTGATTGCTACAAGAAAATATTTTATTTAAACATTGTATTCACTTGGTACTTTAAATTGTAAAAGTGGTAATTGTTAGATTAAATTAATATTTTGTTATGTAAAATTCCCAAAATATGATACATTTATTTTTGAAATGGAGTTTGATCACACGAAGTAAGACCATCATCCTTGATTTTCTGTTATTTTATGTCTAATGTCATAGTCCATTTATATTTTTTGACCACATATAATTCATTCATTCATTAGTTCAGCAGATATATTTATTATCTGCTCTATATAAGGTACTGCAGTGGGATGTGAATTGTAGAAGAGAACAAAGCAGACAAAATTCTCTGCCCACCTGAAACTGCCCTCCTAGTTTCTGAAACTGCTCTAAATCCCATAAGAAACACAAAAAAATTACTCTGTACTCAGGGATGATAAAGAATAGTCAGGATAAAAGCATTGGCAAACTATACGCATTGTTATAGCAATATCATAGAAAGAAAAATGATTCATAATAGAAACATTCTTCATCTATTGAACACGTAGTATGTATAGGTCATGAGTTAAGCATTTTATAGGCATTACCTTCTTAACCTCAAAATCTGATGAGTTGTACCATAACTATTCCCATTTTACATATAAGGAAAGTATGTTTCACTCAAGATGACACAGCTCTTAAATGATAGGTCTTCATTTCAATATAGGTCTGGGGTCCAAGTCTGTGTTCTTGAACATTATGTTCAACAAATTCTGGGTTATGCAAGAGGCAGTTGTAATATAATACATTCTAGAAAATTAAGCCCATCTAGATTTAGGGCTGATGAGATATTGAAAAAACAATAAGTGTTCAGAAATTCTATTGGAAATCCGGCCATAAGGCTGTAGAATTAGTATTTGCACAAGGAACTAAGAGTGGTGCTTCACAATCTTACTGATACATGTGATCGTAATACTTAACACGTGGAAAAGTTGGGTGGCCCAAAAGGAAAGCATTGTTCAAGAGGACCAAAAGAGGATGCAACATTCCTAAGCTCTGTTTCACTTTGATGTTCACCATTCAATTGCATTAATTCATGACATTGTGAGTCATTCAGAGGTCATCTGATTAGAGAGTTGCTTTCTTAGAACTTTTCCAGACAACTCGCATTAGGTATTTGTAGCTGATTCCTGTGGAAAGAAGTATGAAAATAATCTCATTCTTTTCCAGTCTGAGAAAAGATGCCAAATGAAGGAGGTCAGTAACACAAAGGACATGGGACAGCTGGGAAACAGGAGACAGGTGCTTTGTGAGTCAGTAGTAGCTGGATTCTGCTCAAGAGTTGCATTCTTCAAGATGTCTAAATATTTGCATCATGATGGAGTGTATTTAGTTTGGAAACCATATAAATTAATACAGATCATACATATAAATTAATGCAAATGAAGTGCTCATTTTGAACACTTTTAACGAACCTCTTGATAAAGTCAACTAAAATTGTGGATAATTTAAAAACAAAACAAAACAAAAAACCTTTTGAAGCAGCATGAAAGCAAGAAGACTATGGGTATCAAAAACAAAGAGAAGCCAGGGATCCTGGGAGTTGTTCAAACACCAAAGACGTCTTTTATCCTAAGGGCAGAAAATGGGAGATTGGAGACTTTCATTGTAATGGCTGCAGAGAGCACAGAGATCAAGAGATAAGATTTAGGATTGAGATTGTTACTCTCTACTCCCAGACAATTACTACAGACACAGAGAGTTCCCAGTATTCTGGTCTTGCCATTCCCTTCCTCAAACAAGTTCAAGTTATAGCCAGACAGCAAAGATAGCAAAGAGGAGAGTATGGAGAACAGTGTATGTGGGTCTGGGATTTGTCTTTTCCTTCCTCTCATCTAGATGGACAAAGAACTACTTAGATCTAAAATCTCACCTTCCCCTCCCTTGGGGTCACAGGAAAGTCCATCAAGCTTTCTGACAAATGCACTGCTGAAAGCACATTCATAACCCTGTCCAGAAGTGAGCACAAGAATGCACAGTCATGCGCAATAGATTTGCTCTTGTCTTCCCAAAATCCCAGAGACAAGCCTGGGTGCTTGTCATCTGCTGATTGGAACAAAGGCAGTTGCATGAAGGGTGCGCTGATTATTAAGTTTATTTGCATGCTGACCAGTGTTTACTTATGGTCTATATTTCCTTGGGCAATGCCCTCAGATTCCTGGTGAAGTTAGTTTTAGGACTTCTGTAATTTGCTCTAGCCCTCACTTTAGGTCAACTGCAGATGGAAAGGCAGAGAGGACCAGAGACTGCCAGTAACACTGTCTCAGGCCACTTACTTACTTTGGGCTAACACTGCTAGGTCCCAAACACATGTGGCAGGTACTATCACCCCCATTTTGGGAATGTTAAAACTGAGATTCAGACAGGACTAGGAACCCACCAAAGTCACACAGCTAATAGGTAAGTCAGGATTCAAATGTTGCTCTGTCTGACCCTACCACCAGCTCCTTAGAGCTCTGTCACACAGCCTCTGCCTTTGTGGCAGCCGCATTATCAGCTGCTCAGTTCAGTAACTGGCAGTGAAGCTTCTAGAAGCTATGAAGAGTGGCTGTTCCTAGTGTTAATATCTCAGCAACCTGCCTCATGTTTCAATTATGGCAAGAGTCTCAGTCAAGCTAGGACTTTTAATTGGACAGACTCAAAGCATTTAGAACACTATAGAAAAATAAGATTCTTAAAATTCTAAATTGTTATTGTTTCTATTTTATTATTCCTTTAGCAGCTAGATGTCTTATAAAAATAGCTCAGTTATAATGATCACAAGAAAAATACTTTCAATTTTATTGAATAATGATCATGTATAGTAGGGTGAGTAATCTCTAAGTCTTCACGCTCTCGCAGAACACAAGATTACTCATGATTCATAGGGACTGTAACACAGGGTCCTTGGGATCTTATGAATAAATCACTTTCTTTTTCTGAGTGTGTTAATATTCTAATATTCAACTCTTATTGAGAAGGTCAATTCTCTCTCTGCAGCCATTAGCTTCTTAAGGCCATGGAGCACATTTCTGGAAGCCTACTTACCTTTACTCATCACCTTTTTTTAAAAAAACCTGAAACTGGCTCGAATATAATATATTGAATTATGTTTGGGAAGAGTGCTGGGAAAGCTGAACTGATGATCCTCCAAAATATGCTTGTCACCTGCTGTGAGTTTCTGAATCATGCCATGAAGAATAAAGTACTGCCAGGAGTGTCTCTGAGAAAGTGTCAAAAGTGTCTGATTTAATTGTTAACGTAAGGATTTAAGATGCTGTTTTTCCCTGGTGCTAACACCTCTCATTGATTCTGGAGCATTTCCATTTGTTGTTTAACAGAAACAGCCTCGGTATTTATAGCCCTATCACTCTAGAAGGGAAGCATTTGCAATTTGCACTTTCAATTTTGACTCCTAGACTTCTTTTTCTTTAAACACCCTTCAAATGAGTGTCAGACTGCAATTCAAAGAATGCTTTGCAAGAGGTTGCACAAAGCAATTCTCATCCCTATAGGTGAACATTTCAGAAGAACCCCCATATTTCTTTGCTAATTGAAATCTAAACTCATGAGCCCTAGTTAGCCTCAATCCCACTATTGTCAGGGCTTGGGGGAAGATTTGTATGTGTGTGTTCTTGTGTGCATGCTGCGACTGGAGTCATACCCTGTGGCAGATTGCTTTATCTAAAAGTGGTCACATCCGTACGTATTTATATTCCATTCCACATGCTTTTCTTACGATGTGATGTTAGCATTCCTCCATCAAGATATGGGGTCTTTGTTTCTTCGTCTTGAGCTTGAGGGGATCTTTGTAAATCCTTTGGTCAATATAATGACATAGAAGTGGTGCTGCATGACTTCAAAACGAAGTCATTAAAGGCAGGACATATTCTACCTATCTCTTTCTCTCTCTCTCAATACTGCCCTTTAGCCACCATGTTATGAGGAAGCCCAGGACACATGGAGAGGCCATAAGTGGATGTTCTAGCCAAAAGTCCCTGGTAAACATTAGCTGATACTGTAACCATCCAATGGGTTCTTTTTGTCCACTGCCTGGGTAGACCCTATTTATCAAGGCAGGGGAATCACAATAGAGAAAGAGTTTAATACACATAGAGCCAGATGATGGGAGACTAGAATTTTATTATTACTCAAATCAGTCTCTTCAAAGGCTCAGAGGCTAGGGATTTTTTCAAAGGTATTTTGGGGGAAGAGATGGAGGTTGCTAGGCAATGGGTGCTTGCTGATTGGTTGGGGCTGCAGTTATAGGGGTGTGGGAAATGTTTCTCCTATGTGCTGGGTCACTTCTGGGTGGGACCACAGGGATGGTTGGCTGGTCCAGGTAGAGTCATCAGTAGTCAGACATGCAAAGCACCTGAAAAGGTTGTCTCAGAAGGCCAATCTTAGGTTCTACAATAGTGATGTTATCTGCAGGAGTAATTGGGGAACTTGCATATCTTGTGACCCGAGGAATAATGGCTGGCAATTCTTTATGTCTACACCTTGGTAGAATTCAGTCTCCTCTATCCTCCTAGCCTGGTGCTCTTTCATTAGCTTTGCAAAGGCAGTTGAGTTTTGGGGAAGGGCTATCATCATTTAAACTAGAAACTAAGTGTCTCCCAAGATTAGTTTGACTTAAGCCTAAGAATAATTAAGGGCAGATTGAAGGCTAAAGGCAGGATGGGGATTGGCTAGATCAGCTCTCCCTTACTACCATAATTTTATCACTAATAAAATTTATGCAAAGGTGGTTTCAATTTCATGACTTCAACCTCACAAGAGACTTAGTCAAAACCAGTCATAGGTCAAGCCACACCCTAATGTAACTGCTCAAGGGGTTCACCTTGCCTGCTGCCTAGGGACAGCCAATTTACCAAGACACGGGAATTGCAATAGAGAAAGTAATTCACACAGAGCTGGCTGTGTGGGAGACCCAAGTTCTATTACTACTCAAATCAGTCTCCCCAAACATTTGAGGTTCAGGATTTTTAAGGATAATTTGATGAGAGTGGGGTGGGGCAGTGAGTCAGGAGTGCTCATTGACTAGGTCAGACATGAAATTATAGGGAGTTGAAGCTGTCTTCTTCTTGTGCTGGGTCAGTTCCTGGGTGAGGGCCACAAGATCAAATGAGCCATTTTATCGATCTGGATGATGCCAGTTGATCCATCAAGTGCAGAGTCTGCAAAATATCTCAAGTACTGTTCTTAGGTTTTACATTGGTGATGTTAATCCCCAGGAGCCATCTGGGGATGGTCAGAATCTTATATCATTCAGTTGCATGACTCCTAAATATGACTCACAAATATATTTGTGAAATGATTGATCTCTAAATTGTGCCATAACAAATCTTCCCAAAAGGCAATAACTTGAAACAGCAATAATCATATATTATCTCCCACAATTTCTATGGATGAGTGAAACCACCACTGAAAAATTATAACTGAGACAGTGAAAGAGATCTGACCCGGGCAATGTCGTCTTGCTTCTAACCTCCAAGCTATCCTTGCTCATGTTGTTTTCTGAAGGAAAAAGAAGGAGGAAGGTGATTTTTGACTGTAGAACACTTCTGAGCATGGAAAGCACATCTGATTAGAGACTTTATCCAGTCAGAGGGAAACTGGGGACATAGGAAACCATAGGGTATAAATCAGAAGGAAAAATGGGAAAAATCCAAAGGAACATTTTGCTTCCCTGGAAATTATGCCGAGCCAGCTCTTTTGAAGACGCTAACAGCTACGAAAATCACAACCATTTCTAAGTCACCCCAGAGCTCATATAAAATAGCCAGATCCTATGACAGGTTGCCTGCTTTGTTTCTTTTGCTTAGTTCTGAGGGTTTATAAGAGGAAGAGTGAAACCACCAAGCCTAACTTTTCTCTAAGGTGGGTCAATTGACTGCTCACCACAGGCAAACTGCAGATTTTGCAGGCCCCTGGAAAGTTGTAATTGCAGATTGACTCCTCCATCCTAAGAGGAGGAGGAGTAAAGCTGCTCACTAGGCTCCAAGCTGGGTAGAGAGCCTGGTCAAACTGTTGGTGCCTCGTGACTCAGGAGTCCAACAGCAAGACACCTTGTGAGAAAAGATTGGAAGCACTGCCAGAGCCCTGAGGACTTCCCAGCAAGCCTAGGCATGTGAATGCCTAGGAGATGGCCAGCTGGAAAGCAATCTTGGGTCTCAAAGGATTTCTCTGCTCTCTTGTGAAAAACAATAATCTTCACTTCCGGCAATGACCCTATTAAAAATCTCACTTCGGTGGTCTCTAAAGTTCTTTCAATATCTAAAAAAATTTTGGCATGGTCTTATATCACAACTATGGCCAAGAGGAAGCAAATAAAGTCTGGAAATCTTAATAGTTGTTTTTTTTAATTAAAGAGTTTCTAAGATTAACTTCTCTCTGCAACTTACAGCTTCTTAAAGTAGAAAAGATAAAAGTGTCATCTAAACAAAAATGCCCTAAACTAAAGCTGGCTTAAATGGGGAAAACTCATAGAGTTACTTGTGTTTTAAACACATATACAATATAAATGGTGTCAAAAGTTTAGAATCTAGAATTTTAAAGTCTGTTTAATGTTATCTACGGAATACATTCTAAATCTGAAAGCAACACAAGAACAATATTTCTCTTAGTGCTTATTTCAGGTTTCTTTTGCCCCAAATTAATTGGGAAGCAGGGAAAAATAAAAAAATTAAAAATGCTTCATCCAACCACAAGGAGACAGCCAAACACTCTTGGCCAAGCTATTTACCTGGGCAGCCTGCACGTGGAGAGCGGAAATGGCTCTCTCTTCTTCCCTTCTCTCTGATAAAAGAATACTGAGCTTTTCTTTGAATGAAAAAAGAATCTCTACCTTCATAGTGAGACATAACTTTAAGGAGGAAAATAAAAATACTCCATGGAAAGTACATAGTTATATAGTTAAGGGGTTTTTTTTCCCCCTTAACAGAAAATTTATAAACCTACCAAAACATGAACATTATCAAAAGATCAGGGAAAAACATCTTTGCCATATTTATAGATTTTTTTTAGAGACAGCTTATCCAAATCACCCAAAAGAAAAATGACTTACAACCCAGTAGAAAAAATGGCAAAAGAATGTGAAGTGGCAATTTACAGAAAGCAATATAAATAGTTATCATACAAGAGATGTTCAGTTTCACTCATTCATGAAAACGCAGATAAAAAAATAAATGGGATATCACGTTTTACTTCTCAGGAAGACAAAAAATTAAAAGTTTGAGGTCATCTGGTGCTGTTAGAGATCTGGAAAATGTCAACTGTCATACACTGTGAGATAATAATTTGGTATAATTTTACAACAGGAAAATTTGCCAATACCTATCAAATTATAAAATAAACATACTTTTGACCTAATAATTTTACTACATATACACACACTCAAATAAAGTTTACTTCTAAAAATGCCCCTGAATATACATGAAAAAAGTTTATGTTAATATGTGTGTTTAGGCCGGGCACGGTGGCTCACGCCTGTAATCCCAGCACTTTGGGAGGCAGAGGCGGGTGGATCAGGAGGTCAGGAGATCAAGACCATCCTATCTAACACAGTGAAACCCCGTCTCTACTAAAAGTACAAAAAAATTAGCCGAGCCTGTTGAGGCGGGTGCCTGTAGTCCCAGCTACTGGAGAGGCTGAGGCAGGAGAACGGTGTGAACCCGGGAGGCGGAGCTTGCAGTGAGCCAAGATCTTGCCACTGCACTCTAGCCTGGGGGACAGTGCAAGACTCCGTCTCAAAAGAAAAAAAAAAAAAGTGTGTTTAATTATGTGTATGTGGCATGGCCTTATCTTCACACATGCGGGTGTCCATTGCAGCCCTGTCTGTAAAAGATTAAAACTAGATACAACCAAAGTCCATCTGCAGGGATTAAACAAATTGTGGGACTGTAAAATAATAAATCACTGTAAAGTCATTAAAAATAATAAATTAGATCTGTATGAAATTATTTGGAAATATCACATAATGCAAGTGAAGAAAGCAAAATGTAGGACAGTCTATCTAGTATGATCATTTTGTTATAAAGTAAACATACAAATGTGCAGGGAAAAGAAAGATACAGGTACATGCAATACCCCGGCTTCCTGCACCCCACTGTAAGATATATAAAACTGTCAATCAGTTACACTTTGGAGAAAGTCTGGGAGGTGGGGATGAAAGAAAATAATTTTATTTTTTTGATTTGTACATTTTTGTATATTTCTAGCCTCATACATTGTTGATTTTATAAAAATACGAAAAAGTTATCTGAGACGGAAAATTATCCAACTCTTGTTTTCTCCTTTGTACTTCTCTGCATTAAATAAATATTAACTAGTATGTTAATATATATATTTTTTCCTGGCTCTTTTTCTTGCATGTCGAAAATCAAAGTTAAATTTCTCTGCCAGTTATATAATTAAAGCCTGTCAGATTCAAAGAGAAATTACGAAAAGTTATTTTCTAAGAAAGGGAGGACGTAAGGATGCACCACTGATGATCTTACTCTTAATAAATCCCTGTCTTTAAACAGCAATAGGTTTTCTAGCTAATCTTTTAATGTGATTCTTCTGCTCATGCCAATTCACGTCTGGGGATGGTTTCGCTGCCTTTAAACACTAAAGAGTTGTCAGGCAAAGGCTCCAAGTCGGGTGTCTTCAGGACAGACATTGAAACACAGAAAGGACCAAAAAAACAGAAGTAAAATAAACCTGAGAACGTAAATAAAATGGACAAATTCCTTTAAAGGTAAAAATTAGCAAAACTACAACATGAAAGAGAAATTCTGAATAGTTTTATAGCTATTAAACAAATGGAATTACTAAGTAAAATCCACTAACAACTGCTATACTATTATATGTGCTAAAATCTAAAAACTGACAATAGCTAGAATGGTCTATATGGTAATTGATTAGGAGACATTAATATGAATTCACATTAGATTAATGTAGACATAGAGATAGATTATATGTAGAAATATTTATCGATTATATACTGCTGGAGTGAAAGCACACAGACATCTATATAAAAAGGATCATTATCTCTTACATCATAGCATATTAAAAAATGAACTTAAAATAGATCACATACCTGAAGGTAAAACTTAACTATAAAACTTCTTGTAAAAAAAGAATAAAAATCAAAATCTTTGTATCCCTGGGATAGGCAAAGATTTTTACACAGAACACACAAAGCACAAAATAATAAATTGTAAAAATAAAAAAATTGCATTTTATCAAATGAAAACCTTTTTCTCTTTGTAAGACAACATTATGAACATTAAAAAGTAAGCCACAAAGTGAGCGGAAATATTTGTAATATGTAGATCTGACAAAGGACTTTATTCAGAATACATAAAGATATATCACAACTTAATAATGAGACCAACCAGCTACTTAATAAATGAGGAAAATATTTGAAAAGACATTTCAAATATGTGAGGGCAAAGGGTATACGGGACATCTCTGTAATTTCCTTTCAGTTTTGCTGTGAACCTAAAACTGCGCTAAGAAAATAATGCCTTTTTTTAAAAAGTGGGCATTTTATAGCATAGGCTAAAACCGCATACGCAACCATGACATAATTCTATGGATACACACACATCATATGTAAATGTTCTTTGACTGGGTCTTAAAAAGTAATATAAAATGAAATAAAGAGAAATCAAATAATTTCTAGTCAATCCGTTTACAATCCTGGGGATTTTTCATTTAGTTAAACTTACTGCAGAGATAACATAAGATGCAAGAGACAAACCAAAAGAAAGAAAGAAAGAAAGAAAGAAAGAAAGAAAGAAAGAAAGAAAGAAAGAAAGAAAGAAAGAAAGGAAGGAAGGAAGGAAGGAAGGAAGGAAGGAAGGAAGGAAGGAAGGAAGGAAGGAAGGAAGGAAATAAGAAAGAAAGTCCGTTAAGCAGAATTTAAGTTGTCACACATTTATAGCCCCACCAAACGGGTACATTTGTTAACAGCTGATGAACCTATGTTGACACATCATAATCACTCAAACTCCACAGGTTACACTGGAGTTTGCTATTGCTGTTATACATACTATGGGTTTTGACAAATGTCTAATGACACATATCCATTATTATAGTGTCATACAGTTTCACAGCCTTAAAAATCCTCTGTGCTCCAGGTATCCATACCCCAAACCCCAACCCTTGGTAACCACGGATCTTTTTATGGTGTCCATAGTTTTGTCATTTCCAGATGTCATGTACTTGGAATAAAGAGTATGTAGCCCCTTCAGATTGGCTTCTTTCACTTAGCAATACGCATTTAAGTTTCCTCCATGGCTTTTCATGGCTTGATAGCACATTTGTTTTTAGTGCGGAATAATATTCCATTGTCAGAATGTATGTACCACAGTTAATTTATTTGTTCACCTACTGAAGGACATCAGCATCATGGTTACTGCCAAGTTTTGACAATTATGAACAAAGTTGCTGTAAATATATATATATAAAAAGAAAAGACATTTCAGAGAAGAACATATGACATCCAATAAGTACATTTAAAAGTAGTCAACATCATAAGTCATCAGAGAAAAAAAGTTAAAATCACAATGAGATACCTCTATATATTCATTAAAATAGCTAAAATTAAAATGACTATCATCAAATGTTGGTTGGAATATAAAGCAACTAAAAATGGTATTTTCTTAGGAATATAAAATGGTAAAACCATTTGGAAAAATGTTTGACAGCCTCTGCTGAAGCTGAACATATATCTACCATTAAACCCAGATATTCTACTCCTTGATATTTGCCTAAGATGAAAACACAGAGCCACACAGAAACTTGTACACAAATGCTTATGGCAATTATTTTTTGATAATGAAAAATCGGGGGGAGGGGACCCAAATGTCTATAAAACAGATGAATGTGTAAACTGCAATGTGTCCACACAAAGAAATAACAATTAGCAACAAAAAGATCAAACTAATAATTTAGCAACATAGATGAATCTCAAAATTATGTTGATTGAAAGAAACAGTGCATTCTGTATTTTTATACTTTTGTACAAAATTTAGAAAATGCAAATAATCTATAATGACAGAAAGTAGACCTGTGGTTGCCTGGTGCCAAAGGCAATGTGTAAAGTCAATTTTAGAGAGGAAAGAGGATTTGGGGAGGGAGATGGTGATAAAAATGCTGTCTCCATTGTAGTGATGGTTTCTTGAGTGTATATGGGTGTCAAAACTCACGTAATTGTATTTACTGAACATAAATTATATTGCAATAAAGTCTTTTAAAGAGTCATTTACCTGCTATTTTAGACAGAAATCATCAAGAATTGAGAGAAACATACACAAGAGTTGGAGTAAAAGGTGGAGCCAAGGTTTAGTCCTATCTGGTAAATATCAGGAAGACAGAATCAAGAGAAAGATATCTTTGGTCTTAACTGCAAGAGATGGCGACTTACCAGGTCTGACACTGATGTGTTCAAAGGTTCTGGAGTCGTGATAGGAGATGTTATCTCACCAAGTTGCTTTCTGTGATCCATTCCTTCTTTAGCTGATCCCCATACTCCCTGCCCCTGAAGCTATATAGATTCCAAGGTTAACACCCATCTTAGAACTCTACCAAATAAATAGTAAGATATTATCTGTTAAGCCAACGTTTCAAGTAGTGATGTCTAAAAATCATTTAATGTCCTCTTCCTTCAACACCCGACCCCAGTTGAGACATTTGACTTTTAACAGGGTGCTCCCACATTTACTAGAATCCACACTGTAAACTCTCTAAAGGTGTGAGTCACGGCACTAAGGCTGATGAAGGGCAGGATGAGTTCAAACAATGGAGCTTTTAGCTTGGCTGCTGCAACCATGAGATATTTTCCCCTCTAACAGTAAGGTCAGCCCTACCAAACTGTAAAAGAATGAAGACCAGGACTTCTAGCAAATGCAAAATCACCCACACAAAATCAGAGTGTCCCCAGGACAAATGGCACCTTTGCTGGACATCTTCTGAGTTCTACCATTGTTGTCATCTTGTGCTTCAGTAGGGGACTCAGGTGCAAAGGTAGGGCACACCTGCCCCAGGTGACCTCCTCAGAACCCTGGCCTATTTCTTTCAACTACTTGCCCATATGCAAAGGCAACCTAGTAGAATCAAAAGAGTTTCTTTTTAAAGCAGGTGTGTGACTTTGTGTGGGCAGCTTTTTAACTTCTCCCTGTGAGAAATGCTAACATCTTGAGCAATCAAAAATTATATAGCATGTGTAGCAATTGTTTCACAAGCTAATAATTTTTCTCCTCCCCTCCTTTTCCCTTCCCTTAGTGCAAGCTGTAGTGGCTTGAATTGTGTGCCACAAAAAGATACACTGAAGTTCTGATTCCCAGTACCTGTGAATGTGACCTGATTTGAAAACAGGGTCTTTGCTGATGTAATTAGTTAAGGATCTCCAGATGAAATCATCCTGGACTTAGAGTAAGCCCGGAATGCAATGAGTGGTGTCTTTATAAGAGGAAAGGACACGCAGAGGAAAGGACACGCAGAGACACAGAGAAGAAGGCCATGTGAAGATAGAGGCAGAGAGGAGTGACGCAGCTGCAGGCCACGGAGCACCAAGGACCACTGTGAACCACCAGTAGCTAGGAGGAGGCAGGAGAGATTCTCCCCTAGAGCCTTCTGAGGGAGCACGGCCCTGCTGTCACCTTGATTTCTGACTTCAGGCCTCCAGAACTGTGAGAGAATACATTTCTGTTTTTTTAAGCCAGCCAGTGTGTGGAAATTTGTTATGGCAGCCCTAGGACACGAAATATACAGAACAATCCTATATCGGTGCACCCAGAGCACCAGTAATATTTAATTTAGACCATGTCCCAAAGCTATGTCAGAGGAGCAAAGAACTAAAATTATGATCACTAATTTTTCATGCTGGATGCAGTGGCTCATGTACTTGGGGAGGACGAGGCAGAACGATGGCCTGGGCAACACAGCAATGTCTCTCTACAAAAATATTTTTAAAAATAAAAAATTTGCTGGGTGTGGTGGTGCATGCCTGTAGTCCCAGCTACTCAGGAGGCTGAGGTGGGAGGATCACTTGATCTTGGGAGATCAAGCCTGCAGCTGCAGTGAGCCAGATTATGCCACTGCACTCCAGCCTGGACAACAAAGTGAGACCCTGTCTCAAAAAAAAAAAAAAAAAAGTAAATCTAGTTTAAGGTAGAAGCCAAATATTAAGTGATATCATGTAGAGAAAAACCAAGAGCTGTTAAAATTGCATAGTGGTACAAGTATTTTGAAAAACAACCTGGTATTATCTTGTAAAGCTGAAGATGTGCACATTCTTTCACAGAACATGACTGCAGTAGAGAAACCGTTGCACATATTGGCAAGTGTAGGAATCTTTCTCAAACGTTGTTGTTTCTGATAGCCACAAACTGGAAATAATCCAGATGTCCATCAACAGGATAACAGTACACAAAATACACTGTATATTTACAAATAAAGTGTTATTCTACAGGGCATATTCATAAAATACAGCTATATGCAACCAACTGGATGACTTTTTCAAACATGATGTTGAATCAAAGGCAAGAATATATACATAGAGAGAGCATGATTTCATTTATATAAAATCTTGAAGATAGTTATGAAACGTAAATTACATTATTTGAAGATGAATACTTGGGTAGCAAAACTATAAAGCAGAACAAGATAGCGATTAATATAAAATTCAGGATAGTAGCTAACTCTAAGAGGGAAAGTCAGTGGTTATGATAGGGAAGAAATATACAGGGCTGAGGGGAGGAGTGGGCTTTTATTGCATTGGTAACTTTCTTTTTATTTGATTGGGTGGTGGTTTCATGATTATTTATATTTTTTCTATACCTTTATTCATTATATTCTTTTTCTTAATATAAAGTATTTTTAAAATAATTCTTTTGAAAAATGATAAAGGATAAAAAAGGAATGAAACATATCAGCAGAAGCATAAAATGTTCCTATTCACGTTGAAGAAATGTATATGTTTTCATGTGGCTCTTTCACATTATCTTTCCCGCTCTGGTTTCCAGTCTGTCAGCTAAACTCTTGTCAAGGCATTTTCTACTGAAATCCACGGTTCTGGAAAAGAAAGGAATATGATGAAAAAGCTCAGCAAATCTTAACCGTTACCTTGGGGTCAGGGCTCTATGGAGAATGTGGTTTAGCTTTACCACAGACTACCTCCCCCAAAGCTGCTAAGTGGTGACAGAGCTTGGTTGGGGATTGGTGTAGGTGCGGAAAGAGGCCAACTAACATGTAGCACTTTACCAATTCAGAACGGATTTTCACATGGTCTTGTCTGAGCCTCACCCTAGATCTGTGAGAACACCTTACTGCTGCTGTTATACTTTTGATATTGCTAATGCTGTCGAGAAATTAAGGGACTTGTGCAAAGTCACAAATTAGGGAAATGACAGGGCCAGAATTAGAAACCAAGTTTTCCCCAGTGGAATTTGATGACCTTTAATGGGGTTCTGCGGCAAACTTACTGACATCCACATAAATGTGGCAGGAGACTCTGCGGTACTTAACTGATTTGATGCAAATGTCTCATACTCTGGCTGTCATGGTGGGCTGTGAGCCAGCAGGCTCTGACGGGCTGTGCAGAACACAGACATTGTTTAAGCTAATCACAGTATATCTGAAGACATTAGTCTTTTGTAAGGCTTGTACGTATGGCATAGTCAGAAGACAACATTAATATTGCTCATGAGGGTTTGCACTGCTTAGCAAAGTCCTTCGTTTCTCTTCCATGTGGTTGATATTCCACCCCCCGAAATATTACACACTCCTAGCCAAACCTCAGTTCTTTACAAACTCAAAACAATGAATCACTTAGTAAATCATTTCAGATAAATAGACAGAATCAGATCTCCGTTTGGATTTCCTGCTAAAGAAAGTAGTGTGCTGACCCCGGCTGTTCCATATTGCTGCCCTCCATGCCAATAAATCGACCATTTGCAATATTGCTTCTGCCAAGAAATCCCCCAGGTCCTCATGAGGTTTCAACAGAGGATATATGAAAAGACTGAACAAATATCATTGTTTCATCCTCATTTCTGTCCTCAAAGCTTTTGCAAATTTAAGCAAGCTATTTTTTATGATCTCCTCAACAAATTGTAGAAGTCTATTGAAACCATTCCTGATATTAGTACTTTGAGTTTCGGTGTCAAAAGGTAAAGTCTGCATCCATTAAATGCTTTGATAAAGTAACTTTGAAATAAAATACAAGCTAAAATAAAATCCAAACTGAGGTCCCAGTCAGCATTAAGATGGATATTTCTCTTGCTTTTTCAAGATGATTCTATCATACACAATGCACTTGAGACGTACGCCAATGTAATTTTGCAGAATGGTAAAGCTTCCTTAAGATCACTAGAATCTGGTAGACAGAGACAAATCAAAGATGGCATTGTAATGAAAGAGCACATGGTTGCAATGGTGTTTGCTTATTATCTATTAAGCTGCATGTGATGCTGGATTTAGGCATGATTTACTCCCTATTCTAAGATGGGACTGGTCACCTCGTGGATATGTAAAAGAGCATTCAGGTCACCTCCTTTTCTCTCCTCAGCCCTGCGTGAGAATTACCTTCATAGTACAATTGCACAGGCCTTCATCACCTAAAATAATCTCTCCAATTCAAATGAAAAAGAAGAAGAAAACGAGTTGGAACCTTAGTACAGTATACCTCATTTGAAGAATTAGGAAACCCTACATCTAGAGTTTATCTTTCAAGTTAGGATGGCACACCTATCACATAATCAACATATAAGAATAAGGCAATTATTTTATTTTTAGAGTCTGGTAGAGTTCAAGGAAAGGCCATGGAGAGAATGACTGTCATCTGGAGCTGGAATCTAGCGTATCTGAGGTGCATGACTCTGGTGAACCAAGTAACAATGGCATCTCTTTTCTCAGTGCTCTCACTGTGCATCTACATCTAAATGAAATTGTCTTGGATATGAGAATACACAAAGATATAAAGAAGAACAAATCAGTCTGGATTCTTAGACCAATAATTGCAGAAAAATTTAAGTATTTTTATATCTACAGGAAACCCTCACTTGAAATTGCTGGAAGACTTAAAACTCATAAACCTCAGTTTCCAAATCTGTAAAATAAGGATAATAACTGTACTTTCTTTACTGGGTTGCTGTGAAGGTTTAATGAAATCATGTAAAGCACTTAACAAGAAGTTGAATACCTAGTAATTGCTTAATAAAAGTTATAATTAATGATTATATTTACATTATTTCCCAGCTAAAATATTCATTTGCATATAAAATTTTAAGTTTAATAAGGTGAAACAATAATAAAAATACCATATACCAGAGTATGGTGTTGCAACCTAAAAATCAATTTTTCCTCCATTATGTCATTTACTGTTCACAGACATCTCAAGGTTCTATATTTCCATATTCCAGAAGAGAAAACCAAAACTAATCTCTCTGGGGAGTTCATACACAGAAAGCAGAAATCTTGCCTTGCACTTGTATAAATCTATCGTGTTAAAGACTGTCTCAGACATTTCCCAAAATTGGTTTCAACTATTTTAAACTAATATGACTTTGAACTATATTTTTATAATTTTGATCACGACAAAATGTTCTTAAATTATACTCTGACCATCCAGTCAGAAGTGCCATATTCAAGTAAGCCTTTTTCATTTTCCTTTTGTGTCTCTTTCTTTAAAAAGAAGGAGAATAGTAAAGGTATGTGTGCAGGAATATGTCATGTATGCAAAGGCACCTCATGGGATTTTAATCAGCAGGTATCTCAGGGATCTTTTGCAAGCAGGATGAAATAGAGGTGTAAATAAGGTAGTAGCTTTATTTCGTTTGCTTGTTTTCAACAAAGGCTTTATCCAATTAACCATGGGGTAGGTTAATGATAATTTATTATAGAAAAACTGTGTTAAATCTATGAAGTGTTGTTATTTTCATGGGAGTTGTGGGGTGATTAGAAAGATTTAATGGTTCCTTAAAATAGCAAATGACACCTATTCTAGGTAAAGCAATGAGCTAGCTCCCTCCTGCCTGAACAATAGAATCATCTGGAGCTTTCAGAAATGACTCAAGTCTGCAACTCACCCCCAAGAGATGGTGACTTAATGGGTCTGCAGTGGGGCCTAAACACTGTACATGATGTAAAAGCTCTTCAGGCGTTTCTAGTCTGCAGCCATGGTTGAGAGTTACTTTGATATTACTGTGGTAGATGAATAAAAAACAAAATTTAATGTCCCAACAAGGAGCTTCAAATCCTGCTTAAGGAAAATATACTTCAAAAATTTATTGATATACTTTCAGCAGGTGCTGAATGACCTGATTGCTGATAAATTTCATATTCCTTTCTCTTCCTTTCTCTCCTGTCTCATCTATCCCACTAGCAATAAAATGATTGGAGGCCAGAGACATAGAGAAATTACACCTTAGAATAAATTGTAGAAATGTCAAGGGCCACTTAATAATGTTTTGTTGCAGATACCCTTAATTATTCAGAAAGGACAGTTTTTTGAAAAAGAGTGCCCGACAAGTATCCCCAAAAAGTGTGCCCAAAAAGTGTCCGACTATAATTATACATGCTTCGGGAGTATGCTAATTGTGAAAACTGAGCATTAAGAATGGATTGTGCTGGCTTTATTTAAGGCTCTGTTGATGCTCACGTGTTTGGTGATAAAAAGGAATCCAGGGCTTTCCCATTAGTTTTATCTTTGTCCCTGCCGCTCTCACTAAACCACATGAAGCTATAATGTGAACCCAGTTTTGTTATACCATGAGGAACGAAGCTTGCCTTGTTCATAGGCTATGCCAAAAGCTGGAAAAGTCCCAGTGGAGGAAATCTGATTCCAATTTGGGTATGAAAGTACAATTCCCCCCTGCCAGGTTTAAATTGAGAGCATATTACTCATTTTTAGTTAATTTCTCAGCCTACAGAATAATTTGGCACATGTGTGCAGTATATGTTCTCTCAGCTGCTTCCTTAGGGACCCCGACCTTGATGGGATAGTCGTAATTGGGGGGAAAAGTTAATCAATGAGAATCGTGGTTAAACACCCTATTTATGTAAGAAAATACATGTATTAAAATTAAAAGCAGAGCAATCAAAACAAGACGAGCAGATTAATACATTTTTCTTGTCTCTGACAATCTTTTTCTTAATGTCAAGGCCTGAAGCCCATGAGGGTAGAGAAATGAAATGCAATGGTTCTCAAAGCACGTGTACTGAGAAGAAAGAGGATCATAGCAAGTCAGCGTGGGGGAAGCCATCCTGTTCATGGGGAAACCAAACCTTCCCATGGATTTTAAATCCAGATCCTTTCTTGTAGATTTCTTATTGGTGTACTGAAAACTTCAAAGGAGATTTTTCAGGCTTTACATCCCTTTTAAGTGTATTCCTTTTTAACATGAAAAATTATTGCCATCACCTATGTGATTGTAGTCTCCCTACTTCAGAAAAATACACAATGCTCAAAAGCTCCTATGTTATCTATGTATGCATAATACACATTTATATATTATATATACTCTAAAGTGCAATTGCATTTACGTACATTTGAAAAATAGTGGTGGATACAAGGTCACCTAAGTTTCTCCCCATTTTGTAGTCAATAGTCATTCTTTCCTTTGACAAAATACATCCCTAGGTCACCATCCTAGGTGTCTGCAGTTCGCTCACTATGTTCTGAAGATTATTGAGTAGGATGCTTCTTCCTTCTGACTCGGTTTCTTTTTCCCTGCACCTCACCTGACCTTCATGACTACCATCCTTCCATCTGATTTCCTCACCCCAGGCATGGAACAAATTTCTCCCCTTCATTGCCTAAAATGTTACTCATACCACAGTGTTGTGCATAAATAAGACTTTCAACAAAAATCTGGAAGTAACAGCAGGGTGTTATCACACCACAGCAAGGGAGGGCATTTAAAATTGAACATCACACATTGTGTTGGCCAGTCGTGTGTCAAGCATGCCTTACCAAATATTGTTTCCCACTCCCACCCCCTGCCCCTTTCTTCTCAGGAGCTAGCTGGGATCTGCTGTCTTCTTTTTGGCAAATGGAGGAGTTGGAGTAGAGTGGGGAGATCAGAGTTAGCTATAGTCTCGAACTCCTGGGTTCAGGTGATCCTCCCACCTCAGCCTCTCCTGAGTAGTGATCTGCTCTCTTCTAACCAATAATTATTTTAACCAATAATTTCTCCTACCTCTAGCACTCCTTTATTGACAAACTTTCCTCCTGCCTCAGACTCTCCACCACAGCAATGAGGATTCCAGCCTAGCTTGTCTCTGACATCAGGGGTAAATGGAAAATCTCTATTATTTCATTACACAGAAACATTTCAATCTCTTTGTTATTATTGTGTGTTTTATGATTAATATAAAAAGCCCCATTATGTGTCTTTCTTCCTGCCCTTTAAGAGCAATCTGCCCATACTTCAGTCAATTGTAGCACAGTATCTTTTTCTCCCTGTAATAACTATGACTGAGAACTATTTATCTGGCTTACAGCAGCATTGGTGCACCTCTTAGAACTCCCTTCAACATGCCCCGTTAAAGATCTACAGCCACCCCAGCTTGGAAACAGCTGATCTCTACATCAGTAAAACTCGGGAGTGGGCAAATGGGGTCTTTGACACAGCTCACTTTTGGTGAAAACATGCTTTATCATGAATTTTGCTCCTTGTCCTTTTCCTCACCTGCTTTCTTTAATAAAGACGATGAACACTTATGGAGACAAAAGTAAAGGAAGACCTGTTGTAAGGTGTTAACTCTCCCTGAAACACAGCATTTGAATGTGCAACACAACCTTAAGCCAAGACAGTTTAAAGGAAGAATGAGTGTCTCTGGCTGTGAGATATTAATCATCCCAAAACAGAGGGAGAATATGTCTTTGGGGGAAAGGGGTCTTCCCAGCTTCCTGGAACTGTCCAGTATAACATGACTTCCTATTCCGTCTTTCTATATGCCTCCCTTTTATACACTAGCTTACTTTAACAGAAGAATTGAAATGGATGAGGTCCTAGTGAAGTCATACCTTCCTCTTCTCCTCTATAGTACTGGAGTAATAGCTCAAGCCTGTGCTTC
Organism: Mandrillus leucophaeus; assembly: GCF_000951045.1. Taxonomy (NCBI): domain Eukaryota; kingdom Metazoa; phylum Chordata; class Mammalia; order Primates; family Cercopithecidae; genus Mandrillus; species Mandrillus leucophaeus. The sequence goes on from NW_012103343.1 coordinate 641,662, forward strand.
TCTCTTTATCCTCCAAACTGCCCACAGCCCCTACTTCGTACTAGGTATTCAACAGATAACCGGTGCTCAGTGCGCGGGTCTTATAAAACACTGATTGATTTCTGAATGTTAGAAATATGCATCTCTCTTCCTTACAAAAGTTAATTAAATTGTAAACTCGCCAATCATGCTGTCCACTTGCATTTTGGAAGAGTGCCAAGTTAATATTCAGTGACTGGCATCATGTTGCAGTGGTTACAATTGTGAATCAGAATCAGACCCCCTGGGTCTGCAACTCAGCTCTGACATGTACCAGGTGACCCAGGGCAGGTTATTTAATATGTCTGGCATAGTTTCATCATATGTAAAATGGGAATAATAAAGTACCGGCTTCATGGGTTTGCTGCAAGAATAAAACAAGACAATTTCTGTGTAATGCTTAAAATGGTGTATAGCAAGAAATTCAACCATGGCTTTGTATATCTGCTTTCACTGAAGTATCTGTGTGACAGAGGTAGGTTTCAAGGTAACGGTAAAGCTGAACTTAGAACATACAGAGAAAAGTGCAATGAATTGGTTACACAGCTCTAGAAGTTCCAGCCTCTTTGAAACTATAAAATGCAGAGGGGAGAAAAAAAAGAACCAGTTATGAAGAGATTTCTTTAGAAAGATCTGTAACTGACTGAGTCCCTAAAATTTGTCTGGGAGTAGATGGCTGGGATAGGTGTCTTGTTACCTTTTAGCCCACTGTTTTGTAAATTTGAACTGAGAAAGGGATTCAATGGGAGTATTTTGAGACCTCTCTATACCGTGTCTGGGGCTGAAGAACATCGTGGGTCTCACTCCTGCTTCAGGGATCAGGAGAGCTGAGTAAACAGAGATGGGCTCAGTGCCTGGGAAACAGAGGCAGGACCATTTTGCTGGGTTAGAGACAGGCTGCAGAGCCAGTATTTGTCACAGCAAAGGGTTTAGTTGCTTTTCTGAGGAGCAGATGCTGACTATGCAGGAGAGAGAAAGTTACCTGGTACATGTACAGTCACATAGAGTTTCCTGAGAGGGATAGAGGACCCCAGCAGCTAAAGCCAGAGGGGAGCATCAATGTTTGAAAGGAATCACATGCAACCACCCAGTGCAAGGATGCATCGGTGTGTTCAAGGTTATTGCAAGAGGGTGAGTGCACCTAGCTTCTGCAATGAGATGTGGGAAGAATCAAGCAAGTGTTCCAGAGAGAAGTAGACAGCTTTTTCAACATTTGCCAGGCTGGAGACTCAGCAAAGAGTTTCAGTTAGAATCCAAAGACAGTCTGCTGGCAGAATTCCCCCCTGGCTCGAGGGAGGTCAGTCTTTGTTCTATTAGGGCCTTCAACTGATTGGATGAGGCTCACAATGTTATGGTGGTTAATTTGCTATACTTAGAATGTACTGTTTTAAATGTCAATCTCATCTAAAAAAATACCTTCACAGAAACATCAAGAATAATAATTGGCCAAATATCTGGGTACTATGACCTAGCCAAGTTGACCCATAGATTTAATCATCACAGGTGAGGTACAGGGAAGAGTATGCGAGCAAGTGAATGAAAGAGGAAAGCCAGACACATCCCTTTCCCACTTTGGGTTTGCACACTTGGGAAAGTGGGGAGGAGACTTGACGTTAAATCACACGGTGACTCTGATTTATTATGTACTAGATCTTCTGATTGTTCACATAAAAGTATCTGTACAACCCCAAGTAGACATAGGATGCTGGGAAAGAAAGTCATGATACTGCCTGAGCAGGCTAAAATATTAAACTTTTTAAAAAGAATAGCAGTATACCAAAAGAACAAAACAAGTTTTTCGATTACCCTGTGAGTATTCATGCATAGTATACAAGTTACATGCCCCTGGTACATGGTAAACATTCAGTAAGTACTCACTACTATTACTACATATACATACACATATGATAATTTCCAATAAATCCCACACACAGTCTATATACTTTTATATATATGCTTTTTGGATGGTTCCACATAAATTTAGACTGATGGCCTGAAATAGCAGCAAACATTTAAAAAACCAATTTTTAAATATATTTACTTCTTTTATAAAATTATATTCCAATGACTGCTTTATGTTTTGATGTTTCACATGAATATAGTTCCTGAACTTTGTTCTGTGGTGGGATTTACATATATAAACTTTAAAACTTAAACATATTCATGCTATGGCAAATATAGTGATCTTTGCTGATGTTCATCATTGTCTGTAGTCTTGGAGCGCTATTGACTCTTAGGTGAACCAATAATCATCTTGCTCAATTGAAGTAGGAAGTTGTAATTAAAGAATTTGCTTACTACTCTACCTTCCCTTGCTCCTTCTCCCTCTGAGTTTCTCTCTTCACAATATACCTGCCTACTCTGCTACCCTGGATTTCAGAAAACATAGTTGTGTGTGGTACTCAAAGTAAGTCGATCAGTCAGAGACATCAGTTAGCTTGACCCAACACTGGCATTCAAAGGTTCTTTTTTAGATGTTATTCTCTAGGCTGTACAAACAGCCTTTTAAGAGATGCTTTTAAGGTTGGAGATGAAGATCAATAAGAATAAATTGGATGCCCAGATCTAAGGATGTAAAAGGCTTGCATTAAGACAGAAATTGGCTTTCTTACACAAACAAACCCTTTCAGTTATAGCTTTAGTGGGTTTAATTTAGCCATGGGCTTCTTGATAATCATTTTTTCTTGTTTTTTCTTGTGTTTGTTTGTTTTATTATCTTTTATTCAAGGGAGTTAGGACTGATTACACAACACTTAACCCAAGATTGTTATATAAATTTTGACTTTACTTTTAAAAATTTCTGCTAAAGCACTAGCTGAAGTAGTTCTTATTTCAAAATAAAATGTATGTGTAAACTCATGGGACCTATAACCCAAAATAAATTACTGTAGTGGATCACTGGTTAAAAAGAGAGGTGGACTGGGGATGGCATTGTGTTAAGTCTTACTTTCCTGAACAATAAAGGGAAAGACTTGGCTGCATCCTTTGGCAACATACTGCATGTTCACTAATTTGTGGTTAAGGTTTAAACAAAATTCATGCTGGAAAATCAAGCAGTTTCAGGAGCCCCATTCTCATTCCATCAGACCACTTTGAAAATAACATACTGCCAAGTTTTTGAAAGTGGGATAGAAAGAATGTCTCGCCATTGACTTTTCAATGCGAATAAATCAAAAGGCTTGCCAACTGGAAGACAGAATGAACACCAGCATCCACAATGAGGCCGGCAATGGCCCTGGTAAATGTTGAGTCTCGGAAATTGAAATTGTGATACTGTACTCATATTAAGCAGCAGGAAGGAGATGATCCTCAGAATTCTGTCAGTTTAAGTGTCTGATACCCTTTCAACAACCTGTGCCTTTTTGTTAAAGCTCAGAAAAGCACTTTATAAAAAAAATGTGTGTTTTTAAAAATCAGTTCTCTAGGCTGTAAATCATAACCAATTCATATTTCTTAAACATCTGCTAGGAGCTTTAACAGACATTAATAAAATTGGGTAGTAAATTTACCATAAAGAAGAGATACAAAAAAGAAGGCACACTTACATGAAAATATAAAAAGAAAGAATGGACTTGGAGAGAAAAATGCATAGAGAGAAGAAAGCTGCCCATCCAGTTTCCACCGTGGTGTTGCCTGTGATTGCATCACATTGCAAACTCTCATTGGCAGGCTTGTCGATTTTCTTTTTGGGTCCTGAGATCATTTTATCACAATTTCTAAGATGTTACCTTCTCCCTTCTTTCAGGGAAGGGCTCCCCGTGCTTCTGAAAGTTACTGAAAGGCAAGTCCCACTGAAGCCCCAATAACTGAAAATCTCAGAAGGTGGTGAAAGTGACCAGAGCTCTCCCTGCCAGCAGTCATAGGGCTTTCCAAGTAGGCAACCAGGAGAGTAAACATGCCAAGGGGCAGAACAGGAGGTCCTCTCTGGGTAAACAAGGCATGCTTCCCACATGACCTCTGTCTGACCTCCCAAGGGAAAAAGCCAAAGTAGGCAGCACCTCCAGCCAGTGGAAGCAGCATCGGTGACAGCTGGCGCAGGAACTCCCCGGCTTTCTGAAGGAGCAAAGCAGTGACACAGCAGGATTTCTAGGCAGAGTGAAATGATGATCATACTGCAGAGGCTCCTTTATTCTCAGTCTCTTCTCCACTACTTGTCACATTTCCCTAACTGGTAAATATCAGACTTACAGAGATTTGTTATGAACCCAGTTATCCTGTTACTCTTAAATGGGATGAGTATTTACAATCTATAACATGTGATATATGAAGATGCAAGGCCCTGTTAATTTTAATTGGGTTCCCAAGTAGGTCAGAGAATGCTGAGCTGCTCTCGTGGTTTTGTAGGCTTGTTTCAGCAGAGGAACTAGCAGCAATCACCATGAACACCCTTCTAATAAACATGATAAATAAATACGGAATGAGACTTTGGGGCCAAATTGGCATTGGTATCATTTAATTTCTTTTTGTGTTTCCAGCCAATTAAATGAATGGGTGCCTGTGGTAATTGAACTCACTTTGATAATTAGGCCTTAAGGATTCTTAAATTACTGAATGGTAATGAATATTTCCCAAGTATGGTCCCTGTATCCTAAGTGCTGCCAAATGGAATTTGCCTGTTTATCATTAAAATGTAGTTCTTTAAAAAATTCCACGTAGGAAATAGAAACTAGAAACAGAGGCCAAGGCGGGCAAATCACAAGGTCAGGAGGTCAAGACCATCCTGGCTAACATGGTGAAACCCCGTCTCTACTAAAAATATAAAAAATTAGCCGGCCGTGGTGGCGGGCACCTGTAGTCCCAGCTACCTGGGAGGCTGAGGCAGGAGAATGACGTGAACCCGGGAGATGGAGCTTGCAGTGAGCCGAGATTGCACCACTGCACTCCAGCCTGGGCGACAGAGTGAGACAGTCTCAAAAAAAAAAAAAAAAAAAAAGGAAACTGAGAACTCAGTTCTGTTGCTTTTCTTTACAGCATTGAGCAGGTTGAGGAAATTTAAATCTGAAAAAATTTTTACTATGAAAGAGACATAGTTGAATTTACCCCTTGGAACTTGGAAGGCCATATATAACAGTATGCAAATTAAAGTCATATACAAGGAGGATACTGCTGCTTCACCAAAGCCACCTGCAAATAAACAACTGAAAAATGCCCACTCTATTGACTAGTAATTTGAGGCTAAGGATGGGGAAAGGCTGTCATGGAGGTGTACTCTCCAGGCAGAAATTTACAATGGGCCTGCTCTGGTGATTCCACCAGGATATGAGCCATACCAAGTATTCTTGTCTGAAAGCCGTGCTTTCCATTTTTCTTGTATTGTTTTACGAACCTTTATTATTTGTCCCTCAGGCTTACAGTGCAAATCAGTAAATCGAAACACACTTAGATCAAACACTTACTGCAAACACTGAGTATTGAAGGAAACATTTCTAGGGCATGCTGTATCGCTTATTTATTTCAAATATTTCAAACATTCAAACATTTCAAATATTCAAATATTTTCTTAAAATCTATAACACAGCTCTTACATAATCTTCCTTAGAAGGGTAAGGTGTAGCAGGGGCAGAAAATTAGCTGCTCTTAAACATCTTTGCTATGGTCTGAATGCCATCCAAATTCATATGTTGAAAACCTAAACACCAATGAGATAGTCTAAGGTGGGGCCTTTGGATGGTGATTATATCATAAGCCCTCATGAATGGGATCAGTGTTCTTATAACAGAGGCCCCAGAGAGCTACCTTGCCCCTTTTCTGCCATGTGAGATTACAGTCAGAAGTGGGCCCTCCCCAAACACCAAATCTGCTGATACCTTGACCTTGGACTTTCTAGTTTCCAGAACAGTCAGAAATGTATTTCTGTTGCTCATAAGCCCTAAAGTTCATAGTATTTTGTTATAGTAGTCAAAGTGAACTAAGAAAATTATTTAGGTCCTAGGCCCTGTACTGAATCCACACATATGATTTCATCACTAAAAAGTCATGAGATTTTGAGGGGTGGAAACTGCTTTTCTGCTAAACAAAACCATGTGGGACATTAGGGATAATTCAATATATTCTACACTAAACCAATCTATTATTTAAATCAACAAATTCACACTCAGTCACTGAGGTCAAACCATGCCCAGCCATTTCAGCACCTTTTTAAATGAACCTCCAGAGCCTTGATCATATTTCTGCATAAAACATAGGTAATATCCCTGCCAAGAAGGGTTGTTGTAAGCTTGATAGCATGAAAAAAAGCCATAGCAGAGCTCCTGGTATTTGATAAATGCTACTTGCTCTCTTTCCTTTTTCCCTTCTTGACAGAGTAAGGAATGTTCACATTTGCTGCATGCTCAAATTTGGTCCTAAATAAATTTTAATTGCACCATCTGATATAAATAACATTAAATATATGAATCATTAGTATTCAAATCACAAAGATAGGTTTTCGGTGTTTTTATAAGGTTCTCCTGCCCTTCCCCATATGGAGATATTTTTGTTCCAGCCATTTTATCTATGTTCCTCCCCTTCAAAGCTCACATAACATTTGTGATTACTTCCCGTTGGTCAGAAATTAGTTATTTGGCCTCATTTAGATGCAAGAAAGCCGAGTGTGTTAATCAGGGTTCTCCAGAGGGACAGAACAAATATCTGTTGGTTATAAATATATATATATGTGTGTGTGTGTGTGTATATATATATATATATATATGAGAAAGGGAGTTTATTAGGGAGAATCAAATTGGCTCACACAATCACAAAGGTGAAGTCCCATGGTAGGCTGTCTGCAAGCTGGAGAATGAGAGAAGCCAGTAGCATGGCTAGCTTGGCAGTCAGGGAAGCCTTTGGTAGTGTGACTCACTCCAAGTCTAAAAGTTTCCAAACCAGGAAAGCAAATGGTACAGCCCTCACTCTGAGGCCAAAGGCCTGAGAAGGCCACTGGTGCAAGCCCCAGAGTACAAAGGTCAAAGAACCTGAAACTGGATGTCCTAGGGCAGGAGGAGAAAAGGGGTACTGCTCTGGAAAGGAAAGAGGAAGAGAGACAAAAAAGGAAGAAAGAAAAAGAAAAAAAGAAAAGCAACCAAGCTGAATGTCTCCCTTCTTCCACCTCCTTTGTTCTAAGTATTCCTGCAACCCATTACAGGGTAACCACCCACACTGAGGGCATGTCTTCCTCCCTCAGTCCACTGACTCTCCTGTCAATCTCCTCTAGCAACAGCTTCACAGATATACGCAGAATTAATGCTTCACTGCCACCGAGCCATCCCTCAATCCAGTTAAGTTGACACCTAATACTAACCATCATACCTGGAAAGTATAGTTTTTATATAGGAGGTCATGTGTCAATTGAAAGGCAGATTCTATTACTGATAAAGAAGAATCTATTGGGTGTCAAGTGGTACTCTTTGCCACAAAAGGTATTACACAATTCAAAAGACATGATGGTGGCTTGAGTTTTAGATATATTTTGAAGGTAGAGGCAAATAAATTCATTGATTAATTGAATATAGAGCGTGAGAAGAATCAAGGATGTGTCCATGAATTTGGGGTATAAGCAATGAAATGAGAGTTGCCTTTGAAAGAGCTGGAGAAGACAGATGGGGAGTAGATTTTTAGGTGGGCTAAACCAAGGTTCATTTTGCGGTTTAGGGTTTGAGATATCAATTACACACAAAAGGAGAGACGCACAAAGACAAGTGATCTATAAGTCTGGAGTTCAGAGGGAAGGTCTGGATTGGAAAATTGATGTGGGAATCATTAAGGAATAGAAGAAAAGAGTCTCAAGTTCAGAGTGTGGGAAGCCCTAATATTTAGAGATCTAAAGAAAGGAAAAAACCAATGGGAAACACTGAGAAGGTGCAACCAGTATGATAGAAAAAAGAGAGTATGGCAAACTGGTGGTGAAAGAGAGGCAGAGCACTTGTGCAGGTTGTAGCTCCTGATGTCAGGACAAAGCCTAGCTTGAGACTAAGGCCTAATCAGAGCATTAGGGACTGCTCTCTTCCCCCACTGCCACCGTAACACATTCAGTAAAAATAGCCGTGAGATTCAACTGGAAGAGCTGCAAGACATAGATCATTATTGGGGGGCAGTATGAAGACAGATTAAAAGCCAATGAAATAACAGACATTGAGGAAATAATCTCTGTTAAATACATGGTATCACAAGGGGAATTTTAAGCCTGAGGGGCACTTGGGGTAACATAACATCAACAAACCCCCAAACTCAGTCCAACTCCTGAATAGATGAATATGAACCCACAGTTAAGGTCCAGCTGAAGAAAACGCATGCTTATCTCCAACCACAAGAAAAGATTTATCTCTGTGTCTATACCCCTACACCAAGATGTCTAATTGTCAACTAAAAATTGCAAGGCATGTAGAAAGACAAATACACACACACAGCCCACACACACTGAAAAGGCAAGGTAATCCTTGGCAGCAGACTGCATATGACACCACGGATATTGGAACTATCAGA
>NW_012103343.1:651634-657158 GCF_000951045.1 Mandrillus leucophaeus
AATTAGTTATTTGGCCTCATTTAGATGCAAGAAAGCCGAGTGTGTTAATCAGGGTTCTCCAGAGGGACAGAACAAATATCTGTTGGTTATAAATATATATATATGTGTGTGTGTGTGTGTGTATATATATATATATATATATGAGAAAGGGAGTTTATTAGGGAGAATCAAATTGGCTCACACAATCACAAAGGTGAAGTCCCATGGTAGGCTGTCTGCAAGCTGGAGAATGAGAGAAGCCAGTAGCATGGCTAGCTTGGCAGTCAGGGAAGCCTTTGGTAGTGTGACTCACTCCAAGTCTAAAAGTTTCCAAACCAGGAAAGCAAATGGTACAGCCCTCACTCTGAGGCCAAAGGCCTGAGAAGGCCACTGGTGCAAGCCCCAGAGTACAAAGGTCAAAGAACCTGAAACTGGATGTCCTAGGGCAGGAGGAGAAAAGGGGTACTGCTCTGGAAAGGAAAGAGGAAGAGAGACAAAAAAGGAAGAAAGAAAAAGAAAAAAAGAAAAGCAACCAAGCTGAATGTCTCCCTTCTTCCACCTCCTTTGTTCTAAGTATTCCTGCAACCCATTACAGGGTAACCACCCACACTGAGGGCATGTCTTCCTCCCTCAGTCCACTGACTCTCCTGTCAATCTCCTCTAGCAACAGCTTCACAGATATACGCAGAATTAATGCTTCACTGCCACCGAGCCATCCCTCAATCCAGTTAAGTTGACACCTAATACTAACCATCATACCTGGAAAGTATAGTTTTTATATAGGAGGTCATGTGTCAATTGAAAGGCAGATTCTATTACTGATAAAGAAGAATCTATTGGGTGTCAAGTGGTACTCTTTGCCACAAAAGGTATTACACAATTCAAAAGACATGATGGTGGCTTGAGTTTTAGATATATTTTGAAGGTAGAGGCAAATAAATTCATTGATTAATTGAATATAGAGCGTGAGAAGAATCAAGGATGTGTCCATGAATTTGGGGTATAAGCAATGAAATGAGAGTTGCCTTTGAAAGAGCTGGAGAAGACAGATGGGGAGTAGATTTTTAGGTGGGCTAAACCAAGGTTCATTTTGCGGTTTAGGGTTTGAGATATCAATTACACACAAAAGGAGAGACGCACAAAGACAAGTGATCTATAAGTCTGGAGTTCAGAGGGAAGGTCTGGATTGGAAAATTGATGTGGGAATCATTAAGGAATAGAAGAAAAGAGTCTCAAGTTCAGAGTGTGGGAAGCCCTAATATTTAGAGATCTAAAGAAAGGAAAAAACCAATGGGAAACACTGAGAAGGTGCAACCAGTATGATAGAAAAAAGAGAGTATGGCAAACTGGTGGTGAAAGAGAGGCAGAGCACTTGTGCAGGTTGTAGCTCCTGATGTCAGGACAAAGCCTAGCTTGAGACTAAGGCCTAATCAGAGCATTAGGGACTGCTCTCTTCCCCCACTGCCACCGTAACACATTCAGTAAAAATAGCCGTGAGATTCAACTGGAAGAGCTGCAAGACATAGATCATTATTGGGGGGCAGTATGAAGACAGATTAAAAGCCAATGAAATAACAGACATTGAGGAAATAATCTCTGTTAAATACATGGTATCACAAGGGGAATTTTAAGCCTGAGGGGCACTTGGGGTAACATAACATCAACAAACCCCCAAACTCAGTCCAACTCCTGAATAGATGAATATGAACCCACAGTTAAGGTCCAGCTGAAGAAAACGCATGCTTATCTCCAACCACAAGAAAAGATTTATCTCTGTGTCTATACCCCTACACCAAGATGTCTAATTGTCAACTAAAAATTGCAAGGCATGTAGAAAGACAAATACACACACACAGCCCACACACACTGAAAAGGCAAGGTAATCCTTGGCAGCAGACTGCATATGACACCACGGATATTGGAACTATCAGAAAGAGAATTTAAAATGACTATGATTAATAGGCTATTAGCTTTAATGGAACAAAGTGACAACATGTAAGATCAGATTAATTCAGCAGAGAGTGTAAAATCTAAGAAGGAATCAAAAGGAGAAACTAGAAGAAACAAACAAACAAATAGTAACAGCTATAAAGTTTCCAACAGGCTCATCAGTAGAGCCAACACAGCTGAGGAAAGAATCAGTGAACTTCATGATAGGCCAGTGAAAATTATTCAAACTGGAATATAGAGAAAAGAAAAGAGTGAATAAAGAACAAAGCGTCCAATAGTGTGGGACAATTCTAAATTGAGTAACATATGTGTAACTGAAATCCCAAAAAGAGAAGAAGGAGAAAATGGGGCAGAAGTAGTGTTTGAAAAAAAAATGGCATAAAATTTTACAATATTAACAACAGACATAAAACCACAGATTTAAGAAGCTCACAGAGTGCCAAGTAGGATAAACATCACACATGCACGCACACACATACACACACACACACACACATATCTAGGTATATGGTATTTAAACTTTTGAAAACAAAAGTCAGAAAATGGTGAAGTTAGAAGAAAAATATATATATATATATATTATCTACAGAGGAACAAAGCTAAAAGTTAAAATAGACTTCCTATCAGAAACTATCCAGAAAGAAAGAAAATGTGGTGACATATTGAAAGTGCTGGGGATCTGAAAGTGCACGTGTGTCAGGGGATGTCAACCCAGAATTCTATATTTATTAAAAAGAAGTGAAAGGAAAACCAAAAAACATATCAAACAAAAATTGAAGCAATTAATTGCTAGACATACTTTGTAAGAACTGTTTAAAATTCTTCAGACAGAGGAACTATGATATCAGTCAGAAACTTGAATCTACACAAAGAAATGAAGAGAACAGATACTGCAATAAATGACAAAAAAAAATTATTTCTTGCTTGAGATTGCTCTAAAAGATAACCGATATATAAAAGTGAAATAAATGACAACAATAGAACAAAGGATGGGTGAGGGAAATGGGACTATTCTGTTGTAAACACGCTTACACCACATGTGAAGTAGTATAATGTGATTAAAATATCGACTCAGATTAATTTAAAATGTATACTGTAAGCCGCAGGATAATCATTTAAAAGTTTCCAAAAAGAGGTTTAACTAGTAAGTCAATAAAGGAGATAAAATGAAACCATGAAAATGCCCAGTTAATCCAAGAAAAAGCCGATAGGGAAGAATAAAGAAACAAAGAAAAATGTAACAAAGAGAAATAGCTAGCAAGATGTTAGATTTTAATCCAACCATATCGATAATTACTTTAAATGTAAATGGTCTACATGTACCAGTTTAAAGACAGATTGCCAGATTGAATAAAAAGCAGGATACAAATATGTGCTGCCTACAAAAATAAACATTTTAGGCCGGGCGTGGTGACTCATCCCTATAATCCCAGCACTTTGGGAGGCCGAGATGAGTGGATCACCTGAGTTCAGGAGTTCGAGACTAGCCTGGCCAGCATGTTGAAACCCTATCATTACTAACGAAAAACAAAAAAAATTAGTCAGGCTTGGTGGTGCACACCTGTAGTCCCAGCTACTGAGGCAACAGTAGCTACTGAAGTTGAAGCAAGAGAATAGCTTGAACCTGGGAGGTGGAGGTTGCAGTAAGCTGAGATCGCACCATTGCACTCCAGTCTGAGTGACAGGGCATGACTCAGTCTCAAAAAAACAAAAAACAAAACAACAACAAAACAAAAACATTTTAAACATAAAAACATAATGCATGTCTTTAAATATTTAAATAGAAGTAATATAAAATATGTAAAATGCATTTTATATTTTAAGAAATATTAAAATTTAAAATATTAATAAAGTGAGACATTAACTTCCGTAGGTGCTGACTCTGTGTCATACACATGTGCATTTTACATTATCACAGCATCTTCTAAAGCATTCATGTTTTACTTGAGAGATTAGAAAACTGTGGCTTGAAAAGTTAAATAATATGTCCAGTGTTTTTTAGCTATAAATGGCAGAGGTAGGATTAAAACCCAGGATGTCTGATTAGAAATCCTACACAATGATTCACTATTTGGAACTGCCACTACGTATAGTTACGAGTTTAATAATGCCTATGAGTCTATTGATTAAGAATGATTTCACCGTATTTTCTGATTCTTCCCAGTGCACGCCTTGAGTAATTATGAAAACAGGTCTGTTTTATTATAGAAAAAGTGAAGGGTGATAGCATGACCTCAATTGGAAATAGTTACAGTTTTACATGCCAATATTTTATAGGTCTATAATAGCATATTTATAACTTTTTAACTATCCAATTTTACTTGGCCCCAGTGATCTTAACTTCTCATGCTCTCAAATTTTCTAGACACTAACTACATTATACTATTTATCTTACTCTTTGCATAATACTCTTTTGTTTAGAAAGTAAACATTGGCTAGAACACCACATACCTTTGCAATATCCAAGTTTCTATAAACTTAGCATAGGTATCAATTTTTTAAACACCTTATCTATTACTTGTATATGTTTTAAGTCCATTAAGCTACATAAAAAAATTTATGTAAAGATAAAGCCAGGAACTGGAAGTAATTTTTTGGGAAACATTGACTATTGCCAAGAAATGTTTATATAAGAAAATAAAAGCCAAAAGATTAATAGGATGTTTTTACTTAAATGTTAAAGTTGTAAATTTTATACTTTAGAGTTTTACTTTAGGTATGACTGACTCAATAGTCAGCATAGAACAAAATCTTGTATTCTTTACCTAAGAGTCACAAGGGTATATTTGGAATGAGAAACTTCACACTCAGTTTTAGCTACAGATGGTTGTTGTAAAGAATACTAAAAATGGCCATAAAGCAATTGGCCAATAAACACACTACAAACAATAAAGTGTATCTGGAACAAACTGGCTTTATAATAGCACATACCACCCATTGTAACCACCACTATCAGTTTCAGCAATAAACAAATGGATATGAACTAGGACAAGCTGTTAAATTTTAATCAGTAATGCTAGGCTGTAACTAGAAGTGAGAAAATAAAACTTGGAAAAAATGTATTATCTGACTGACGGGGGGTAGGGGGGCGGCATGTCCTTGTACAGCTGACTAAGGATCACTCTCTGCTCTAAAATTTTTCTAACTCTTCATCAATCTTCTGCTTTTTCTGATTGATTCTGGTGTCCAGTTGGTAAAATATATATTTGCTTGTGCTCTTTGGCCCCTAAAGCTACCATCGTGCTCCATTTTATCCATTAGAGGGAATAACAAATTGGAACAAAAGAGCAATAGATATCAGCCTGATTTTTCTCAGCTCAGGATAACTGATGAGCTGAGCTCTTTCTTCTCATTGCTCCAGACATGAACAAATCCCACAAGTTTACTTGTCTTTGTTTTCAAACTAGTATATGTGATTCCCACCGAAATCATTTTTTTCTGTTGATAGTTGAATAAAATCTCTTTACTTAACATTATACTATACTATACTTACTATATCTGATACTTACTATATTTTAGTACTTTATACTTAACATTGTAATAATAATATTTTGTATAAATGTGTATGTGTGTGTATGTGTGTGTGTGTGTGTGT
>NW_012103343.1:657208-683638 GCF_000951045.1 Mandrillus leucophaeus
TTTTTTCCTCCAGACGGAGTCTTGCTCTGTTGCCCAGGCTGGAGTACAATGGCATGATCTTGGCTCACTGCAACCTCCACCTCCTGGATTCAAGCAATTCTCCTGCCTCAGCCTCCCAAGTTGCTGGGATTACAGGTGCATGCCACCACACTCAGCTAATTTTTTGTAATTTTAGTAGAAACAGGGTTTCACCATATTGGTCAGGCTGGTCTCAGACTCCTGACCTCATGATCCACCTGCCTCAGACACCCAAAGTCCTGGGATTACAGCATGAGCCACCATGTCTGGCCTATTATATGTCTTGAACACTTATCTGTCAGATACTAAAAAGCCATTTTAGAGATGTTTCTTCATTTAATATTTATAACAGTTATCTGAAGTAGGTTTTACATTGTGACCGTTTTATGGGTGAATAGAGTAAGAAATAGAAAAGTTAAATACCCCCCTCAAGAGTACCCAGCTAGTATGTTGTGAGCTTGCATTTAAATCCCCATGTAAGAGAGTGGCTCTCTCAATGAGGGCAAGGACTCCTTTCACTGTATCTCCACATTTCATAAGACTTGGCACATAGAGTTTATTAAGCATTAAGTGAATTATTTTAGGAATTTTAAATATTAGATCACTTAACAGAATTAACATAATTTCTCGTGACAAATTGTTTCCTCTTGGTTCTCTAGGAACATCTGAAACTTGTTTATTCATTCAATAATATTTATTTGGCCTTAATGTCTTATATTCAGCATTGCAGTAAGAGCTGGAGAAAGCACGATGAACTCAGTCCACACTGTCAAAATGCTTACAGTCTTGAAGTCATTACTTTTGTGTTCAATATGCCGCAGGACCCTAAAGGAGGGACGATGGGGAGTCAGGAAAAGCTTCATAGGGAGAAGGATATTTGATACAAGACTTGAAACCCATTAGCCAATTGGAACTGATGTATCCAAGGGGAGCAGAGCAATTAAACGCACTGAATGTGATTAGCTAAGGAATCATTTTGCATGACTGCAACCTCAGGCATGAGTAAGGAGAGGACTTTAAGAGAGACCAGCTGTCAGGATTCAAGTCATGGAGAAGCTTGTTGACTACAAAAAGGCACAGGTTTAAGACTTTAGCAATGGCAAGCTGGTTGAAAACGTTTAAACACAGAGATATGCCATGATTGGATTTGCTGTTATAATTTTAAGACAATTAATAGCTTATTCAATAGTAGTTCAGATGAGGTATTATAGGTACCTAAGCCCTAAGGAAGAGTTAGTGAAGATGAGAAGAGAGTTAGCATTATTAGCACTTAGACTTGACACAATATGATAGGGAAAAGGATAAATTTAAAATATTGGTATTAGCATCTGGTGTGGGAAGCCTTGTCATTAAATAAGATGAGAAATTAACAGAGAAGGAAAAGATTGCATATATAATTATAAGCCCCATAGTGACATTTTAGTCAATAATTGGGATAGAATATATGATGGTGGCCCCACAGGATTATCATGTAGGTGAAAAATTTTATCACCTAGCAATGTCATAGCCATCACAATATCATAGTGCAATGCATCACTCATGCATTTGTGATGATGTTGACGTAAACAAACTTACTGTGCTACGAGTCTCACCATATAAAAGCATAGCACAATTATGTATAATACATAACACTTAATAATGATAATAAATGACTATGTTACTGGCTTATGTATTTGCTATACTATTGTTTTTAATGTTGTTTTAAAGTGAATACATTCTCCTTCTATTTTTTAAAGTTCACTGTAAAACAACCTCAGGCAGAGCCTTGAGGAGGTATTCCAGAAGGCATTGTTAGCATAGGACACGACAGCTCCATTCATGCTACTGTCCCTGAAGACCTTTGAGTGGGACAAGATGTAGAGGTGGAAGACAGTGATATTGATGATCCTGACCCTGTGTAGGCCCAGGCCAATGTGAATGGTTGTGTCTTTGTGTTTAACAAAAGAGTTTTAAAATTAAAAAATAACTTCGAAATGTTAAAAATAGTAAAAAGCTTATAGAGTAAGGACATAAACAAAAAAACAATTGGTATAGCTGTTAATGTGTTTGTATTTTAACCTATAAAAAGTTAACAAAACTTTAAAAGTTTTAAAAGTTTATAAAGTAAAAAAGTTACAGTAACATTAATTTTTTATTAAAAAATTATAAATGTATAGCAGCCTAAGTGTACAGTGCTTATAAAACCTACAGTAGTATACAGTAATATTCTAAGCCTTTGCATTCACTCACCACTCACCCAGAGGCTTACCCAGAACGATTTTCATCTGCAAATTCCATTCATGGTAAGTGTCCCATACACATGTACCATTTTTTATTTTTTATGCCTTATTTTTACTGTACCACTTTTAGGTACATTTACATATACAAATACCACTGTGTTATAGTTGCTTATGGTATTTAGTACAGTAACATGCTGTGTAGGTTTGTAGTCTAGGAGCAATAGGCTATGCCATACAGCCTAGGTATGTAGTAGGCTGTACCATCTAGTTTTGTGTAAGTATACTCCATGATGTTCACACAATGACAAAATCACTTAATGACACATCTCTCAGAATGTATCCCTATAATTAAGCAATGCATAACTGCATTTAGTTTTAGGATATATAACATGTTTATATCCTAGTGGATATAGGGTGTCTTGTACACATAATAATAGTTAATAATAATTCAGTTTATTGAAGAAAGTGAGAAGAGCATGAAAGATAATAATGTGGAACCACTAGTATATAAGGAGTGATCAAAAGCTACAGTATGGGTGAATAAAACTAAGAAGGAGCCAACAAAGAGGCAGAAAGGGATTCAGGAAGTTATGCGATGGTGGAAGCCAAAGACTGTAGAGTTTGAAGGAAGAAATGCCAGCAATGTGTAATCCACAAGAAAGATCATGTAAGATTAAGCACTGGAATGAAACTGGATTTTACAATCAGGAGATCATTGTGACCTCAAAGAAGGCAAACTTGGACAAGAATTGGGGGTGAATGTTTGTTCACGGTTGACTGAAGTGTAAATAGAAGATGAAGTAGAGATATCAAGTACTGATTACTTTTTTTGAGGTGTTTGCTGTTAACAGAAATAGCAAACTGACACTATCTGGAGGAAATGCAAATGTGAGGAACATTTTTCTTTGTTTACTTAATTATCTTGTCTCTATTTTCGATTGTGAGAAAGTCAGAAAGGCTGCTGAGTGCAGGCACATTTCCTATAGAAAATTGAGCAGTGAGGCTGAAATCAGTTATTGCAGTTTGAAGAGAAAATGGGAAGTGTGGAAGAGAAGGCAGGCAGAAGCTGACTGCAGCTAGAGAAGCTTGTGGTGAATGCATTTTCTAGGTTTTGAACACCAGGTACAAAATGCGCAGTGACAGGCTATATTGTTGCCTTTTTATTTATTTATTTATTTATTTATTTTGGTGCATCATAATTGAGCTAGCAAAACTTTTCCCAACTTATCTTCTCGAACTAGTCTGAAGCAAGTTGTACAGTTAAATTATCTTTAAGAAAATTTGATTGTACTGCTTGACCACCTGTGTGCTTGTAGTCCTTGCTTAAAACCTGTTCAAGTGAAGTACATCTCTGTAAGGCTGCCCTGCTTACCCTTGGTGGTAAATAGGACCCAAATCTGGCCACTAAGAGTTCCTTTTCTTCTTGAGAGCATGCCAAACCATCCATTAAGAGATGGTCTACTTACCTTGCCTTGCATATGGCTGCACTTGTGACTTGCTTATCAAGAAGTACTGCCAGTGACCCAATTCTTGTCCAAGTTTGCCTTCTTTGAGGTCATCAATGATCTCCTGACTGTAAAATCCAGTTTCATTTCAGTGCTTAATTTTACATGATCTTTCTTGTGGATTACACATTGCTGGCATTTCTTCCCTCAAACTCTACAGTCTTTGGCATCCACCATTGCGTAACTTCCTGAATCCCTTTCTGCCTCTTTGTTCGCTCCTTCTTAGTTTTATTCACCAATACCGTAGCTTTTGATCACTCCTTATTTACACTTCTCATTTACATTCCATTCTACGGTAATTTTTAGCTCCTTGCAATTTGTGGCTTTTGTTGGGATTGGGGAAATGTCTTTTACCATGCTCCTGTGGTGCTACTTTAGCTTTATTCCTGGGTAGGAAGGTTGTTTGCCGTGCACTCTGGTTGGGAAGAGCTGATGGTTCATGTTCAGATGCCACTTGATGGTCACCCAAGCTTTAGAGAGATTTGTCAGTAAATAAGGTATTCAGATATTGTTTCTGTAGGTCAAGGGTGGATTTCTAGTGCCAAAAATTCAACGGCCCCTTCACATACATTCCCGTACACACCATTTGAACTTTTTGTTTGGGAACCTGATTTAGTCTAACCCAGATTGCTTATGAGTAATTTTCAGTTTATAACAGATAATCGGAGAAGTTGCTGTGCTTGATATCTTCTGAAAATATTGGTTTATTTAAAAGAAAAAAAAATCCACTAAAGTTGTTTGCAGATTTCAATTATGTAAGAAAATGAAAAAGAACAGTGTTTAATTTCTTAATGCAAACCCATTTTGAGCCTTAAAGCCTTAATAGAGCTGCAGAATAGATCTAATGCCATTGTAACATAGGAGGTCTTAATATGAGCAATCTCCCAATTAAATCAGGTGCCTATATAAAATAACACACTTGGATTTAGAGTAAAATTTAAATTTCTTTGCAATTCTGTATTAATTTTTATTATCCTTTCTTCTCTAATTTCATTTTGTTTTATTTATTTATTTATTTGAGACGGAACCTGGCTCTGTCACCCAGGCTAGAGTGCAGTGGTGCTATCTCGGCTCGCTGCAACCTCTGCCTGCCGGGTTCAAGTGATTCTCCAGCTTCAGCTTCCCTAGTTGTTGGGATTAGAGGTGCATGCCACAATACCCAGCTATTTTTCTTTTTTTAAGGAGAGATGGGGTTTTGCCTGACCTCTGGTGATCCTCCTGCCTGAGCCTCCCAGAGTGCTGAAATTATAGGTGTGAGACACCATGCCGGCCTCCTCTAATTTTGCCTGACCTCTGGTGATCCGCCTGTCTGGGCCTCCCAGAGTGCTGGGATTACAGGCATGAGCCACTGTGCCCAGCCTTCTCTAATTTCAGATAATTAAAATTTTACCATAATTCCACTTAATAAAAGATGTTTAACATGTCCTGGGTTTAGTTCAACATTTCTCAACAAGGCTTGATTTTTCCTGTTTATACTTGTTTCCACTCATGTCTGGCTTATCTTCTGAATCAGGAAATGAATGCCATCTCTTACCAGGGACACGGCAAAAACAGAATGATTGATATCACTAGGCACCTACTGCACTGAATGCCTGAAGTGGAAGACTGGAGATCAAAGGCAGACCCAGAATGGCTGATAATTTGTATATTGAGTTCATAACCAGACAGCCATTGTTCGGATACAAATGGATAGGCTGTGTGTGCATGGAAACTTAAGTACAGTAGAAAACAATCTGCACAAGGATTAAACATTTTATATATTCCCATTATGATTTCTGAATATCACAGTGCCTTCATAACAAACGTATCTCTAAAGCACTTACTTCCATCACAATCACTCTGATTTGCACATCTGGTTCTGCAGATAAAATTATGAGCTATAGATAATGGGCAGATGTATAATGTTTTAATGATATGAGCACATATATGACTTATGTCTCTATTAAATCTATCACATACATGTTGTATACTCTGATAGAGAGAAGGAGAATACAAATGGGTGTTTTTATTGCCAATTTCAGTAAAACTGGCATTTTCCTTGAAATTATGTAAGTCATTTCACTAGAATCACATAGACCAAGATATGATAAGAAACAATAGCTGACACTAAGTTTCAATAAACTCGCTAGTAAAATTTCACAAAAATAGATACTAAGCAAAAGGGACAAAATTAACAGGTTTAGAGCAGTGGTCCAGACAATTCATACTTGATTTAAAACAATTTTGACTGTTTTTTCAAGAATATCAATCAACTCAGACCTCAAGGCATTTTTAAACAATATTATAAACCACTGCATTATACTTTAAAGCAAGGTTAGGTGGAAGGACTGGGAAAGGCAGGTTGATAGCGTGCATCGACAGGGCGGGGTGTGTGTGTGTGTGTGTGTGTGTGTGTATACACACATGCACAAGTGAGAAAGTTATTCTTTGGCGTTTTTGAGTGTTCATTTGTTAAGGTAAAGAAGACTTAGTTGAAGCATTAATAACTTTCAGGACTTTGTTGAAAACTTGCCCTGAAGGACAGAGCTGTATCGGAAGATGAATACTTACGACTGTACTCTAGCTTGTCAAGCAGCCGCAGAAGAAAAGAGAAACAATCCGAGAATGTTGATCTGCACATATATTCTACAGAGCAAGCAGATGATCAATTATTTTTTGATGTTGTTTGAACAGAAGAAATATTCTAGAACCAAGGGGCTGCATAAAAATATATTTCAAGGACACCGCTAGCCATTTTTCCTGTCAGTCATGTCATCAGTATCCATTGGATTATCTAATATTTTATCATTAAGAGTATTTTTCTTAGAAATTGTATTTGGAATACTCTTATATATGGCTTCTCTTTCAACAGCAAACTCCAAGTTCTTCTTTCTCCTCCCCACCCCCATCTCTCCAACACACACACACACACACACACACACACACACACACACACACCCCTGTTCCCAAAGTTACTCTTGATTTACATGGCTAAAGCTAAGCCGCATGGGGACAATGGAATTCGAGTGCTACATAAGGACCTAACAACTTAAAGTTCCGTCTGATTTTTAAACTTTAAGAATTATAGAAGGGTAAGAGTTTTCTTGATTTAACTCCTTTTCCAAATTTTCTAATCAGAAAAGATCTCCAAAATGATCTATTCTAACCTTTCCCAACAAATTCCTTCTTTTAAAAATAAGACATTTTATAGACATACAAAAGCCTCCCAGCCGTGAATCAAAACCCAAAAGCTGCAGAAGGCAGAATTCTTTAATTCGTATTTTTAAAAGAATAAGAATGTCTTAAAATAAGCATTATAAAGGTTCTTGTTTTATACATAAGAAAACTGAGGCTCCAAATAGCAAATTGATTTGCCTGGTAAACGCTTAACAAAAATTTAATGATGACCTTTTCTGGATTAAAACCTTCTTGCAGTTTATCATCCCCAACAGAATAAAGCATTAAGCACTTTGGCGAGGCTCTTCCTTTACTTCCTGTGCCCTCGTCACCCCATTCCCCTCCATGATTTTGTCAAGAACTCAGAACTGCTACAGCATCTCCACAGGTCCTGCTCTTAATGCTCTCTGTCCCTGGGGCACCCATCCACGTCCCCCTCCTCTGCCTAACTCTAACCCAGTGTTCAAAATGTGAAATAAACCACTGGACAGTCATAAAACTGTATCTGCTGCCCTGTTTGGTGTACGGGCTTATCTGTGACCTCATAAGACTGTGATTATCTTGATCACAGTTCTTAGGCTATTGAAATTATCTGTTAATGGTTTCTGTCCCATTAATCTCTGCTTACTTTAAGGACAGAGATTGCGTCTTGTGATCTTCGCATTCGCAGCAAGTGTCTGGAACAAAGCAGTTTCTCAACAAATTTATGGAGCCTTTATTTTCCTTGCTAAAACAACCTTATCCTTTTCTCTCTTCCCATCTACATGGTAAGCATGAGCCTGTTAGATTTACAGTGATTGAAGTTTATTAAAAATATGTATCACTTATATAGCAACTGAAATTTTGAAAGCACTCCCACATACGTTTTTTAGGCAGATACTACATGTATTTTATAAATGCATTGTATCACACTTTTTTCCGTATATTTCTGCCATGATATTTGAACATAAATGCAGGAATATAAAATTCATCCTATTTAAATTTCATTTTATTCTTCAATCAATGTTCTGTCTATCTCCGATGCTACTTTGACAACACAGATAAAAAAAATATACCCTGGAATTGGAAAGTTGGATCCTTACACACTTTAAAAGTTATTTATTTTAGTCTCTACTAATATACACTTATTTGTCACAAAGCATGCAAAGAGTTGGTAAATAAACGCTATAACATTTTGGATTTAATCATTATGCCATAGTGGTTAAGTGTGGTCTCTGTGTCCAAAAAGCCTGAGTTTAAATCCCAGCTCTGCTATTTAATTGTATGACTTTAGACAACTGACTTAATCTTTCTCTGCCTCAAGTTCCTCATCTAGAATATGGGGTGAAAAATTTTGGCCCTTTAAAGGGCTGTGTGGGTAACTTAATTAAAATATCTAAAGTTTCTGTCACATACAACGACTCAATATAGTGGCCATTATTATTATGTAGGTTTAATTGAATCAGCTGATGCTCTTGTTTTCCATATTTTTGTACAACTTCATAAAAGGATACGGAAATTAAGAATAACTCATCCATCATTTTTTCCCTTTCATTTGATTGATACTTATATTGAAGTATTTCATTTAATATTTTAAAACAAAATCCTCTAGTAGGCTATCAACACAAAAATATGAAATAACTTACTATGTGTTTGCTTATAAGTTTTAAAAATACATGTAATTATTACTGATATTTTAAGTATTATATAAACGGATGGATGGTGAAAACAGCACCTTTCAATGAAATATACAAATAAAATTAGCAACATTTGTGCTTTGATTTGTGCATGTATGCATGTATGTTACCAGCTTACTGAAGGCTTTCAATGCTGTAAGCATTGTGGCAGGTACTACTGACTGTCATTCCCTTCCCTCCTTACCAAGAGAACCTTAGAGCACCACAAAACTGTGCTAAGTTAAAGGGATGGATTCAGTTTCTCAGGTTGCTTATACTTGACATGGTCATGTGACCCAGTTCTGGCCAATGAGGTATGAGCAGAAGTCCATGAGTGGGACCTCTGGGGAAGTTTTGCAAAGGGACAGTCTTCCAGCCATGTTCCATTTGATCTTTTGCCTTTTGTACTGTGCCCTTCTTCCTGGGGGATAGATTCTGTACCTTAGACATGCAAAAGCCTTCTAGCCACAAAATCAAAACCCACAAGTTGTGGAAGGCAGAGCA
Source organism: Mandrillus leucophaeus (assembly GCF_000951045.1). Taxonomy (NCBI): domain Eukaryota; kingdom Metazoa; phylum Chordata; class Mammalia; order Primates; family Cercopithecidae; genus Mandrillus; species Mandrillus leucophaeus. Next base: position 666,266 of record NW_012103343.1, read on the forward strand.
GGAAGACACTAAAAGTCTGTGTCTTTAATCACAGTTTTGAGGTGTCATATTAGCCCTGCAATATTTATCCTTGATATGGTTAGGCTTTGTGTTCCCACCCATATCTCATCTTGAATTTTAATCCTCGTGTTGAGGGAGAGACATGGTGGAGGGTGATTGAATCAAGGGGGCAGTTTCCCCCATGCTGTTTTCATGATAATGAGTGAGTTCTTATGAGATCTGATGGTTTTGTAAGTGTTTGACATTTCCTCCTATATACACTCTTCCTCTCTCCTGCTGCCTTGTGAAGAGGGTGTCTGCTTCCCCTTCTTCCATGATTGTAAGTTTCCTGAGGCCTCCCCAGCCATGTGGAACTGTGAGTCAATTAAACTTCTTCCTTTACAAATTACCCAGCCTTGGGTATTCCTTTATAGCAGTGTAAAAATGGACTAACACAATCCTCAACAACGTTTTACCTCTTAAGCTAACCAATACTTTTGAGTTTAAGCCCTTGTTTATAGGGATATCTGTTAGCTACTACTGAATTCAATCCCAAGTGAAACAAACATAAATATGATTTATTTGTTTTTGCCAATCACTACTTTCAACCGTTTTTGGTTGAATCTCTTTGTCTTATTCCTCAGCAAAATTTTGGCGAGATTCTATAATTCCTTTATCACTTGTAATTATAGAAACTGAGCTAAATTTAAGCATTTGATCTTGAAATTGTTTTTCATTTCTTTTAGAAAAAAAAAAAGGCAATCACCATGATCCAGAAATAAAACATCCCTAAAACTGAAAGGTGAAACAGTGTCCACATTTTTAAAAATAGAGGACCTTGTAGGACCTCTAAATATTTAGACTAAGAAAGAAAATGTCAAAGAGAATCAAGATCCATGCTTTAAAGTATCTAAGATCCTTTATATGAAAATATGATTTCTATTACATAGCAAATACATGAGTAAAAGGAGCAGACAGAACCAGCATGACAGAAGCGGAGTGATCACTAGTTAAGACTGGTTTATAGAGGATTCCTAAAACTATAGACCCTTAGTTTCCTAGGAAATATCAAAGGATATGCAAAAATAAATGATTCCACTTTATTGTCTGTTGAAAGTTTGATTTTTTCAATGAAATGTTAAATAATTGTAGCTTTTTAAAAAAGTCTCAATTATTTTCTACATAAATCCTGAAAGGGTAACTTTATTATAATAAAATCTAAACTATTTCACTGGAATTTATGGGGGAAGAAAAGCATAAGTCAAGGACTGATCACATCTAGCCAATGATAATTGATAGATAACAATCTACAATGATAAAAGTCATTATTTTGCATTGAAAAATGTACTGTATGTTATTACCAAAAGATGAACATAGTTTCATGGAAAAGAACAGAAATTTTTAATGTAGAGTATTATTTCTGCTTTGAGAACATAAATCACCCTGTACTTTCCTTCTGGCTTCTTGGCAACCTCCAATTTTAAATTCCATCAATAGGTGTAGCCTACAGAACATAAAACTCAGATGGCAGTATGTGCATCTTTCTATTTGCTTTGGCAGACTTCTCATCTCTCTTAATAAGACTTGGATAACACATGAAAATCAATAAAATTATACTTGGTTATGAAAGACGGCAGTCCTAGCTTATTCAGGGTTTTATATTCCACCTCCCAGGAAACAAAAATTCCACAGATTTTATGCTTCTTTGGGTGGGTCAGTGTAGTTCCTTGGACAAACAAAGGAAGGGGATTTACACATTGTTCATGGTAGTTTTCCCAGGTGTTTATTTTCTTTCAAAAAAAAAATCATAGCTACTTTAGACTTGCTAGGGAAATTCAAGCATTTTGGGGCAGACTCTCAGTTTATCTTTCTAATCTCTCTATACTATTTATTTTCAGCACCTTTGCAAGTTCTTCTCTTAGGTTTTTCTTCAACCATCAGCATTTAAGCCAATGATTTATACATATTCCCATGGGTATACACAGATTTATTTGGGATTCTCTGAGGAGTAATTATACTTAAATCCCTTTATTTCAAGCTCAATAATGCACATCAAAATACTCATGAGTGTGATTTTATGTAGATAGCCTTGAATTTGTTCTGTTTTTTTTTTTTCAGTATATCATTCTCAAACTTTCACATACTAACTGTTATAGCTAACAAAATTGCAACACACCCTATACTTATTTGCATCATCCAGGTGTCTTTTCCACTGAGGTGGAGAACTGCTCTTTTAAACAGCAGTGGAGTTTGACCTGCCCATCCATCATGTGCCAGTTTAAAAATATATACACTGAGGTTTTAAAGATTTTTTGTAGTCAATCAACCTGATTTACTCTTTAGAAGTGTGTGCTATTTTAACGAATCCACCCACTCAAGTCTGTTTAAACATGAAAGCTGATGTGTCCATCTGACTGCAGTGGCATTAATTTTCATATTGATGGCATATATTTGTTATTTTCTGAACCTAATCACAAATCTCATGGTCTACAACGTGCAGCCTGGGGTGTTATCGAGACTTATTTAGCTTTGCAGTGCCAGCAATTGGTTCATGATAGCAAATGGATGTTCAATTAATGTGGAAGAATTCTTATGGTACTAGCATCACAGAGTATCTCAACTGCCCAATGTTAAAAACGAGGTCTTAACGTTCTTGAATAGGGTAGCTAGTTTATAGCTTATAACTTGATGTGTACAGAAACTCTTCTTTGAGGGTTCAAGAAAAGGAAAGGAATGTTTGTATTCACCAGGAGAAAGATTGGAAATGTCAAAGCAATAGAGAGGATGGAATAGCATCTCTCTAATCCAGCTTGACATAGAATTTTGATTATCAACAGAAAGGTTCAGAGCCTTAAGCCGAAGAAACATGTTTTCATAAAAGACTTTGTGAAATTCTAAGTGCAAGCAGCGCCACTTGGGAAAAACAAATAAACAAGTGCATCTTAAAACTGGGGACAGATGGGTTATTCCCCCCACTTACACCTTGTCAGCACCTCATTAACCCCTTTAGATCTTGAGGCTTTCCTCCCAATCAGAGAGTCTCTTTCTTTTAATACTTGAGTTCATCTTATTTACATTTACTGACATGACACATAGGCTTGTTCTGAGTTCTTGTATGATTTGTTATTGCTGCTTTCTAAATTGTCTAATTTTTATATATGATCTGTCTCTATGTTTTGTTTTGGGTATGTTTCCCAACCAGTAGCTTGGAGAGTACATTTTCTATTTTGAGATCCTGTAGTGTTGATGTTTACAAATTGTAACAATAATTTTAATGCTTCTTATTTTTTTCATTTTTACAGAGTGCATATGAATTGTCCCTTTTAAGCAGTGAATGAAACAGTGAAACATTAGTATTTTCTCTCACTTTCCTTCTCTACTTCATCTCTTGATTTTGGTTATTATGTTGTCAATTTAAATTTTTCTTACAGATCTCTTAAAATAATACATATATTACATATATGTATATGTCTTCAAATAATACATTTAAACATCTGCTGCTTCATTTGCCTACTTTAAATTGTATCAATCAACTTCCAGGGTGAAAAATTAGAAATTTAACCTAATTATATTTCTTTCTATCACACTCCACCTTCAAGAGTACATTAGTTATATTGTTATTTTGAAATTCTCAACATTTTTAAATATTTCTATTGTGATCTAAATAACTCCTACACTTGCTTATTGTTGATACCACATCTGAATAGATTGTTAATTCTATACCCAAATAGATATATACCCAATCCTTTCCCACAATATCTCCTCCATTATATTTTAAGAACCAGGGTTAAAGGATGCTTCCACAGATAATCTTCACCCCTAGATTTTGTCATTTTAATAGTAGAAGAGTGTTGGATCCATTCGAGTTTGCCCTACTATTTGAGGACCCTGCTATATTAGGATGATTTTTAGCTACAAGTAAGAAGGCTGAAACCACCAGGACATGCATTATCTTGAGTACTGGAGAATGAAGAGAAAAGCATTTTCAGGGTGATTATCCAGTGGAACAGAGACCTTATGAAACACTCAAATCCTCTGCATCTTTCCTGACTGCCAAATTGGGCACACTCGCTTTCCCCTTAGGCTGGCTCCCTTTGTGGTCCCAGTTGCCATATTTCCAAGCCTTACGTGCAGATAATGCTATTCAGAGGCCCTAAAGGGGCTTATTCTTATCTGTGTCCCTTTTTTTTTCCTTTTTTTTTTTTGAGATGGAATCTCATTCTGTCACCCAGGCTGGAGTGCAGTGGTGCAATCTCGGCTCACTGCAATCTCTGCCTCCCGATATCAAGCAATTCTCCTGCCCCAGCCTCCCAAGTAGCTGGGACTACGGGCACACACCACCATGCCTGGCTAATTTTAGTAGAGATGGGGTTTCACCATGCTGGCCAGGCTGGTCTCGAACTCCTGACCTCAGGTGATCCACCTGCCTCGGCTTCCAAAAGTGCTGGGATTATAGGTGTGAGCCACCGTGCCTGGCCCTGGTGTCCCTTTTTAAGGTGAGCAAATGTTTCCCAGAAGCACACTGTTGCATATATTTTCCAGAATTGTGTCATTTCTCATTCTCAACCAGGACAAATTATGATCATGGATCACATATAATCATAATTAGTCTCTGAAGTTTATGACCACCTCATACTTACAAAAACCAAGGCTCTGTTGACAAAGAATAAAGCCTGAGGAGGGAATGGGCAAAAAACATAGTTTTCCATTAGACAACCAGCAGTGTCTGCTGTTGCTGAAACTGCCAGAATTCTACAGAATGTGCATCTGTCCTTGGTATTGTCCTGCTAGACTTGGCAAGTTATTCTAATAATTTTGTGGTATGTGGTCATAGCCATTTCCTGGCTTCATTGAAGATGGCATTTTCCCCCCCTTTTCCCTCTCTCTGTTCATTTCAGTGGGTTTTAGAGGTGACAGTGAGAAGACACAACTTCATTCTGCTGTCAAACTAGAGATCAATGGAAGGGATATTGCCCTCAAGATCATTAACTGGAAAAGCAGTGGAGGAAAACTTTAACAATGCACTAGAGGGAACAACACAAACAGACTAGTTCTTGGAAAATTAGGAATGCTTCCTTTATCAGAGATTGACCGTTTATCTTCTTTACATCCTAGAGAGGGAAAATTTCACAAGAGTAAGGAGAGATGGAAGTGGGTCAAATGAGTTCCTACACATTTTTTTTTCCTTATCAAATAAAATGCTCAAAAAATTTAAGTATTCCCCATATTGCTTTCTTTCAGTCTTTTCCAGAAAGTGGGAATCAATTCAAGCAGTCATGAGTATCAGACATGGAATAATTTATTTGGTGATGGGAGGAGACAAAGACAGATATTGCCTACAACCCATAATTTGTCTTCTGTAGGGACACTTAGGTAAGTGTCTCAGCAAAAGGAAGACATATACTTTTTATAGACTTTCTGGGTCAGAAGGTTGCTGATGAAATCTCACAAGCTTCTCATAAACTAATCCCATTAAACTTCACCTGGAGGAAATCCCACCAGGTCTTAAACAAAGGGACAAGTCCCTTCTAAATAGAGTAGAGGACATATATCCAAAAAGTAGGCTTTCCTGGAATGCCAGTGAGACAGAACCATTAGCTCCCCTGGAAAGGGGGGTGAAGCCAGGGAGCCGGGGGTCTTGCACAGCAGATCCCACCCCCATGGAGCCCAATGAGCTAAGTTCCACTGGTTTGAAATTCTCATTGCCAGCACAGCAGTCTGAAGTCGACCTGGGATGCTCAAGCTTGGTTATGGGATGGGCATCCACCATTACTGAGGCTTGACTAGGCGATTTTCCCCTCACAATGTAAACAAAGTCCCTGGGAAGCTCAAACTGGGCGGAGCCCACCACAGTGCTCAAAGCCCTTGTAGCTAGACTGCCTCTCTAGATTCCTTCTCTTTGGACAGGGCATCTCTGAAAGAAAGGCAGCAGTCCCACTCAAGGGCTTACAGATAAAACTCCCATCTCCCTGGAACAGAGCACTTGGGGGAAGGGGTGGCTGTGGGCGCGACTTCAGCAAACTTAAATGTTCCTGCCTGCCAGCTCTGAAGAGAGCAGCTGATCTCCAAGCACAGCACTTGAGCTCTGTTAAAGGACAGACTGCCTCCTCAAGTGGGCCCCAGATCCCCCATGCCTCCTGATGAGGAGATGCCTCCCAGCAGGGGTTGACAGACACCTCATACAGGAGAGCTCCAACTGGCATCTGGCAGGTGACCCTCTGTGACAAACCTTTCAGAGGAAGGACCAGGCAGCAATCTTTGCTGTTCTGCAGCTTCCGCAGGTGATACCCGGGCAAACAGGGTCTGGAGCGGACCTCCAGCAAACTCCAGCAGACCTGCAGCACAGGGGCCTGACTGCTAGAAGGAAAAGCAACAAATAGAAAGCGATAGCAATCAATATCAACAAAAAGGATCCCCATGCAAAAACTCATCTGAAGGTCACCAACATCAAACACCAAAGGTTGATAAATCCAGGAAGATGAGGATAAACCAGTGTAAAAAGGCTGAAAATTCCAAAAATGAGAATGCCTCTTCTCCAAAGGACCATAACTCCTTGCCAGCAAGAGAATAAAACTGGATGGAGAATAAGTTTGACAAATTGACAAATGTAGGCTTCAGAAGGTGGGTAATATCACACTCCTCTAAGCTAAAGGAGCACGTTCAACTGCAATGCAAGGAAACTAAGAACCTTGATAAAAGGTTAGAGGAATTGGTAACTAGAATAACCAGTTTAGAGAAGAACATAAATAACCTGATGAAGCCGAAAAACACAGCATGAGAACTTGGTGAAGCATAGACAATTGTCAATAGCTGAATTGATCAAGCCAAAGAAAAGATATCAGAGATTGAAGATCAACTTAATGAAATAAAGCTTGAAGATTAGATTAGAGAAAAAAGCATGAAAAGGAATGAACAAAGTCTCCAAGAAATATGGGACTATGTGAAAAGACCAAACCTCCGTTTGATTGGTGTACCTGAAAATGAAGGAGACAATGGAACCAAGGTGGAAAACATTCTTCAAGATATTATCTGGGAGAACTTCCCCAACCTAGCAAATCAGGCCAACACTCAAATTCAGGAAATACAGAGAACACCGCAAAGATACTCCACAAAAAGAGCAACCCCAAGATACATAATCATCAGATTCACCAGGGTTGAAATAAAGGAAAAAAATGTTAACAGCAGTCAGAGAGAAAGGTCAGGTTATCCACAAAGGGAAGCCCATCAGGCTAACAGTGGATCTCTCTGCAGAAAGCTCACAAGCCAGAAGAAAGTGGGGGCCAATATTCAACATTCTTAAAGAAAAGAATTTTCAACCCAGAATTTTATATCCAGCCAAACTAAGCTTTGTAAGTGAAGGAGACATAAAATCCTTTACAGACAAGCAAATGCTGAAGGATTTTATCACAACCAGGCCTGCCTTACAAGAGACCCTGAAGGAAGCACTAGATATGGGAAGGAAAAACTGTTACCAGCTACTGCAAAAAAAAATACCAACATGTAAAGACCATTAATGCTATAAAGAAACTGCATCAACTAACAGGCAAAATAACCAGCTAGCATCATAATGACAGGATCAAATTCACACATAACAATATTAACATTAAATGTAAATGGGCTAAATGCCCTAAATAAAAGATGCAGACTGGCAAATTGGGTAAAGAGTCAAGACCCATCAGTGTGTTGTACTCAGGATACCCATCTCCCATGCAAAGACACACATAGGCTCAAAATAAAGGGATGGAGGAAGATTTACCAAGCAAATGGAAAGAAAAAAAAAAGCAGGGGTTACAGTCCTAGTCTCTGATAAAACAGACTTTAAACCAACAAAGATGAAAAAAGACAAGGGCATTGCATAATGGTAGAATGCAACAGAAGAGCTAACTATCCTACATATATATACATCCAAAACAAGAGCACCCAGATTCATAAAGCAAGTTCTTAGAGACATACAAAGAGACTTAGACTCCCACACAATAATAGTAGGAGACTTTAACACCCCACCATCAATATTAGACAGATCAATGAGACAGAAAATTAATAAGGATATTCAAGATTTGAACTCAGCTCTGGATCAAGCAGACCTAACAGACATCTACAGAACTCTCCACCACAAATCAACAGAATATGCATTCTTCTCAGCACCACATCACACTTATTTTAAAAGTGACCACGTAATTGGAAGTAAAATACTCCTCAGCAAATGCAAAAGAATGGAAATCATAACAAACAGTCTCTCAGACCACAGTGCAATCGAATTGGAATTCAGGATTAAGAAACTCACTCAAAACTGCAGACAACTACATGGAAACTGAACAACCTGCTCCTGAATGACTACTGGGTAAATAATGAAATTAAGGCAGAATAAATAAGTTCTTTGAAACCAATGAGGACAAAGACACAATGTACCAGAATCTCTGGGACACAGCTACAGCAATGTTTAGAGGGAAATTTATAGCACTAAATGCCCACAGGAGAAAGTGGGAAAGATCTAAAACCGACACCCTAACATCACAATTAAAAGAACTAGAAAGCAAGAGCAAACAAATTCAAAAGCTAGCAGAAGACAAGAAATAACTAAGATCAGAGTAGAATTGAAGGAGATAGAGACACAAAATCCCTTCAAACAACTGATGAATCCAGGAGCTGGTTTCTTGAAAAGATTAATAAAATAGATAGACTGGTAGCCAGACTAATAAAAAAAGAGAGAAGAATCAAATAGACTCAATAAAAATGATAAAGGGAATATGACCACTGATTCCACAGAAATACAAACTACCATCAGAGACTACTATAAACACCTCTACACAAATAAACTAGAAAATCGCAAAGAAATGGATACATTTCTGAACACATATACCCTCCCAAGACTAAATCAGGAAGAAGTTGAATCCCTGAATAGACCAATAACAAGTTTTGAAACTGAGTCAGTAATTAATAGCCTACCAACCATAAAAAACCCAGGACCAGAGGGATTCACAGCTGAATTCTACCAGTGGCACAAAGAGGAGCAGATACCATTCCTTCTGAAACTATTCCAAACAATAGAAAAACAGGGACTCCTCCCCAACTCATTTTATGAGGCCAGCATCATCCTGATAACAAAACCTGGCAGAGATACAAGAACAAAAGAAAATTTCAGGCTAATATCCCTGATGAATATTAATGCAAAAATCCTCAATAAAATACTGGCAAACCAAATCCAGCAGCACATCAAAAAGCTTATCCACCATGATCAAGTCAGCTTCATCCCTGGGATTCAAGGATAATTCAACATATACAAAACAGTAAACATAATCCATCACATAAACAAAACCAATGACAAAAACCACATGATTATCTCAATAGATGCAGAGAAGGCCTTTGATAAAATTCAACACCCCTTCGTGCTAAAAACTCTCAATAAACTAGATATTGATGGAATGTATCTCAAAATAATAAGAGCTACTTATGATAAACCCACAGTCAATATCATACTGAATGGGCAAAAGCTGGAAGCATTCCCTTTGAAAACTGGCACAAGACAAGTATGCCCTCTCTCAGCACTCCTATTCAACATCATATTGGAAGTTCTGACCAGGGCAATCAGGCAAGAGAAAGAAATAAGTGGTATTCAAATAGGAAGAGAGGAAGTCAAATCGTCTCTGTTTGCAGATGACATGACTGTATAATTAGAAAACTCCGTCATCTCAGCCCCAAATCTTCTTAAGCTGATAAGCAACTTCAGCAAAGTCTCAGGACACAAAACCAATTGGCAAAAATCACAAACATTCCTACACACCAATAATAGACAAACAGGGAGCCAAACCATGAGTTCACTCGCATTCACAATTGCTACAAAGAGAACAAAATACTTAGGAATATAACTTACAAGGGATGTGAAGTACCTCTTCAAGGAGAACTACAAACCACTGCTTAAGAAAATAAGAGAGGACACAAACAAATGGAAAAACTTTCCATGCTCATGGATAGGAAGAATCAATATCATCAAAATGGCCATACAGCCCAAAGTAATTGATAGATTCAATGCTATCCCTATCAAGCTACCATTGACTTTCTTCACAGAATTAGAAAAAAATACTTTAAATTTCATATGGAACCAAAAAAGAGCTGTACAGCCAAGACAATCCTAAGCAAAAAGAACAACACTAGAGGTATCATCTTACCTGACTTCAAACTATACTACAAGGCTATAGTAACCAAAACAGCATGGTACTGGTACCAAAACAGATATATAGACCAATGGAACAGAACAGAGGCCTCAGAAATAATGCTACACATCTACAACCATCTGATCTTTGACAAACCGGACAAAAACAAGCAATGGGGAACCAATTCCCTATTTAATAAATGGTGTTGGGAAACCTGGCTAGCCATATGCAGAAAACTGAAACTGGACTCCTTCCTTACACCTTATACAAAAATTAACTCAAAATGGATTAAAGACTTAAACATAAGACCTAAAACCATAAAAACCCTAGAAGAAAACCTAGGCAGTACTATTCAGGACATAGGCATGGGCAAAGACTTCATGACTAATCACCAAAAGCAACTACAACAAAAGCCAGAATTGACAAATGGGATCTAATTAAACTAAGAGTTTCTTCATAGCAAAAGAAATTATCATCAGAGTGAAAAGGCAACCTGCAGAATGGGAGAAAGATTTTGCAATCGATCCATCTAACAAAGGGCTAATATCAAGAATCTACAATGAACTTAAACAAATTTACAGGTAAAAAACAACCCCATCAAAAAGTGGGAGAAGGATACGAACAGAGACTTTCAAAAGAAGACATTTATGTGGCCAAGAAACATATGAAAGAAAGCTCTTCAACACCGGCCATTAGGTAAATGCCAATCAAAACCACAATGAGATACCATCTCATTCCAGTTAGAATGGTGATCATTAAAAAGTCAGGAAACAACAGATGCTGGAGAGGATGTGGAGAAATAGGAATGCTTTTACACTGTTGGTGGGAGTGTAAATTAGTTCAACCATTGTGGAAGACAGTGTGGTGATTCTTCAAGGATCTAGAACTAGAAATACCATTTAACCCAGCGATTCCATTACTGGGTATGTACCCAAAGGATTATAAATCATGCTACTGTAAAGACACATGAACATGAGGTATGTTTATTGTGGCACTATTCACAATAGCAAAGACTTGGAACCAACCCAAATGCCCATCAATGATAGACTGGATAAAGAAAATGTAGCAGGCCTGGCACGGTGGCTCACGCCTGTAATCCCAACACTTTGGGAGGTCGAGGCTGGCGGATCATGAGATCAGAAGATCGAGACCATCCTGGCTAACACGGTGAAACCCTGTCTCTACTAAAAATACAAAAAATTAGCCGGGCATGGAGGCGGGCACCGGAAGTCCCAGCTACTCGGGATGCTGAGGCAGGAGAATAGCATGAATCCAGGAGGTGGAGCTTGCAGGGAGCCGAGATTGTGCCACTGCACTCCAACCTGGAGAATGGAGCGAGACTCTGTCTCAAAAAAAGAAAAAAAGAAAAAGAAAAAAAAGAAGAAGAAGAAAATGTGGCACATATACACTGTGGAATAATATGCAACCATAAAAACGGATCAGTTCATGTCCTTTGCAGGAACATGGATGAAGCTGGAAACCATCATTCTCAGCAAACTATCACAAGAACAGAAAACCAAACATCACATGTTCTCACTTATAAGTGGGAGCTAAACAAGGAGAACACATGGGCACAGGGAAGGGAACATCACACACTGGGGCCTGTCAGGGGTTGGGGGTCAAGAGGAGGGACAGCATTAGGAGAAATACCTAATGTAGATGACGGGTTGATGGGTGCAGCAAACCACCATGGCACATGTATACCTATGTGGCAAACCTGCATGTTCTGCACATGTGTCCCAGAACTTAAAGTATAAAAAAAAAAAATGAAAAAGAAAAAAAATTGGCTTTCTAAACAAAGGAGCTCCAAGTAGGGTTATTTCTTTTCCTTTACTACAAACAAAGCAGATATTTTATAAGAAAGTATTCAGTGACCTTTGGCCAAGTTTCTTCAGAACATTGATGATAATCTCAGTGTACTCCTTTCCTGTAAGAAGGACAGATCACTACATGGCTTAAGCCATGTATAAAGAGGTATTTCCCGACATCTTCTACAGAAACACATTGAGAGGGCACCAAGATACTATAGCCAGGGAAATTAGGAGTTGGGAGTGTGATAGAACTCATCATAATATCCATCACTTTAACTTCATTACTACCCTCAATTTTATGAGGCAAGACTCAGAGACTTTCATGCTCAATGAACATACTTAAGCAAAATTAAGGCCAAGTCTCTTAAAACAGATGAATCTTCACCACTTCTCCATAGAATTCTGCCAGGATGAGTTGAAACTGATTGTGTACAGGCACCATTCTTGAGATGGAGGCAGCAGCTGCGACATGAGAGAATGACTCTAAGAACTCTCTGGGTGGTAATTTTAGTCAGATTCCTCAAACCAATCCTCCCCATGGTAGCACAATCAGCAGAGGCCCAAAAGCATCAGGTATTTAACTACTATACAGTACATGGATCTATTGATTACTGTGATCAAAAAGTAGGATCAAAAGGTATCTCAGGACTGCTCTGATGTTATGATTGTAGTCCTGGTGTAGTACATAAAAGCTAGCCAATGCCATATCTGAAGAAATGTAAAACAAGTCTGACTTGTGCAGAATGCTTAGGGAGTGAGACATATTAGTTACTTAAACTATCTCGTGGTTCCACAAATATGGTCTGTGGATAATCACTTTTTGGAGGGACTAAATGTAATAATTAACATTACAGAAGCATAATAAATTTGCTTTTCTCTCTTTTTGATTATTCAGGAGGTACTTTTGATCTTAGATTTTCTTCTGTGTTCAATAACCTCTATCTTGTATTTCTATAGAAGAAAAATACGGCTTTTTCAATGTTTCAGGGGCACTTTTTGCATTAGATAAGGCCTTAAAGAGGGAAATGGGACACATTAACTACTATGATTTATTTATTTTGAGCCTCCTTCATCATTCCAGTCCCTAAAGACTAATCAACAGAAACCACTCGATTTTAACATCTGCCAGCATACTTTCTACAGCTTCTTTGAAGAACTCAGACAATTACCCTAAAATCATGTTTAAAATCATATTCGCTTTAAAGAGAAAATGAAGTGTGGTTTAAAATTTTGAAATATCTAAGTAGTTATCTCATATTTTGCTCTGAATTCCCATGGACAAAGCTAAAGGAATTGTATAAGAGCTTCAAAAATGAAAAATATGACATTTACCTATTTCTATGGTGCCTGTCTCCATGGTTCCCCGTTAAAAAGACACATGCACGGCCCAGAAGGTCTTTCACCTCTTATTTTTGCCAGTGGTGGTAAATAAGCTTTATACAATTTAAATCAGACATCTCGTTTGAATCCCATATTTCAAAACAATTATTTCTTCATACTGTGCCCCTTGAGAAATAGGAACATTATTCTATTCATGACATATGCTTATTTCTAAACCACTGATTCACAATGGCACATCTCATTTCTTCTCCTGCCCACCATAATGTGTATAGATTACATCAAAGGCAGCATATAATAGTGATTATAAATCAACATATAATAGTGATAGAAATACCATCCCTTTAAAGAATAGCACTCATTTAAGAGTTCTTATTTTACCACTGAATAATTTTTTTGCCATTAAATCAAAAACCCATCTTTCACTTCAACTGTACATATGTGTTTTGAGCTATGGTTAGTCATATGTGTGAAAGTAAACACTGAACAGTGAAAATTCAGGGAGACAACACATTCACATTACAAAAACTTTCAGTAGAATGAATCAAAAGAAAATGATAGTAATAATAATAACAGTAACATTGCTACAGAAGACGGACCAATTAATTTTATTTAAAGCTAGAATCAGGACAAATCCTAGATCTCCTCTGTTATTGTAATAGTCCTGAAGTAAAATAAAAATAAAAGTAAAATAAAAGTTTGCACAAAAGCACATACTAAGCACCAGGTACTATTTTAAGAGCTTTGCACATATTACCTTATTTAATCTTGATATATACGCTATGAAATAGGTTGCTAGCCCCATTTTTACCACAGGAGGAAAATGAGGCTCAGCAATATTAAGGAATTTGCCCAAAGTTGCACAGCTAGTACGTGTTGGAGAGTGAACATTAACAGAAGCTCTCTGGTTCCAGATTCTCTGTGTTTTGTTTTGTTTTGAGATGGAGTCTCACTCTGTCACACAGACTGGAGTGCAGTGGTGCGGTTCACTGCAACCTCTGCCTCCCAGGTTCAAGTGATTCTTGAGCCTCAGCCTCCTGAGTAGCTGGGGAGTAGCCTCCTGAGCTGAGTAGCACAGACTCGAGCTCAGAGTTCAACACCAACCTGGGCAACGTGGTGAAATCCCCATCTCTCCTCAAAATACAAAAATTAGCACAGCCACCCCTGGCTAATTTTTGTATTTTGGGGAGAGCTGGGGTTTCACCACGTTGCCCAGGTTGGTCTTGAGCTCCTGAACTCAAGGGATCCACCCGCCTCAGCCTCCCAAAGTGCTTGGATTACAAGCGTGAGCCACTGCACCCAGTCCAGGTTCTGTGTTTTTAATCACCATGCTGCTGCAATGCAGGATAATCATGGTGCAATTAACAAGGGGAAAAAGAAGGTAAAAATAAAAATCAGTGGCAGAAAATTGATCCATGCCTGAAGTATATTTCTTATGGTATTTTTAGTCATTCCCCCTTCCCCGGACGACAGTTATTCTAGGCCCCACCCATATTTTCAGCCACTGATTTTCCTCAATTTGTTCTTGCTTCTTCTTATGCTTAGTTCTTCACATGCCAACAAAGTTCATCTCAGAGAAATCAAGCTATCTCAAATAATTGTCTTCTGGACAGAGCCAGTGAGAGACATTGTGGCCGATCAAAGGAAAAATAAATTTTTAAATTTTTGATTATATTTTCAGGGAAACTGGGGCTTGTAATATTTGGAAAAAAAAAGATCAGTCGTATTTTTTTCTCATCTGAAAATCATGGAGGGTTTTTTATAATTTAAATGAGGTGAATGATCAGCTAAGAAAGTCTCTCACGTGGGTGAACATAAAATTTATTGTCCTAAGTGGTATACTTTGTGTGTAATAGGCTGTCCTATTAACAATTATGCTGGAACAACAGACATAAAATGGGACTCTGTTGGACAAACTGAGATATCAGATTATCTGAACTTCGGAGTTGAAGAGAGGCAGGAAGAAAATTGAAGTAAGGGAAAATATATGACTTTCTCCTGATGTTGGAGACCTTTCCATCTATATTAGATATGCTTGCATTGGCTTTCAGATTTGTTAATTACCAAGGCTCATAATTTCTAAATGTATTTATTATTGTTGCTATTATCATTTCATTGATAGAGAAATTCCTGTAGGACTGGCAGTGTGCTGAGGACTTAATTTGTATTGGTCTCATTTATATCTCACAACAATCTCATAAGGTAGGTACTATGATTATAGTTATTTTGGAAATGAAACTTAAAAGAAAAGTGATTTGGCCAAGGTCACACAGCTTGTAAATGGCAGAACCAAGACTTGCATACTAACACCCTTGACTATAAATACAAAACCCACTGTATTATATGCATCTCAAAGTATTTGGCCCTAGAATACTTTTAAAAATATAACATATTGATTTTCTCCACCAAGAGCTTCTGATATATAATTTGCCTTAAATTATACTCCAACTATTGTCTCATAGCTAAATGTATTACTATAAGAGAAAATATTTGGAATTTATATGACTAAAATAGTAAAATATAGACTAAAATTGCAAACACATATTCAAATAAAAAGACAGGCTACATGACAAGTGATGATTCACAGATAACATGTTCTGGAGTGATTGACCCCAAAATGCTGACTTGCTTACATGTACTCCTTTCTTAAAGTCAAACTATTCCATAAAGCTAAAAATTACATAAAGGTGGTTATATATAATACCTAGTATGGTCTAAATGTTTGTGTCTCTCAGAAGTTCATATGCTAAAATCTAACCCCCAATCTCTCGGTATTAGGAAGTGGGCCATTTGAGAGGTAACTGGTCATGAGAGTGGAATCCTTATAAATGGGATTAGTGCCCTTATCAAAGAAGCCCAAGGGAACTGCCTGCCCTTCCACGACATGAGGACACAGCAAGAAGGCACCATCTTGAAGCACAGACAGCAAACCCTCAGCAGACACTGAATCTGCTGGTGCCTCAACTGTGAGCAATAAACTTCTGTTGTTTATAAATTACCCAGTCTAAGGTACTTTGCAATAGCAACAGGAACAGACTTATACAGGGTTTCCTATGTATGAGGCACTGTTCTAAGTCCTATACTTAAATTAATTTCATCTATCCTCATAGCCAACCTGAGATTAAAAAAAAAAAAAAAACCCATCATAATCCTCATTTGTAGATGAGGAAGCTCATGTACAGAGATGTGAAATAACCCACCAAAGCTAGGGAGTAAGAGAGCCAAGATTCAGATGCAGGCCATCTGGGTCCAAATCAGTGCTGGAAATGACTATTTCACACAGGCTTGTGA
Organism: Mandrillus leucophaeus; assembly: GCF_000951045.1. Lineage (NCBI taxonomy): Eukaryota > Metazoa > Chordata > Mammalia > Primates > Cercopithecidae > Mandrillus > Mandrillus leucophaeus. The sequence goes on from NW_012103343.1 coordinate 682,836, forward strand.
ACCGCATTTTTCATATGCTTGTTCTGTGTGTATATCAGCAGATATCATAGATATGAGATATTTGATAAAAATTTTCTAAAATATATTTTTGTTCCATTTCATTTGGTTTCCAAGATACCTACGAACGTTTCTTAAAATGTGTGGAATGTAAAAGTGGGTGTCATGTGTGAGAGGTATGAAGATGAGTAGAGCTTTTCCCAGTGATACATAAGATGAGACCAAGAATGAGAGTCTGAACTTCATATGTAAGCAAATAAAAGATTTTTTAAAATTCAAATGCGTAAATAAGCACGTGATTCCCTCTAGGCCCATAATACACATTGTGCCAACTGAGTTTTCAATCTGAGCTTTGCTTTGTTGTTCTTGTTTCTGGCGGTATTCTTCCTTGTGTTTTATGTGACTGGCTTTGGTTGACTTCATTCAATTACCTGGATCCTTACTTAAAGTGTGATTTGTGGAGCAGCAGCAGCAGCATTTCCTGAGTACTTAATGGAAATGCAGCTGGACATGGTGGCTCACGGCTGTAATCCCAGCATTTTGGGAGGCCGAGGTGGGTGGATCACTTGAGGCCAGGAGTTTGAGACCAGCCTGGCCAACATGGCAAAACCCAGTCTCTAGTAAAAATAAAAAATTAGCTGTGCATGGTGATGCATGCCTGTAGTCATGCTTGTAGTCCCAGCTACATAGGAGGCTAAGGCAGGAAACTGACTTGAACCCAGAAGGCAGAGGTTGCAGTGAACCGAGATTTCATCACTGCACTCCACCCTGGGTGACAGAGTGAGACTCTGAAAAAAAAAAAAAAA
>NW_012103343.1:684348-712394 GCF_000951045.1 Mandrillus leucophaeus
GAATTAAGGAAGGAAGGAAGGAAAGAGAACCACAGGTCCCACCCCACAGCTCCTACTGACTTGGAATCTGCACTCTGACAAGATCCCCAATGACTCTTAAGCACATTAATGTGTGAGCCCTGTTCTACAAAACCATGCTAAAATCCTTCACTAAGGAGAAACTGTCTCATTTTAATATTTTTTGAACTACTATAATCAAATAGAGGAAAGGTCAAACCAAGTCAACTCTCTGTAGTGGGAGCAGGAAGGATGGCTAGATGAGGAAGAATAAACAATGCTCTGTTTCTTGCCTGCTCTTCCACCAAAGAGGAAGATTTCCCCTACTGCCACCCACACACACAATCAACTCATCATACATGTACACAACCACGTAGAGTAGTGCAATCCATAATGTTTGTCATGCAGGGCAGGTTCTTCATTCAGGAGAGAATTCAAGAGTGAGCCAGTGGCTGAAGAAAGCAGCTTTTTTAAGGCATGGGCGGTGTTGCAGCTCTGTGACTGCTTCTGCAGAGCAGGGTTACCTCACAGGCAGTGCACTGAGAGGAGCAGCATTACGACATTTCCAGTCATAAACCCACTTTAAATGACATTCTAATTAAGGGATGCGTTATTCAGAAATAGCTAGAAAACCAGTGGTAGCTTCCAAGTGTTGCCATGACAAGGGGCAGTGACTTTCATGCACAGCCATGGCACTGGTAAACTATTATGGCACTGGTGGTAGTGTCTTAGGGTGATGGGCAGCGAGAGGTGCTTTGGGCCCCTCTTCCAAGTTTTGGCCAGTCTTCAATCTGGTTCTGAAACTAGTCCTGCCTGCCTCCTACCTCACTTGTATCCAGAACAGTGCAATAGAGGACACTGAATCTCAGAACAGGAGCCTGTAATTCTGTTAGTAAAAGGGAGTTTTGTTTGTTTACCCAATTAACCTATAGTAAGAAACCTGTGGACAACAAACCTTTACCCTATACCTACTATGTGTAAAGTGCAGAAAGAATATCTAACTGATAGAGGTGTTGTGAAGATTAAATTGGATATCTGCTAACTGTATAGCCCAGTGTCTGAAACAGTGGGTCACATGTGCCAAAGGATTCAAAAGAGGAGAGTGTAGTGGGTATAAAGTTATTGAGTGTCTACTATATGCTTCATATATGCAGTATCCTTAAATCCTCATAATTAGTTGATGAAGCCTTTATGTCCATTTAACAGATTAGGAAACTGAGGCACTGAAAGGTAAATATAATTGCCCACAGTCTCACAGTAAGTTGAGGTGTCCAGTTTCAACTTCGGTTGGCTCTCTGTCTTTACCCAGTGCTCTAGCTATCACCCAAACTAGAGGGGTACAAGAAAGTAGGCAGCAGGGGCCGGGCGCAGTGGCTCACACCTGTAATCCCAGCACTTTGGGAGGAGGTGGGCGGATCCGAGGTGGGCGGATCACGAGGTCAGGAGATGGAGACCACCCTGGCTAACACCGTGAAACCTTGTCTCTACTAAAAATACAAAAATCAGCCGGGCATGGTGGTGGGTGCCTGTAGTTCAAGCTACTCGGGAGGCTGAGGCAGAAGAATCGCTTGAACCCAGGAGGTGGAGGTTGCAGTGAGCTGAGATAGCACCACTGCACTCCAGCCTGGGCGACAGAGTGAGACTCTGTTTCAAAAAAAAAAGTAAAAGCAGCAGGTGTCATCAAAACAGAATATCTCTGTTTTATCTTTCTGTTTTGCTTTAACTTGATGACAATATTTTCTAAGGTGTACTTCTGGTAAATCATTTACTATAGACAGAATCTTCTACTTAAATAAACAGAAAATAAGTAAAAGGCCATATGTTTGCCATGACGGAGTTTACAGTTTATCTGAGCAGAAAAGGTAAATCCAAATGTAAAAGCAAAGAAGAATTAGACTTGAGCCAGGTCCTTGACTAATAGCACAGAGAGATTCAGAAAACAGGTCATTTGAGTTGTTGTGTTCATCTGTGAACTCTGAAATAAAGTGGACATTGAGATAAGATCTAGAAAGATTTCCTATTCAGGTGTAAGCATCATTGAGTTGATATTGAGTTAGTATCCTGGAACTTTATTCCCATACTCTTGAGAGGCTTGTTTCTTTTATTTGAGCTTCCAAGTAAGCATATATTTGGGCAAGGATTTCATGGCTAAAATATTTTAAAATAATTATTTTAATTTCATTTTTAATAAACTAGGCTGCTAAGGTGATAGATGGGGGCGAGGTGGTGCTTGCAGCAGGTGGAGAGAAAATGGGGTGCTGAAACGGTGTAGAGAAGATGCCATACGGAAACCTAATTCCCTTCCAAATGTGACCTAGGTAGGACTGGCCATGATCAGCATTAAGAATGTGGGTCACTCGGTCACAAATATGGAAAATTCAAAATGACAGACTTTTCTAAGTAGAATGTTCATTAAGAAAATTGTTTGGGGCCGGGTACAGTGGCTCACGCCTGTAATCCCAGCAATTTGAGAGGCTGAGGCAGGTGGATCACCTGAGGTCAGGAGTTCGAGACCAGCCTGGCCAAAATGGCAAAACCCTGTCTCTACTAAAAATACAAAAAAAAAAAAAAAATTAGCCAGGGGTGGTGGTGGGCCCCTGTAAACTCAGCTACTTGGGAGGCTGAGGCAGGATAATTGCTTGAACCCAGGAGGTGGAGGTTGCAGTGAGCAGACATCGTGCTGCTGCACTCCAGCCTGGGTGACAAGAGCGAGACTCTATCTCAAAAGAAAAAGGAAAGAAGAAAATTGTTTGGGCAAGAGTGTTGGATCCTTTTAGCTAAATTCAAACTGTGTCCCAGCTGACTTGTCTTCTGCCATCAGGTCCTTTGTGGTGTTGGCGACCTCACATTGAGCATGTTTGAAATGTCACCAGAGCAGTTCCTTCTGCTGAGTCTTGAGGACAATTAGCCATTGTCATTACCTATAGGTGTCAGTGGTACATTCAGAAGATTTCACATTGCCTGGATGCCTGAAGAATATGTACCTGGAGGAACTCCTAGTATGGCTGCATTTAGCCCCGTTTGGGGACCATTAGAACTTAGAACCTTCAAAGTGTCACTCCTGAAAAGGGAAAAAATAAGCATAGACAAGGAATTTCAGAGAAAAGCTACTGAAAGGGCACTGCAGTTGATTGAAATGGTGGTCCACCTGCTTGTGATGTCAAGGAAGTTACTTAACTCTATTCATGCAACAAATCTTTATCTTGTACCTACTATGTGCAAAGTGTGGAAAGAATAGGATTGTTGTGAAGATTAAATTGGATAATATTTGTTAACTGTATAGCCCAGTGTTTGAAACAGTAGTTGCTCAGCAAATGGTAACTATGAGATTAATGGCAATAATCAAAGGCACACTTCCATATTTTCATTCCTAAGCACAATCCATATTTAAAATGAAATAATTGTAGAATACCTACATGCAAAGGTATAGTCCACACAATTCCCACTTCTAACAGAAAGGACAGGTCAAGTCTCCTTTTCCAGACTTGTAAGAACCAATTCAAACTTTTCAGTATACTGGAATTTTGATGAATTAAATATTGTTCCAATAATAATAATAATATTATATTTTTATGTAGCTTAAAAAAACATTTTCACATTCATTAACTCTAAGTGAATTATTGCCAGTAGGCTTGGAAATCTCCCTGTTTCATAGAGATTTTGGTATGTAAAATTTTTCTTAAATGAATTTGGCCTGGATCAGAAAGTGAGGTAAAACAATTAAAATATCCAATTTGGGAGAATTCTTGGTAGGTTTCCAGTATGTCGTTCATTTTTATAATCAAGCTGTTATATGATCTTTTTTTTTCATTATGCAGGAGCAAATAGACTCCACTACAGTCAATTTGAAGCAATTATTATCTCTGGCACGATATAATCAAAAGGCTACTGCTATTTGTTGAAGGATTCTTTGTTTGCCAAGATTATTAATCAAGTTATGCCAGGAGCACATACAGTGCTGCTTGGCACTCAGCAGCTGGCCCGAGCAACAGGAAAATAAATCAGAATTCTTGATGCTTGTATTTTTTAATATTCCTGCCAGTGTGTGTATTGGAGAACATTTCACATTAAATAGCACTAATTGCCTTAATTGGCTTATGGCTAAGAGGCCCACTGTACTGCTGGTGTGTAGTCAAAGTCATTGGGTTTCCTGGGAGCACTTAGATTCTTACATTTTCAGTGGTTCAGGTATGACACACAGAGCAAGACAGTTGCAGTGCATGTATGACCCTGGTGTCTTGTAGAATAGTGGGGTGTGGTAAGAAGCCCCCTCTGATTAGCCTGGGGTGACAGCTCTTCACACAATCATTCATAGTAAACAACTCTTTATAGAGAACATATGAAGGTTTATCAGCCAGTCTTCACTAACTCCCAGAACAATCCATGAGCAAGCAAGAGTTCTCACTTGCTTGGAGGGCAGCTGTATTTGCAACTGGCAGAACCTAGCTTTGCTTTTAGGTGTCTAACAACAAGTGTAATAACAATGGCAAAATTTAAATTGCCTTCCTATTTTATCATGTCCCAAATACGTAAATCTTGATCCTGTCTTCATTGCCATTGGGTGTTTTCATTTTATTTTTAGTGAGGTATGTCATCCCAAAGGGCAGCCTCGTGGCTGGGTGAAAATGTGCCCAAGGACTGTTCAGCTGACTCAAGAGAGTACCGCCACCCTTGCCTCCATTAGCTCCTTTGTCAGATTGCAAATGCTAGAAGTTCTGCAGAAAGGGTTTCACCCCTTTAAAATGCAAATAGCCCCCACCCATACACACACAAAGTGCCCATGTAAACTTTCATACATTCACATCTTAATATGCTTGAGTTTAAAATGCCGTAAAGGGACATGAGGTAAACACTCTAAAGGAGCGCCTAACAAAAAGATATAACGGACAGGTATAAATAAGGAAGAGAGCTCAAGATGGGAGTCATTCCCCAAAGCCATTACACTCCACTGTTCTCAGGTAGTGAAAGTGTGATTTACTCATTTATGTAATTAAACACAGAAAAGCAACTTCTTATTATGCCCACACATTTAAGGAATAACTTCACTGTTAAGTGGCATTGAAATCACGTGTGGCTAAGGAGGAGCAAAAGTATTCGAATAACAAGATTTGCCATTTGTAGCTGGAAATTAAGCTGAAATTTCAATTCAGGAAGCATTAGAGTCACATCTTATCAAAAGGGGGAAACTCACCATTTTGGGCATATTTGGTAGGTGGAGAAAATTTTGAGCCTAAAAGTCACGACTGCGATATGCCAAGTGCTCGATACACGCTTGCTGGAGGAATCGATGCCACCTCACTGTTTGAAGGACCTGGGGTTCTGGCTCTCCACAGATGAAGAGGTGGGTTTCAGTCTTAGTCCTACCCCTGTGTGCCCTTATAGGGGTCACTTTAGGGAGGGTTCAAGTCTTTTATTTTCTATCTGCCCTGGGAAGGGCCCCATAGCACACAAGAGTAGCTAGGTAAAGATCACTCTAATTTGGAGGTTTTCACTAACATGAGAACGGGTAGAAAGCAAAAATGAAGCCACAGAACCCCTTAAGTGATAAAGAAGCTCAGTCTGTTTCTCCTTTTCTCTGATGTTATTACATCTGAAATGTATAATCACTTCTCATCCATACTTGTGAGCAATTAAGAGCATCTGCCAAGAAAAGAAAGGAAAAACTGAAAGTAAGTAATGGAATTGATGGCAAAGCAGGGAGTTGTTCGTGTTTTTTAAGCTGTAGGTTTATTAGGAACACATTCTTAATGATTAAAAGCAGTGGTTATTTTCATCTCATGTTCAAGTTTTAACCTACTAAAAGTAAAACATAGGTAGACCTATTTTTTTCTATCCCAGATAAAAGGCCTCCTCATTACAGTTTTCAGTATCAATCTGTTTGAAAACTAGCACAAAATAAATGCATTCTGAAGAAAACTATTTCTTAAGTAATTCCATTACATTTCTACCTCTTTGGATGCTCTGGTAAGTAGAATATCCTTACAAAATGTAAATGTATTCAGATTTCTATTCTTTCAACAAAAGTCTATTAGGCGATCACTATCTGCCAGGTGTTGATCTGGACTCTCAGGATATAAAGAAAATTAAATCGATGACCTGTCTCTGGGTGGCTCGTTGTTTATTAGGGAAGATCTAATATGTTAAGATGCTTTTGGTTGCAAGCTGCATCTGTAGCTGTCTTCAAGAGTGAGGAAGGGCATTGAGATATATTACAGAAAAGCCTAACATAAGGCTGTTCACGGGGAGCGAATCCAGTGGTCATAATGTCATCAAGAATTCAGGTCCTTTCAGACATTCAGCTCTGTACAACCCATGGTGTGCCCATTTCATCTCGTGGCTGCTTCTCCTAAGCTCAAGGATGTCTGCTGGTAGCATCTATATTTACTTGCAGTGGAAGAGACAAATAGCTCCCTTTGGCTCTTAAGAATCATGAAATTCCTTGCCCAAATAGTAAACCATCTTTTATGGATTTCAATAGCTCAAATTGGTTCAGACCTACAATATCTCTGAACCATTATCTGGTAAGGGGCTGGGATTGCCATCATTGGCTTAGCCTAATCAGGGTCCATCTCTGCAGCAGGGACCCACTAGAATTCCCCAAAGCGTATTGGCTGTTCAGAGAAGGGTTCTATCAGGCAAGAAGAGGGAAATGGTTCTGGGCTATAATGTTTCCCTCTTTATCTTTTGTAACACTAAAAGCTATTTCAGTAAAGTAGGACTTGACCAGCTGAAGATACTGAGAGGTGACAACGTGCTAGCAGCCCTTGTTGTCTGCGCTTCCTTGACCTCAGCATCCACTCTGGCTGCGCTTGAGGAGCCCTTCAGCCTGCCTCTGCACTGTGGGAGTCCCTCTCTGGGCTGGCCAAGGTTGGAGCCGGCTCCCTCTGCTTGTGGGGAGGTGTGGAGGGAGAGGCACCGGCGGGAACTAGGGCTGTGCGTGCTACTCCTAGGCCAGCGTGAGTTCCAGGTGGGCGTGGGCTTGATGGGGCCCCCCACACCCTGCACAGTGAGGGGCTTAGCACCCGGGCCAGCAGCTGCGGAGAGTGCACGGGGTCCCGGAGCAGTGCCGGCCTGCCTGCACTGCGCTCGAATTCTCACCAGGCCTCAGTTGCCTCCCCTCGGGTTAGGGCTCAGTACCTGCAGCCCGCCATGCCGGAGCCCTGCCTTGGGCTCCTGCTGGGCCCGAGCCTTCCTGGTGAGAACGGCCGGCTGCTCCGTGGTGCCTGGTCCCCTCAACTGCCCAAGGGCTGAGAAGATCAACCATCCAAGGGCTGAGAAGTACTGGCACACAGCACAAGACTGGCAGGCAGCTCCACCTGCGCCCCGGTGCAGGATCCACTAGGTGAAGCCAGCTGGGTTCCTGAGTCTAGTGGGGACTTGGAGAACCTATATGTCTAGCTAAGGGATTGTAAATACACCAATAAGCTCTCTGTGTCTAGCTCAAGGTTTGTAAATGCACCAATCAGCACCCTCTGTCTAGCTCAAGGTTTGTAAACACACCAATCAGTACTCTGTATCTAGCTGATCTAGTGGGGACTTGGAGAACTTCTCTGTCTAGCACTGTGTCTAGCTCAGGGATTGTAAACGCACCAATCAGCAGTCTGTCAAAACGGACCAATCAGCTCTGTGTAAAGTAGACCAATCAGCTCTCTGTAAAATGGACCAATCAGCAGAATGTGGGTGGGGTCAGATAAGGGAATAAAAGCAGGCTGCCCGCGCCAGCAGTGAGAAGCTGATAGAGTGGGTTTTTGTGTTGTGGAATGTTTGTTGTTTTGCTTTTTGGGCAGAGTTTTGTTTGTTTGTTTGTTTGGTTTGCGTCCGAGGTGCTTTTATGAGCTCTAACACTGCAAAGAGTTGTAGCATCACGTGTGCATCCAGCGAGACCATGAAGCTACCAGGAGGGAGGAACAACTCTGGACGTCCTGGATTTAAGAGCTGTAATACTCATCCTGGAGATGTGCAACTTCACTCTTGAAGTCAGTGAGACCACGAGTCCACCACAAGGAAAAAACTCCAGACACAACTGAACGTCTGAAGGAGCAAACTCCAGACACCATCCTTAAGAACTGTAGCACTCGCCGCGAGGGTTCGCGGCTTCATTCTTGAAGTAAGCGAGAGGAAGAATCCAGCAATTCTGGACACAATATGATTTCTGAAGGATGTGTTTTCTCCTTGGTCAATGGGTTTCAAACTTGAGAACCTGGAGGGATTTTTAACACACACTTTTGTTAATTGCAAGCTGTACCCCAGAGTTTGCTGATTAAAGAGGTCTGCGGTAGAGCCTTGGAATTTGTTTCTAACAATTGTGGAAATGCTGGTGATGGATTTGAAAAGAACCGTCTTTAAGATGTTACATGTAACAAAAAATTGGCAACCTTTGATTGGCTAAGATTACTGTGAGAGTTGGACAAACCTTACTTTAGATTTTAGAAACATTTCTTTCCGTGAGTCAGTTTTTCATTTTCTTTAGTATTCAGATGCCTGATTAGCCTTGAAGACATTCTTTGCTGTTTAAGACATGTCGTTGTCAAGTTACACAAGAAAGACCTCAAATACTTTTGAAAGTTACTGCTACTATTAATCTGTCTTCAGAATTATCTTTGAAGTGTACATGTGAGATGTAAACTTTATTATAGCCAAATTTTAAGAAAGTTGCGGTTCACATTTCTGCAATTGAGATATCTATTGTGTAAATTGAGCTGTTCTATTCAAGGGAAAGTATATTACTGAAAACATTGGAAAACTAAGTTGTTTGGGATATAAAAAGATGATGTATAGACTCTCCACATGTTGAAAACAGTCTGTTTTTTGACACCAAATGCAGTAATTTAAACCATCTCTTTAGTCCAGTTTTAATAATAGACGTTTTTTAACTTAAGCAGTAAGATTGGAGATCCCTGTCACTGGAAACTTGCTACATCTTCCAAGACAATTCGAGTTGGCAGTATGGTCAGGTACTATTCTGAGAAGTGTATCAATTTCATTTAATAAATTTTTAAAGGAAAAAAATGAGTTTTTTTGTTTGTTTGTTTTTGGAATTGAAGTCTTTTTCTGTTGCCCATTCTGGAGTGCAGTGGCACGATCATCGCTCACTGTGGCCTCAAACTCCTGAGTGCAGACAATCCTCCTGTCTCAGCCTCCCAGATAGCTGGGACTACAGGCATGCGCCCACAACACCTGGCTAAATTTTTTCTTATGTTTTGTAGAGCAGGTGTGTCTCTCGTTTCCCAGCCTTATCTCAGACTCCTGGCCTCAAACAATCCTCCCACCTCTGCCTCCCGAAGTACTGGAATTACAGATGTGAGCCACTGTGCTGGACTAGTGAAAACTATTTTAGAAAGTTTTTATAATTTTGTGCTTCTCTTTTAGTGACTGTTACGGTCTGCATATTTGTGTACCCCCAGATTCATATGTTGAAATTCTCTCCCCCAGTGGTACAATATTAGGAGAGCAGGCTTTGTGGAGGAAATTACGTCATGAAGGTGGAGCTTTTATGCACGGATTAGTGCCCTTATAAAAGAAGCCCAAGGGAAATTTTTGCCCCTTGCTCCATGCAGGACACAACAAGATGATGAACCAGGAAACTGGACCTCTTTGGAACCCAACCATGCCTGACACTCTGGAATCTGGGAGTTCCGGCTGGTGGAATGTGAGGAATAAATTTCTCTTGTTTATAGGCCACCCAGTCTGTGGTATTGTAGTTTAGCGACCTGAACAGACTAAGACAAGGACCTAGAAAAGATTAAGATTACAGCAAAGAGCTTTTAAATATGTCTTTCCTCTGCTTAAGACCTTTCAGTAGCTTCTGCTCGCTTCTGCATGAAGATGTAGTTTTCTAATGGCACCAAAACCCCACGTGACTGCCTTACTGGTGGAGCCTGGCCTGGGGCCCCTCTGCCCAGAAAGTTTTGCATCCAGACGCTGACTTTCCTTCTGGGCAATGGCAGAATCGTGCTCCCTCCCACTGGGAGTTTCTGCACACGCCCTTCCCTCTGTTAGAAAAACTTCCTCACACCACACACGCTTGATCATCCTATTCACATACTCCACATCTTCACATCTGGACTCAAATCTCACTTTCTCAGGAAAAACTTGCTCTGTAACTAAGATTTGCGGAATGAATACATGAACACAAACATTTAAGAGTCTGTTATAAGACAGGCATGTGCGATATGATACTTAATCCTTCTGTCCAGTAATCAGCCAGCCAAAGGCAGCTGCTGCTTCAAACACGAGAACTATAATTTGTTCAATATTGTGCTGGAATGGTGCTGAATATAGGTCCTCATATGCTTCTAGTGAGCAAAGAAGAATGTTTCCATTTCTACAAAGCAAACAGGATTATCACACACTGTCTGCGTTGATTATATATGGTCCAGTATTATCTAGCAGAAGGTATGTTTTGTTTCTTCATACCTTGGTGAGGCGTTAAATTGGCCTCACCAAGAAATAGTATTAATTTGAATAGTGCAACAGAAGCTCCTTGGAAAATCCAACATAAGACTTTCTCTGCCCATAGATGCTGATAGGAAAAGCAGTTAGTTCTTTTGTTTCTTTCCTGTTCAATGCTTGACCCTCTGTTGAACTCAACAAAACATAATAATACATATGAAAATGTTTTAATGTAAAAAGCACAAAATAATTGTACAGTGCTATTTTTATAAATAAATGCTTGATGAAGGACTTAAAATGATGCTTAAGGAATATCCAGAGATTTTTCTAAACACTGTGTAGAGCTGGAAATTTGAATTTTTACAGAAAAGAATGATTATGATTCATTAAGAAAAACAAATAATTTAAGACCCACGACCTAAATTACATTCAGTGAAAATGGCTCCAAATTTAATGTGAAATTAAATTTTTTTAAGAATAACTTCTATAGGCCGGGCACGGTGGCTCACGCATTGTAATCCCAGCACTTTAGGAGGCCAAGGCGGGTGGATCACGAGGTCAGGAGATCGAGACCATGCTGGCTAACACGGTGAAACCCCATCTCTACTAAAAATACAAAAAATTAGCCAGGCGTAGTGGCAGACGCCTGTAGTCCCGTAGTCCCAGCTACTCGGGAGGTAGAGGCAGGAGAATGGCGTGAACCCGGAAGGCAGAGCTTGCAATGAGCCAAGATCACGCCACTGCACTCCAGCCTGGGCAACAGAGCAAGACTCTGTCTCTAAAAAAATTAAAAAATTTAACAAAAACCTTCTATAACATTCAGAAGCCTGAATTTAAGACATCCCCCTTTCTCTCAGCTAGGCCATGACATTCAGTCTCGCCATTTTCATTGCATGGTATATATTTTACAGCCACATTTTAACTGAGCCTTTGTCAAAAAGAGTCTCTGCCCAGAGGAGATGGCCATGCTCAACATCATGGCTTAGACTTGAAATCTTAAATTGCATGTATTCTTAGGATGCTAAACCATTTCAGGGTTTTATTTTAGCTCGTAGCCTTCTAAGGCATAACCACTAAGATGTGGTTTAAAGAAACATTACACAAAGTTAAAAGAAAAACAAATTTAAAGATAAAATTTCAACAGAGTTCTTGGAATTTTGTAGATGTAGTAAACATTCAGAGCAAGGCTAAAAATTATACCATGTTTGTGAGACTTAAATGAATCAAAACTGCAGGTTTTCTAGAAGTTTGCCTACAAACTCTAATGGGCTATCTTTTCCTATAATCAAAGCAAGTAGAGCTTAAATTACAAATCCATGTGAAGTTTCTAATTTTTCGTTTAAGACAGCTTTTTGTTATTTCTTTTTCAGCCTGCTGTACTGCCACTGCCCAATATATAATATTTCAGGAAACATTGCATTATGAAGGGCTGCATAACAGTTAATGAAGATAAGTCTGTATGGAGTGATATTGTAATGAATTTTCTGGTGAAAATTAATTAGATGTGTGAATGCTAACATTTATTTACATCCCAGTCTAAATGTTCAAAGAGGTGTATGTTAAGCACACAATTAGAAGCAATGATGCATTAAATTGGCCTCACCAAGAAATAGTATTAATTTTAATAGTGCAATGGGTGCTCCTTGGAAAATCCAAGATAAGATTTTCTCTGCCCAGTTGCCTGCTTTTGAGACTCCTTGTCTGCCTAAGTCACTTCTTTACATAAAAGTTGGTGGAAAATTGAGGATGGAAGGGGAAAGTGTATTTCCTATTTCACATCATAAGGCTGCCTAATGTCTCATTAACCTATGGACTTGCTCCCAACTCCTTTTGATTTGCACTGTGCAAACAGTATCTAACAACTCCTTTTGCAAACAGTCAATGACCTTTTAAACCAGGGAGGGAATTCCTCACAGCTGGAAGCCTTCCGTTTCTGTGTTCTTTTTAGAAGTGTTCCTTTCCTTCAACTATAAAGAAACAACAACAGTCCTTCCTCATTCCCAGGGTTTCTCTTAGTTTCAGGTAAGTTCTTGATAGACAGGAACCACACAATCCTAGGATGAGCAGTAGAGACTTCCTTGCTAGCTCAAGCACCATTCTAATATTCTGAGATTATTTTTAATTTGCACTGGGAGTTCACTTGGGCTGCCTTTTAGTCATATATTTAGCTTTGAATATTTTAGTGTTCTAGTGCTTCCTTGTGTCACACTATATATAAACTAGTAAGAATAATGACTACCATCTATTGAACCCTAACTGTGTATGAAGCACTGGGCTAGTATATTACGTGGACTGTCTAATTTAATTCTCTCACAAATGCTTTGCATGCATAGGCTTTATTTACATCTCCATTTCATGGGAGTGAAAAGTGGTGCTCAAAGGCTAAATAACTTCACAGTTGGTAAGTGTTCGAACTAACTGGGATTTAAACCAGTGTTTGTTTATCCAGTATGCCAATCAGCCAATGCTAAATGTTTAGGGGCAGTTTGCATTATAATCCTTAACCACATTGGCTAATTATATCCTAGTTCTTTTGTGATTTTGTATAATGAATATCTTATTGAATCCTCTAAATAAATTTCACATATGTATAATACAAAAAAATCCCAAGAGATATTGAATAACAAAAATATGATATATTGTGTTGCACACAGGAAATATAAGATTGAGATAGTTTGCAGCCTTATAAGTTTGCAAACTCCCTCTAAATTAAAAAAAAATCACTAAACTATACATTTTATGTAAAGTAATTGCTCTTGTAACGCCCCACCACCACGCTTAACCCAAATATCCTATTCTCCGGAACTGACAACTTCATAAAAAGACAGCAGTTAGTGAACTGAATATCAAGGCTGAGTTAGAGTATGTACTAGTGTAAGAGAAACTTCTGAGTCAAGTAACATATTTCAGTAAATAAAAAATGATTTCAGACAGCTCCAAATTCTAGATAAAACTGTTTTGCCTCAGAGAAACATTTCTGGAAGAAAAATGGCAAATTTCATCATCCCTAAAAATGTGACCACAGTCAACACTTACAGCCTACACCCACCTGAACTTTAGTTCTTGTAAAGTCATGAGAATTTGACATCATCTCAGGGCAATGAGGATGAAACTCTATTACGAATGTGTAGGACTAACTGAGGACCTCATCACCACATTTTTGTCTACTGTTATCCACAGGACTAAAGAATTTGATCAGTAGTCTCCTCAATTTCCTGTATAGGGAAAAGACAGAGAAAGGATAAGAAGTGTGTAAATTTGTATTCTGAAAGCAGAATAGAAAGGAAAAGTACATTCTTATTGATACCTTTGCAAGTGGCAAGAACTATAACATTGAAGTCAAAAGCTTCCTTGTTTACAAATGTAATTCTATGGCAAAGCTATTATAAAACTGTCTTACGGTTTCAACCTCATGTAGGTTAATTTTACATCAACACACATAAAATTTAAAGCTAAAGGAAAATTGCCAAATAATTCCAGGTTCTAACTTTATTTGTCCAGTAAATATTGTTAATCACCTACCGCTAAGCATTGTGGTGGAAATGGAGGTGGGGAAGTAAGTAAAATAAGTAAAACCTTCCCTCACTTTGATTGCATATGTGAGATTTTACAATTGTAGCATATTCTCTGTGCTAGTTTTTTAAAAATATTCTGATTCTACACAAAAAGTTTCATTGGGATCATTCCAAAACATATTTGTCAAGGTGGTCTGTCACTGTGAGAGTTTATTCTAACTTTTCACTTCAATTTAAAAAAATGATAAACCTTATTAACCATAGAGTGACTGGATTATATCGAGATCTATAGTGTAGTTCAGATGTTGCCTCCTCGCCATAGCCTGTCTTGATTTCCTCAAGTGGATGTAATATATACTCTTTTTTTCTGAACTTCCTTACCATTAATTTTTTTCATTTTCGGATAATCATTGATTTAGATACAGTTAAGATATAACCGTAAGATATAGTACATAGAGGTTCTGTGTACCCTTTACTCAGTTTACCTCAATAGTAACATCTTGCTTAGCTGTAGTATAACATTACAATCAAGAAGTTGACATTGAGATAATCCATCAACTTTATTAAGATTTCACCAATTTTGAAAGCATGCAATTATATACGTGTGTGTGTAATTAGTTCTATGTAATTTTATTACATGTGTAGATTCATGTGACTACCACAGTCAAGATACAGATAGTTTGTTCACAAGACTACATCATGCTACCAACAGCTACGTAGCTCCCTCCCTACCCCGTCCCCAGTCTCTAATCCCTGGCAACTAATCTGCTCTCCATCTTTATAATTTTTACTGTTTCAAGAGTGGTGTATAAATGTGTTATTTAATGTGTAACTTTTCCAGGTTGGCTTTTTCACTCAGCATAAATCCCTTGAGGTCTATCCAAGCTGTTGTGTGTGTCTCTAGTTCATTCTTTTTTGTTGCTGAGTAGTATTCCATGGTATGGATGTACCAGTTTGTTTAACCGTATACCCATTGAGGGGCATTTGGATTGTTCTCAGGTTTTGGCTATTACAAATAAAGCTCTATGAAGATTTGTGTGTAAAAAAAAGTATGATATTCCCAAATCTACATCTTGGAAGAAACATGCTGATACAAATTTGTAGATATAAAGGAGTGATAAGTCACTGGTAAAATCAAATCCATCAATTCCTAGGATGAGGGAGACCTCATAGATCATCCAGTTCATTCCTCACCTGCAGACATAATATGTTAGTATTATATACATTATTGTCATGTGTCTACTTGAAAATTTTCACTTTTCCTTTTGACTCCCAAACTTGAAATGATTGTTTCAAGTCTCTCATCTACCTCCAATGAATCTGAAAAAAAAAAAGAAAAAAAAAAAAAGATTGCAATATTCGCCACCTGCAAAGCACCTTTGAAAGCAATATAAAGAAAAGCAATCAGAAATGAGTTGGGCAAATTGGAATTTTGTAATAATCCTGGGTAGTGGAGAGTTCAAGTTAGGATATCAGATTGATTCCTAGTTTCTTAACTCCCTTGTCTGGTGGTTTCCGAGGTTAGCTGGAGGTCTGGTTAAAAAGTCATCTCTGGCCCCACCTTCAGAGTCTGTGATTTAGTAGGTCTGGGTGGAGCCTGAGAATTTGCAATTCTATCAAATGTCTAGGTGATGCCAACGATATTAG
The DNA here is from genome assembly GCF_000951045.1 of Mandrillus leucophaeus. Lineage (NCBI taxonomy): Eukaryota > Metazoa > Chordata > Mammalia > Primates > Cercopithecidae > Mandrillus > Mandrillus leucophaeus. The sequence continues at coordinate 699,900 of NW_012103343.1, forward strand.
GGTGGGGAATGGGGCGCTTTGAGAACTTCTGCCATAGATCACTAGATAATTTATTTTAACTAGCTGAGCTTCAGCTTCCACATCTCTAAAAGGGAATGCCATTACCTTTACAGTCTTACTACGAAGCCAAATACTCTTAGCACACAACTCCTGCTACATATTAGATGCTGAAGAAAACGTTTATTTCCACCCCTGCATCAACTTACAATGCTGAAATATTTGGGAACTCCTAAATAATCCATACACAATAAAAATGTAAGTGGGGATAAATTTGAAAGTGTTGTTTGCTTGCTGTTTTTTGTTTGATCAGTGTGATTTGATTATTCCTAAAGTTTCCATTCTTCTAAAAAACAATCTTGATTTCTCTTTATTAATTTTTTCTATCCTTCACTGTAAAAATCCAATACCAAACTCATATGAAAAACAAAATCTCTATTTTAGGATCCAGAATATCCACTATCTACTAATAGGCTAGAATTTTTTGATTTAAAGGTATCTTAGAGATTGTCTCACCAAAACTGCCCATTTTATAGATGAGAAAACTTACCCAAGGTCATAAAGTCATGTACTAGTGACTAGACCTCAGGTCATTCAGACCACTAGGCTTGACCTGAGTGACCTGAATCTGGTCACTTCCTGAAAAAGACTTCACAACATTCTTCTTTACGATTGAACAATATTTGTATTAAATAATAAATTGGCAGGAAGGGGAAGCAGGCAGGATCAGGGCCTGGCTTCAGTGTGCCTGAATCCCAGTAATTATGTCTGGCCTCTGTAGGAACCTGCTATGGGGCAGGCATGGAAGGTGGAGTCAGCAGCTCTAATCACTAGAGCTGTTCGGTTAGAGTTTGAGGGGGGACCCAACCTGGTACCTAGGGGATGACTGAGAGAGCATTAGAGGACCTGGGTGTGGGAGAACATTCACTTCCACCAGGGCAGGGGGCCTTGATTGACCTCCTGTGGCAGGCGCTTGGGTGAAAAATCCTCTTTGGCCTCCTGCGGTCACCACATCTTCTCTAGGTGCCTGTTTGGCCTCTTGTCAACCATTCTGCCTTCCCTCCAGGCTGCAGGAAATGGTGCTCTAGTATCCACTTCCCAGAGGGTACAGACCCCAGCAGTGGGAGCAGGTGGGGGAGGTGGCGGGTCGCAGGCCCGTCTCCACTGGCTCAAATCCGCAATCTCTTCTTAACTTCAGGAAAAAGAACACTGTTGCTTATCATTGCCTTTATTACCATTAGAAAAACTTCAGCTTTTGGGAAGAAAGTACAGTGGCTCTTTTATAAATAATGCTGAGTTATACTGTGAATTCTTCTGCAAACACTTTTGGGTTCTTGTCACACAACCAGGAAAGATTAGGCTCACACACACTTTGAAGCGTGAGGGGGAGTGAAATTTATTGGCAAAAAAAAAAAAAAAACAACTCAGCAAAGCAAGAGGGTTTCCTGTTAGCAGGTCCCCGTCTCACAGGTTGAAGCTCAGATCACCACCCAAGAACAGGAGAGACCAGGCTCCTCCTCTCTGCAAATGGTGTGAACTTCCCGAGACCCCACCCTGTCCTCCCAGTGTGCAGGTGGGCAATACTCAGCAAGAATCAGTTGGGAAAGGGCGGGCTTCATCTGGAACAGGTAGTCCAGTTTTTGAGCCTTCAGGCTGTTTCAGTGTTGAAGAAGGGGGTTTGGCGAGGGAGGGGGACCCTTGGCTGCCTCCTGTCTCTATCACTTCTACTTTGATGGTATAAAGCTTCTTTGAAGTAAAGATTCTTCTAAAGACTGGAAATTTCAGGGATTCCCAGCAACACTCCTGTGATAAGTTTTCTCATAAAACACCCACCTTGTTATTTTGTCTCTTCTTGTACCTCTGGTGATTACCAGTTATTACGGCACAGAAAGAAAATGGGAGATAGGAATCTCAGACATCAGTAGGTGGGAAATATCCTTTAATGTTGTTACTTGCCCATTTTCTGGGTTCTTACTTACAGTATTTTAATCTATCATTAAAGCCATTCATGAACATAGCAAGGTTCAGTCTGGATATGTTGATCCCTACTACCGTCAATGTCCCTAAGGTTCTTGGCATTTAGGGGAGGAGATAATAAAACAAATGGAAAGAAAAAAAAAGACTATTTAATAGTCATAGTCGATGTCGGTGATTCTGAACCACTGAGATTCCCAGACTGAGTAAGAGAAAACACTAAAGGGACAGTTATGCACTGAATATTTACGCCTCCTCTCTCCAAATTCGTATGGTGAAATCCTAACTCCTAATATTAGGGTTAGATTAGGCCATGAGGGAGGGACCCTCGTGCTGTGATTAATGCCCTTATAAAGAGGAGGTGACATGGAAATCCCTCTCTGCTCTCTAACATCTGAGAATACAGTGAGAAGTTGGCCATCTGCAAACCAAAAAAAGGACCTTTTCCAGATGCCAGGTCTGTCAATACCTTGGCCTTGGACTTACCAGCTTCCCCAAACTGTGTCAATCTTTGTTGTTTATACCATCCAGTATAAATTTGTGTTATAGTAGCCGACACTGACTAAAACAGTAACTGAAGTTAAGAAGCTTGGAGAAAATAAGTCTAAAAACTGACTTATTTTCACACTAACTGCAGAGGAAACATAGGAAATAAATTGATGTATATTACAAAACGAAAGGTATATTTAGCTATACAGAAGAGCCTCTTAAAAGCAAAGAAATGGTTATAAGTCATGAGAAAGTCGTTCTTGACAGAGAAAAGAGGCTATGGAAATACACACACAGGAGAGACGGGGCGTTTTAGGTGTCACTACGTTCCGTTTCTTATCCTGGATGGATTTGGGTGTTGGTCTTAGAACTACTGGTAAATGATAAAAAATTTTTTATGTACTGTTTTGTATGTACATTTCGTAATATTTTTAGAGCCTTATAACAGAGATTAAATGTCTGTTAGATGTTTGGAATTTCTGTCTGAAGTCCTGAAGAATGTGATTGGAGTATGTTAATAGTAATACAGAAAAAATAACGTTTCTTGCAATACCACATTTCTGCCATTTGTATGGCCCTTGATTTCTCACTTTGCTTTTTCCCAAAAAGCTGAATTTCTTAGGTGTTCTTTTTAATATCTTACAATTATCATTTATTAGATTCTAGTCATTTGTTATGTGCCTAGGTTTTCCGGAACAACTATAAGAAGCAAACCAACAGTGTTTACCGATTTTATTTTGAAAATAAAATAATGAAAAGTGACACTTGGGCTAAAAAGAAGTTTTATAATTCAGGTTTACACCAGCTGAAAAACATGAAGAAAAAAAGGAAGGAAGATTTCAAGCTTTCAGAGATAAAAATGTGTGAAATAGATGGTAGAAAGAAAGGAAAAATGAATGGAAAAGAAAAAATAAACTACTGCTTGTGGAATGCTCAGTGTAGGCTGGATGCCTTCATTACATTTACTTCTCAAGGATCATGAGAGGCCACTACTTCAGCACACAATTCCTGCTACATAGTAGGTGCTGAAGAAAGTGTTTATTTCCACCCCTGCATCAACTTACAATGCTGAAATATTTGGAAACTCCTAAATAATCCAAATACAATAAAAATATAAGTGGGGATAAATTTGAATGTAGTATTTGTTTAGTTGCTGTTTTTTGTTTGATGAGTGTGATTTGATTATTCTAAAGTTTCCATTCTTCTAAAAAATCTTGATTGCTGTTTATTAATTTTTTCTAGACTTCGTTATAAAAATCCAATATCAAACTCATATGAAAAACAAAATCTCTATTTTAGGATCCAGACTATCCACCATCTACTAATAGGCTAGAATTTTTTGATTTAAAGGTGTCTTAGAGATTATCTAGATACCTTTGGTGTATCGACAACCTTCCAATTAAAGTGGCCTTTGAAGAAGTTACAGTTACTTCCTGTCAGTTCATCAGAGACAAGCATTGGGAACTCCATAAGGTTTACACATTTGCACTTTTAAAAGCAAAGGGACTTCCATTAATAAAATATATGTGAATAGATCTTTTCTTCAAAATCTGACAGGTCACCTGGCTCCACAGAGAAGACAAAGTCACACCTTATTGGGGGATGGTGGAGCAGACTTCTGAAATTAGGAGAAATTGTATGGTGTGTCATTAAATGCAATTTCTTTTTAAGAATTCTCTCATTGGTAATTATTCTTATTATGTAGGTGGACAGTCTCTTAATATAGATAAAGACCTTTGCAGCTGCTCTCATCGTCGGCCTCATGTTTAATATGCACTTTGTAATTAGTGTGGATGTAAAGCCCCACATTTGCAGTCAGCCTCCCTTTCTGTCAGATCGGTTTTTAATCTGGGCTGTGTTCAGCTGCGAAGGGCTGATAAGCATTTCTGAAATCTCTGTACACGACAAACAGCACTTTAATCTCGTCTTTCAATTTCCAGTGCACTCATTACACAAATTCAGCTCAAAGAACCTTGATGCATGAAAATTAGCCTTCCTGGATGTGGTACAATTTCTTTTAACCTTTTCTAAAATACTCTGATCCTCCAGGCCATTCGGCCCAGGAAAATGTAGGCAGTGGCTTACTTGTAAAATGGGGAAAATTTATCCCCAAGGCCCGTGAATGCTAAAGTTGAGCTAAATGTGAGCTATTTGTTTTAATTAAGGATGAGGGAAATGATTTCTTCAATTTTAACCTAATTTTCAGAGAATAAACATCATTACATAGAGATAAATTATATTTCCACATAGTACTTTCATATAAGGAACTGTCAACTAGCCCAGCTGCCTGACGGAGCTTGCTCATTTAAACCCCAAGCCAATTAGCACCAATTTTCAATCAGTTATGTAAGTATTAACCTGTTCCTCTCTGTATGTAATCTGTCAGTGAGCTGGCTTGGAGGAGATGAAATTCTTAAAGTGTCAAATTGCTTTCCTTAATATGTGCTTAGGTCTTTATTTGCATTACACCCCAGGCTCTGATTTCAAGCTTTCAAAGATAAAAATGTGTGAAATAGCTGCTGTGCCTTGCTAGTCTCTAGAGATGGGTGGGGGCTGGGGAGGGATTTGTACAACCCGCTGAAAGATTCTCCAGTGGAAAAACTGAGCCCATCCTACACGGAAGTGAGAATCAATGTTATCTTTCATTTGGCCCCATGTTCCCCGTAATATTCCTTGAACACAAATCACAGTGAGTTGAGGACAAAAGATTCCTAATACATTTAACCCTGTTGGGATTGTTAGAAAGAGCATCTGAAATTATCCCACAAGAAAAGACAGATTATTGTATATAAATAAATAGCTTTAAGAGAAGCTATAAACGTTTTCGGTGAGAAAGTTTTCAGAAATGACCGAAGGGCTTTTCTCTAAGTTTAAAGAGGAATAACTCGAGGCCCCGTAACAAGCCCCTGCCTCAACCAAGCACAACATGAAGGCTACAGCTAAGCTCAGATCTTCAGGCTTTGGTTTAGAGATTTGCTTCCCCACATTTTGGCCATAACCTCTTCAACTATCCATAGGCCAGGAGAGGTTTGGGAAAATAACCATGTTTTGTGTTTAGGCAAAGTATTAAACAAATCAAATTCAAGGTGTCTCATAAAGACAAAAGAATGATATTTATTCAGTGACTTTTGTTGCCAGAACTTTCAGTGAGATCAACCTAGGGAATCTGCAAAACCCGTAATGAAGAATACAGTTTCTTTAATAAGAAGAAATATCTGTTCTCCTGAATACAACACTGGGATTTAAGAATGAAAAATGGACAAAATGTGCATACTCTCTTTATTTTTAGCAATACAGAGCCTGAGGCCCCACCATTTCTTCTCCACAAATAAGCCCAGACTTCAGACTTTCTTGTTGCAGAATTCTAAGCCTGGGATAACAGGCAAGGGCAGGAGAGAACTTCAGAGGAAGCTGGTTTGATGAGATCGCTGTAATTTTCCGTTTTCAAGCCTTGTTGAGCTTTGTTCTTTTAGAGAACTGTCTTAAGGACTCCACCCAAAGGCAAGTTGTAAGAGACAGGTGTCCAGGGGTCTTGCTAAGTGAACAATTTTATTTAAATTACAATATCTGTCACATTTGTCTACCTGTGTATGCAGAACTCTAATAAGGGAGGGAAGTAGATTTCATTTCTATAATGTCACTGGAGGCAAGAGGGAAGTAGATTTCATTTCTATAATGTCACTGGAGGCAAGCAATAGAATTTTTCACACGGTAGAATTTACTTTTTGTTGTTGTAAAGTTCTCTTTTAGTAATTCTAATGCTGGAGGCAACTGCGTAAGAAAAGGCCTGAGCTGCCTCCCAGAGTATATCACATCTCTGAGGATTCCCAACCTGAAAACAAGAAAGAAAGCACAAATTCTCGGGGATCCAGTCTTCTTCACCATATAACTTCCAATGATTTGGCAGTGACATTGGCATTATGCCAATTGTATGGACATGTTAGGCCACCGCGTTTACCCCACAGTCCAGACCAAAGCCATCTGCTAAGTCTGCCTTACCAACCTGTCAGTAGGTCCACCCTTGAGGACTCCAAAATAAGCCAGAGATCACTCAAGTGAACACCCTAGACTGCGATAGTTTGTTGATGTCCTGTGAGAAGTGGCCTGTGGGTCACAGACTATCGTCTGTTCATTCATTCGTCCATCTATTTAAGTAACATTGCTGAGTAGTATTCATATGTCGAGCACTGCCCTTGAGTGAGTGGAGAGTAGGGGGTGTATGCGTATGCAACGGTGTTTATCTCCCTGTTCACTTCCTCCAAGGAAGATCTACCCAAGGCTCAAAAGGTCAAGGAAGAATTTGAGGAGTGATAGTGTCTCTAGGAAGACCACATCTTTCAGCTCTAGAACACTGTATTGTCTATCATTTTTGTACTTTATCATGTCTCAGCTGTTTTTAATCTGCTTGGAAAAAAGTAATGACTCTTTTTCCAAGTACATCCAGTGGAGCTCTCTCAGACTCCTCAGGCCACTTTCATGTGTTAATTTAACAATGCTGTACTGAACTACAGATACAAAGATGAAGAAGCCAGATGTCTGTCTCTCAAGGACCTCTGAGTTTAGGGAGATAAATGCAAACACAAGCATTTAATTATGATACAACCAGCATGTTTGTCCCAATACAGCATTTCTCAAAATGGATTCCATAGACTTTCCAATCTTTTCTCTAAGGTGTATGAATCAATCTGGGCCAGAGAGATCCGACTGTACATAAATCTCAGTTCTACTGTTACTGGTGGAAGAGATCTGAGTTACCGGCTGCGTATCCTTTGAGGTCCGTAGCAACTTCAGTCCTTGTCTCCTCAGAAGAGAGAATTTGACTGCGAGGCATAATGCAGAAAAAGAGACCGAGGCAAGTTTCTGAGGAGGAGTGGAAGTTTATTTAGAAAGGCTTTAGAACAGGAAAGAAAGGAAAATTCATTGGGAACAGGTGCCTGAAGGTCCAAGAGAGAGAAGACAGCAAAAAAAAAGGTGGGGGGTCTTTAAACTTGACCTTTGGAAAAAGGCTCACCTTCTTCCCATGATTCTTCCCTTAGGGTGGGCTTCCTGCATTCGCAGTGCTTTCCTGACCCTTTGGAAGTGAGCACACGCCGTGTGTTTAGGGAATTATACGCATGCCCATCTGTTGCTTTTTTTCATTCTTTTGGTGGTGTGTGCTCCTGGAACATCGTACTTCGCCATTTTGTCTCTTAACATGCATGCCCAAGAAGCTGCTTCTCCCTGGGGCCGGCATTCAATTAACACTTTTAATGTTAACAGGTGTGGACCATCAGGAGATGGTCCCTCCCGGCTGCCAAATTATCATTTTTAGAGGGGCAATGTGATAATTGCCAAACCGTCACCCAACATTTCTAGTGGGTGGGAGGAGCACTCTCTCCTGCCCTGCTCATGCCTATCTACCTGTAACACCGCTCCTCACTGCTCACAGCATCACAGGCAATGTACTTTAGTTCCTGAGCTTTAGTGTTCTCATTGTAAAATAAGGATACTACTTGCTGCTTTTGTTGTGGAAATTAAATGGTAAAACAACATGTAATGAATTGATGGATTACATTTCTTAGAGTGTGCAGAGTGTCTTACGTGTCTTATTTCAGCCATACAGTATTAGATTGCCACTAGATATGGAACAAAAAAATGTGTTAAAATGTATGGGAGGCCATCTGGGTCCTAACAGATCAGACAAAACCAGAATCTAGTCACTTGTGCTAAGTGCCAAGTAATCAAACTAAACTTTGAAACAGGCCAACTTCCCAAAAACAAGAGATTCACAGTAACCAATCAGATGGGGCCTAGTTTTCCTGAGACAGTATGACAAGAAAGTTCTCCCTATTTCAACCCCTTCCTTTATTTTAATGACATAAGAAAAGTAACTTTGAAATGACCAATCCCTGTCCCTTGCTGCTTCCTTCAGCCCTTTTCTGACTATAAAACTTCCTCTGCTCAGCTCATTGGAGTACTCATGCGGTTTTACGGAATAAGGTATTGCCCAATTTCAGAATCACAAATAAAAGTAAACTAACTTCTTAAACAAAGTTTGTTATAATTTTGTCTTTTGACAAAAGTAAATACGCTGATAGCTTACTATGACAAAAGAGAGAGAGAGCTACTGTATAGCACTGACAGAATGCACCTATCATTAATTTATGCTCCTCTTTTCTTGAAAATGCGAACCTCCTGCTTAGGAATTATTTCCATACCCATCCAAATTCAACACATTTCCCTCTAAATTTAAACAGTTCGAGTCTAGCTGGAAAACATTTTCCAAGCCCTTGAATGAATGACCCGAACTTTTGTTTTCAACAGAAGACTGCTTTTTGAATTAAACATTGAATTGAGACTATCCATTAGTACAAGTTTTAATAAAAATGTACGGTGGTTTGATTTCAGATACTTTGCATCTGCTTTTGAGGCAAAGATTCGAATTTCATGATAAAATAAAAAAGATTTTGACATTTCATGGTAAATATCAGCTCTTTTCAAATATCTTATTCTGTCCTGAAATAATGGCATTTCATTCAACGTCATCTCCTTATAACATTGATGAGAAAATAAATCCATTCCCAGCTGCGGCCACTCCCTGTGGAGTTTGCATGTTCTCCATATGTCTGCGTGGGCTTTCTCCAGGTAGTTAGTCTCCCCCAATACCCCACAGATGTGCACGTTAAGTGAATTGGCGTGTCTCCATGGAACCAGACTGACTGACTGTGTGTGTGAGTGTCAGTGTGCCCTGCAATGGGATGGTGTCCTGTCCAGGACTGGTTCCAGCTTGGAGCCTTAAACTGCTGAGATAGGTTCTGGCTACCTGTGATCCTGAACTAGAATAGGCAGGTCAGTAATTATCATTCTTGCTTTTATTAATTGCTCTTAAATGTTTGTACAGCTCACATTTATTTCAGTGGTTAATCTGAGAACTGTTTGGCGTCTTTGTGAAGTGTGGTGATGTTTCTGTGATCAGAAATATGCCGTAGAAACTCAACTCTTGTTTATATCAATTCGCCTATGGTTGAATTGGTTTTGTTCTAAGCTGTTTTGCTTACAGTCAGTTTCCTAGAAGCTATGGACAACACTGAGTAGGGACTTGCTGTGATAGAAACAGGTTACCTGTGAAGAACAAGTAAAGGAAACGGAAAGGGAAATAAAATTGGAGCGTAATTCTGACTCTTGAGTTTGGCCCTAGGTTCAGATACACCTGTCAGGTAACCAGGGGAGGTAGGGCTACTCTACCAAAAGAGTCATACTGCTGCCAATATTCAGCTCTAGAATATATGGGCACCACTTTTCAAGAGCAATAAACAGTGCCTAAAAATACCACATGTACATATCATTCCAGTGCCTAGTGGATGCTTTGGTGTGCAGAACAGAAAAAGCAGGATGTTGTATTAAATTAAAATTATCTTGAATTAAACGAATATTCCATATTTCCTCAATTCTAACATGCCCTTGATTTTAAAACACGCTAAATATTTGATGGCAGCATTTCTTGGAAAAAACACACATTTCAACATGAATATAAACAGAGTATTTCTAGTACCAAGTCTAACATAGATTTCTCCACAACATTGCATGCCACTTTGATCTTTTCTATTACAATTAACCTTGATCCCAAGATTTCTTCACCTTCAGAGTCTGTCTTTCTAAGTCACTTTTCATTATTGGCAGCCCTGGTTAGCATCATGTAGCAACTAAATACTATGCTGAATGAGCCTTGGAAAATCTATACCCTTCCTTGAGATTTGAATGCATAATCAGAGGCTCCTGCCCAGATGTTTCAGCACCATAGCCCCAAATACTTCATTTCCCATTTATTTTCAACCTTAGTTTATTCTCTACTTCTCTGCCATTTAAAGAGTTTAGCTCTTAATTGGGTGGTATCTTACAGAGTTCTTAATGTTTTCATGAGATAACACATATAAAAATGCTTTCAAAACTCTAAAATGCTCTAATGTCCATTCTTCTTATTTAAATGTGTACTCTTCTCCATCCCCCTCTCATCCTCCAAATTGAATTCTGCCTCAGAGCAGACTGTTGCCCGCCTGCTCTATGTCCTGCATAGCATTAGGAGACCTCTGGTCCACTTAACATGGGCTTGGCATTTATTTTGTTACTAAAACGAAGGGCTTAACAGTAAACTGATTAACAGGTTGGCATTTTTATTTTAAAAGTGGGTGGTGTAAATGTGCTGGGGAATTAGCTCTGGCAGCTTAGTTGCTTGTTCCCACACCCGATTTACTTTAGTTTATCCGTAAAAAAGAGAAGAAGAAATATAAAATAACCACCATTTCAGGATTGTGAGGATTTGTTCAAATCATCAGGCGTAACAGATCCTAGCTTGGCTCTGCAAACTGTGTGGGCTTTGCTGTGGCACTCATATAAGAGAACCATATGAGTTTATTCTGTAAAATCTTTATAAGATGGAGTCCTCACCCACATTTCCTGTGTTTCTGTTTTCTGTCTCTTGCCTGCAATCAAAAACTGATTCTTAGAAAATTGCAGGATTAGTCAGCAGTATTGACAGAAGAAAAAGATAAACACTGAAAGAAAAACCTACAAAAGAAGTGTCTCTACATAATGGGGATAAATGGCTCCAATTTTATCTCTGAAAACTGGTTCAAGAAACATTGGAAATCCATCCTTCACCTTGTAAAATTCTTTGATTCTCCTGGAAACAGTAAACACCTTGAAGGGTTTGTCTTTAGCTCAACAGTTCCATAGGAGAAGCTGTCTAGTTTTTAAAAGAAAAAAAGAAAGAAAATATATATTCTCCATCCCTGTAAAACAACCACAGATAATTTTATGTTTATGTTTCATAAGGGACTGAACAAGTTTAAGCAAGGCATGACTCTTTCTGTTTACTGCCATTATTTTTCTACGGTCATCCTTGATGGGTTGTGGGTATTTTCCTAGGAATCCTCTCCAAGTATCAAATGTGTTTTTGTAATTTATCTTGAGCAATAATAGTGGATCTTATAGCTATGGGCTGTATTGCCTGACACCATCAGTACCCATTCGATTAACTACCCATAAGTGACAGAATACAAATAAAAAACATTTTGCACAATGCATATGCTTTGAAAAGAGTGGGAGTGGAAAGGGCAAAGGTGATGTGCCCAATAGGAGAATGTTGTCAACTACCAGTCAATTGTGCACACTGTTAAATTGAGTTGGCAACTACTGGATTCAACATCTCTTAAATCTATTAATAGTATGAGTTGCTTCATTTTACTTATTCATATATTTAGTTCACTTTCATTTATTATATAGGTAGTTATATCATCTAAAAATCTTACTTAATATGTTAGAACATTTCCTAAAGATTGCTCTAATTTAAAACCATTTCTGTCTAGCTCTGTCTTGGGTAACACTAAAAAAAAAAAAAAAAAAAAAAAAAAAAAAAAAAAGCTAATTACCTTTCTTTGGTTTAATGAAGCTTCATGAACTTTATTCAGGTACAAAAGATACAACAGCAGAGGTAAAATCCTTGTGTGAATGATGATGAAGTCAAGCAATACATTACCGAATATTTACTAGAACATACTGTGTGCTAGGCACTAGTTAAGATTTCAGGAAACAAAACAAAGTATCTGCTCCCAAGAATCTTGTTTCATTTATGAGACAGACAATGAAAAAATAAAATAAAATAAAAACATTCAAAACAGTACCTTGTAGTAATATTAAGTGCTACAAGTAAGTTCATAAGAAAGAGAAAAAAATGGCTGTAGAAGGGAAGGTTTATAGTTCTTGCTTAGCCACACTAGCCTGGGAAAGCTTCTCTTGAGAAGGTATCATTTAAGCTGCGTTTTGAATATGGAGAAGCAGCAGTCGTGTGCTGGGAAGTCAACATTCCAACTAGTGTGTCTGAGAGTAACAAACATGAGGAAGGGTACAGGGAGATGGCTTTAAGAGGTAACAAGTGCCAGATCATGTACAATGTGGATAGATCACAAGCCAAAAAAAAAAAAAAAAAAAATTAAATACCCTGACTATAATGAGGTGAAAAAATTGTGGTGGGGGAGACAATTACAGAAGGCCAGTCTA
>NW_012103343.1:713679-738339 GCF_000951045.1 Mandrillus leucophaeus
ACAATTTAATATTTCCTATTGAAATTGTCTCTGTTAAACACACTGGTAGAAAAAAAGCAATTTTATGATCGGAAGTAAAGAAAGCAAATGTATCCCAGGTATCTATCTATTTATCTATATAGCTAGAGAGAGACAATCTATATCAAATATCTATAGATATATGTAACCTATATAGAATATAAATATATACATATTTTTATATATAGCTATATATATACATATAACTACAATTTAATATTGCCTATTGAAATTGTCTCTGTTAAACACACTGGTAGAAAAAAAGCAATTTTATGATCGGAAGTAAAGAAAGCAAATGTATCCGCTTGAAATATATGTGAAAATGACACCAAACAATGTTGGTTTTAACAAGAACCTCCTTTGTTATCAGCAGACACATGTTCAAGGCTTCTACATTTCTATTTTTTTTTAAATAGGGCAACTGTCAATTTGAATTACTCCATCCTGCTTTGCATAGTAATTTACATGTTTATCCACCAAGAATGCTCTGATAAAGGACAATATCCCATGAGAGATGAAAAGGCTTGATTCTTGAATCACACTTTTGCATCCTTGAATAGCAAACTCCCTTTTCCAGCAGCAAAATTGTAGCATTGAGAAAGACAATGGACCCGGTCAGTGGTTTGTAGTTAATTTTTTACTCTGAAATTCCACTATACAAAATTGCTTGGAGCAATTTTAGCCTACATCACCCCAGTTAAAAAGCATTTTTTGTTTTTTAACCATGAAGATAATTCTTACCTAAAAGGGGGTGATCACAAGGAAGCTTTTATGAGCTCCCAACAAGAAAAGCCAAACCACTTTCAAAGAAAAAAATCAAACTTGTTTGTTCACAGTTTTTATTTAACACACCTACTCATTTTAATATTTACTTATCAAATAAGGATTTTGGTCTTTAGAGCTTAATGCTCTGCTGAGAGTTGCTGAGGGTTATTAGAGTTCTCTGAGATTTTATTTTTATCTCAGACATAAAGTTGTCTGGGTACACCCTAAAAATACCATACCTCTGTTGATTTTTTCCTGCTTCTCCGTTAGTGAGGCATGGCCTGAGGCTAGGATAAACTCCCATTTAAACTACTTTATAATATGCCTCCCTGGGGTGCAGCTGCTCTGTGTTGCTTTCTCAATTTCTCCAAGCATAGCACATCAGAAAAAAACCACATACAACCCTGGGAAGATGATCACATGTGGGTTAGAGATCGTTGGCATCCAAAACTTAGGCATGAGATTAGGAGTTGGAAATGCTTCAGGATTCCCATGACGCTAGTGAAAACCCACTGTTTATACCTGCATTGATGGTTGAATGCCAACTCCAGTGGCCTTACTGTGGCTCCCACTGAGAACTGTCTACACTGGCATCACCTTCCACTGCTCATCCTTCCTTGCTGTCTACCTGCCTTTTAGCCCCGCCACAAGATGGTCACTTAGTTTGGATTCTCACAGCGTTCAGTTGTCTTTTCCCAAGCCAAACGGTATTTCAGTGCTTTTAAAAGTATGTTTCATAGAGCAGTAATGTCTCATGGATGGGTCTCACAGTCACATCTGGGAAGTAATTTTTCAGGGTAACTGGGAACTCTCCAATCTCATCTTTTCAAACAGAGAACACCTCCGTCCCTCTTTATTTTGCAATACAAATTGAGTATACCTTATCCAAAATGTTGGGATCGGTAGTGTTTCAATTTTTTTTTTATTTTGGAATATTTGCATTATACTTACTGGTTAAGCAACCCTAATCCAAAACCTCAAATCTAAAATGCTCCAATATGCAATTTTTTTCTAGCATGATGTCAGTGCTCAAAAGGTTTCAGATTGTGGAGCATTTTAAATTTCACATTTTTGTATTAGGGATACTCAACCCATGTTAGGGCTCTGCCTTATACTTTCTTTTGAGAAAGTGATCTGTTTTGAAAAAAAAAAAAAAGTTGGAAAATTACAGAAATTATCCATACTAATGGAAGTGGCGGCATTAGTCTGTGAATCCTCCTAGGTTGAATTTTAACCATGACATTCTAGAGGCAAAACCTTGTGGGACTAAGAAAGAGTGAAAGCGAAGGTTCGACATTTATGGTCAGTTCTTATGTGACCTCAAATCACATGGACAGCGATCCTCTTCAACTTAGATGTGTAAGGCAAGCATTGCCTCCATGTTAGCAACAGGAAAACATTCTCTCTGTATATCTTCAAAAATATCTTAACATTATTTTTCCTTTTCCATTTCTTTGTGGCCTCATTTGCTTTTTACAGTCTTTGGTGTAGTACAGTGCTAGGGGTAGAAATGGAAATTTGTATTTTCCTGGAGAAAACATAAAACACAGTTAAATAAGGGCTGGTTTACAGTGTCTCACGATTCACCTAGTGACTCACAAATAGAATGATGAATGGCACTTCAGTCATGAACACCCATAGTATTAATCAAAAAAGAGTGTCATAATGTACAAGGTCTTTTTTCTCCTCCTGCAATGTGGTAGAATTACAAGATTAGTTCTGTCTTATGGCACAGTAGAGTTTCTGCTCCAGACCCAGTATTTTTTAATTCATCTTGGGAACTAGGCTATGAACAAGCAACAGGACGGAGGAACTGAAAACACCTAGGTTCTATCATACATACAACTTTCAAGAATTATTTTTGTATTTAATTAAACCAGATATTTTTGCCATATAACATCCTCCTAGATGGTACGAGCTACTTATTTGTTTTGGGGCGGGGGTACTAGTGAACAGAAACAGTGAAGTGTGATTCTCCCCAGTTCACCCCTACTCCTCCATTTCAGGGTCAGCGTAGTTTATTTTTCCATAAATCATTTTTTAAGCAAGATCCTCAGTCAAAATTCGGGCTTTTATATAGGAAAAAAAGAATTCTGATCCTTTGTGTCTCCGTAATCAGCTAAGCTCCTCAAGTCTCACTTTCAGTTAGCTTGAGTAAGAACAGAAGCCATTTCATCTGACTTGGCTAATAACTACGTCTCAAGAAAGCTAGACCTTGCTGCCTGACGGTGCTGCAAGGAAATAACTGCTTTTCTCTGATGGAGCATTCACACAGTCGGGTTTGTGTTGTAAAACGGAGGAAATTATCCAACGGCTGTAATTACAGTGACTCATTGACACAAATACTGAGAGGCAGATGTGGCATAAATAATGAGAGAACACAAAGACGACTCTTCACTATCAAATCCAGCCTTCACATCTTCATCATGTAGGAAGGCCACAAGGCCAACCCTGAGAATCCCTCTTTCCCCCAAGGCTCTTAGATTATTCTCCCACCTGGAGAACTGGGTGGTGGATATCAGACTGACCTGGAAGAGTAACATGAAATTCAAACGTGAGCCATCCTCTAAGACTGCAAACTGTGTGGCATCAAATGAAAACTGCCATATGGATAGAATAAACGGGGCATATTTAGGGACTGTGCCAAAACCACAGAGCAAAAGACAAACCCAAACCAAAGCATGACTCCAACAAAAGCCAGGCTGAGCCATGAGGAGACAGTAACAAAACCACAGTGAAATCAATTTCCTCAGCAGCGTAGATGGTAGCCAGCACAGGAGGACAGAGCCATTTGGAAGTCAGACACACCTGGATGACTTTAGAGAGTCACTGATGCTGTCTCCGTCTCAATTATCTCCTTTATAAAATGGAGGATTTGTTTTAGGGAACTAACTCTTACAAAGCTGTGAGAATTAAGAGGTAATAAACATGAGCATAAGACCAGGTGTGGTGGCTCACACCTGGAATCCCAGCACTTTGAGAGGCCAAGAATCACTTGAGCCCAGGAATTGAGACTAGCCTGAGCAACCTGGAGAAACCTCATCTTTACAAAAAATACAAAAATCAGCCAGGCAGGGTAGTGCATGACTGAAATCCTAGCTACTTGGGAGGCCAAGGTGGGAGGATCACTTGAGCTCAGGATATTACGACTGTGGTGAGCCATGATTGTGTTACTGCACTCCAGCCTTGGTGACAGAGCGAGACTCTGTCCCCGTCCCCCATCCCCCAAAAAACCATTTGAAAAATATAAAATTGTAGTTAAAGGTCCTGACAGTGACAGCAAATACTTAGTTTAACTTTATATCTTTTAGAAGAAAACAAATGGTAAGCCTTGTCTGCAATGATATGAAAAAAGAAAGACATACCTTACGATTTCAATGGCATGAGCATTGTATTGACTAAAGCCTGATTGGTAGTCATACACAGTATGAAGGTTTCTTTTCTTTTTTTTTTTTTTTTTTGAGACAGAACCTTGCTCTGTCACCCAGGCTGGAGTGCATTGGCATGATCTCAGTTCACTGCAACCTCCGCCTCTGCCGGGTTCAAGCGATTCTCCTGACTCAGCCCACCCAGTAGCTGAGATTACAGGTGTGTGCTACCATGCCTAACTAATTTTTGTATTTTGAGTAGAGATGTGGTTTCACCATGATGGTCAGGCTGGTCTCGAACTCCTGACCTCGTGATCCACCCACCTTGGCCTCCCAAAGTGCTGGGATTACAGGCGTGAGCCACCATGCCCAGTCCAGTTTCTACTTTTTTTTTTCTTTGAGGCAGAGTCTTGCTCTGCCGCCCAGGCTGGAGGTGCAGTGGCGCGATCTCTGCTCACTGCAAGCTCTGCCTCCCAGGTTCATGCCATTCTCCTGCCTCAGCCTCCCGAGTAGCTGGGACTACAGGCGCCCGCCACCTCGCCCGGCTAATTTTTTGTACTTTTTTTAGTAGAGACAGAGTTTCACCATGTTAGCCAGGATGGTCTCGATCTCCTGACCTCGTGATACGCTTGCCTCGGCCTCCCAACGTGCTGGGATTACAGGCGTGAGCCACCGCGCCTGGCCAGTTTCTACTTTTTGTCTTTGTTTTTGCATCCTATAGTATTCCAAAATGTCAATTTACAATAATGATATCTGTAACAACTACTTTATTGAATGAGGACATTTAATGAATTGTGTATTTTTTCTACTTACAGATTTTTTTATTAAGTTGAATACCATAAAAATCCAGCATTAACACTAAAATATCAATGTTAATTATATTGCTAATACTAATTAGTAGTAACACTATTATTACTGCTAATAAGAATGACAACAGAGCACCTGAGCTAGTCTAGTGAATTGTGCATTTTTAAGCCAACATTTCATTTGCGATTTCTGCCTTTTTTCACTAAAGTAAATGTATTTTTTATGACCATAGAGTAGCAATCTGTATTTTTAGTTCCAATAGAAGTTCAACATTCCAAAAGACTGTCAAACACTCTATACTTGTGTTTTTCACCCACTTTAAACGTTTATTGCAAATGATTCATTCATTCATTTATATATTCATTCATTCATTCATCCAATACTGATAATCTATGAGATGCTAGAATCTTTTCTTAGAACTTGGATACTAAAGTAAGGAATTTTCAGAATTTTTTTCACTAATGTTCACTTTGGTTAGTAGCTTTTACATATTTTGGAATCTGGAGAACAATGAATGGATAAAATTCACAGCCTTGAACAGTCATTTAAAAATTTTGAAACATTCACCAATTAGTGGATTTCTCTTTGTAGTATAAGTATACCATGGTGGAAGCATTTCCCCTCTGGGAACAAGGAACTCCAGACCCACAAGAGATTAAAGTTTTAGGTACAGGACACACCAGTCCCTCACATGGGTACCATAGGAATGACGATAAACAGGGCTGCTTATACTTTTACTCCTCGGTTCCCAAGCCCATATTTTCTACCTATTAGGGGCACAGTACCATAAAATGGTCATTGATTTAGAGTGTATGTGCTGTCCTGAAGGACACCAAACATTCAAGATGCATATTCTGGTTGGCACTCCAGGTGCATCTTCAAAAGGTGTTTTCATGCCATGTCAAGCTGGCAGCTTCTGGGTAATGCAGGACCAGTGTGGTAGGACCAGTGAATTCCACAGTCTTACGTCAATTTCTGTATCTCTTTTACTGTAGAGTGGGTCCTTTGCTTTGAGATAACATTATGAAGAAACCAGTGTCAGTGGAGCAATCTCTAAGTCCCTGAGTAGAGGTGCTGGAAAAGATCCTGTGGGCAGGAAAGGTAGATAAGTGTTAATCTCAGTAAAGATAAACTGCCACCCTCTGTCAGAGTGGAAGGAGTTCAATGTAATGAACTTGCCATAAGTAGCTGATTGAACTTGATGGATAGTGCCATAATGGGAGTTCAGCATTGGTCCTTATTGTTGACAGGTTAGATAATAGGCAGAGGCAAAGGCTGGATGGGACGTGGCCAGTGAGAACTCTTACTTTTGACCTTATATGTAGCTTCCATTCCTGCTGCCCTCGCTACTACATTCACAAGCTTATTGTGCCAGGACAGGAGAGGTTAGTTGACATCAGGTCACTGGGCCATTTCATCTACTTACTGGTTCATGGCCCGTTATTTAACATGTGCTCTTTGATAAGTGTTAACATGTGATACCAAGGTACTTATATATACTCCATGCTCACACCTATAAATCCATCGCAGAGACCTCCTGGTCTCTGAGCTTCTAACCTTCTTCCTTCCAGGACCTGGATCATGTAGCTATATATTTTCTTTACCTAAGACCACTTCTTTTCTCACACAACGTGCATGACAATATCTACCATTGAAAACTATTTATTGTGAGGATTTCTGCTTATTGCCACCTTACGAGGCCCTCCCTGGGTAGGACTGTGGCTTAGGAAGAGTTCCTTTTCAGCTTTCACTCACTGGGCTGAACTATGTTTAAACCAAGCTCGACCATTTTCCTCCTTCATGAGCTACTCACATGGGATTCTCGGCTTGGCCATAGTGTGACCTGATGGTGAGGAGGTAGTGCAATGATGGTAGATGACTTGGAATTCTGTGGCACCTACTTTTGCAGCTTACTTTGGACCTGCTTATGTCTTCTCCTGAATGTACCACTCTGTCTTACGATGAAGTGTGTCTAGCCGCATTTCTTAGGACTTGGTGAATCTGACAGAAGCCAAATCATGATATATAGTTCTGCCAGTGTGGCCATTTGGTGCCCCATGACCAGATGCTACCAGGACTTGATTTTAAAATGGTGCATATTTCTGGGCTTTAGATGGCATGGCCTTGCTTCAGAAACTTAGGGTTGCTTGCCGTAAACCCTATACAGCATCTCTTCTCACACAGACACCAGATGGGTCATGGGGAGCAAATGACAGGGTTGCTTGCATCACAGAAACAGAGCTCTTTCTATCTCTGGATCCCAGTGAAATCTGGTAGTTTTCTATCTGACTCTGTAAATGGGTCACAGCAGCATTCCCAAGAGTGAATAGTGTTGTGCCATTGTATTATGCCTTTTGTTGTGTGTTGGTGGGTGTTTTGAAATGTATTACTTTGTCCTTTACTTTGGAGGAAATATCCTACTATGTCCCAGACCAGCAAACTCCTAAAATCTTCACTGAATATTTGTAGGAATTACCTCTTACTGTCTAGAGCACCATGTATCTTACCAAGTCCTGCAGGAACCTACAACTTCATGATCACGTTGGCTGATTAAAATGATATGAACCAATATGACCTTGTTATGATACCTCTAGACATGTGAATATAAACTACTTTTAATCCTTTTTGCTGATATGGATGGAAAATGATGCATATATCAGATCAATGGCCATTTACAATACCCTTGCCCTCTGTTTCAGCAAAGATACCTTACTTGTCACATCAGTTCCAGTGAAGGCTCCTACTTATTTAAGTTTATAACCATCTATAAGTCATCTTCCAGTGTCCAACTGTATTTTTTTGTTGTTGTTTTTTTGTTTTTTTTTTTTTGGAGAGGCCAGAATACTGAATTATATGGGGACATGATGGTGACGATCAAGGTTACATCCTTTAAATTTTTATGGGTGACACTAATTATTACCTCATGTTCCAGGGATATTGTATTATTTTGGATTTAATATGTTGGTTGGGATGGGGCAATAATAGGGGCTCCACTTAGTCTTCCTGAGTTGTACTATTACAAGTATGTTGTTTCCAATTCTGCATTTTGGGACAAGGGAAATATTTAAAGTTATGTCCATGGATCCAGCAGATCCATCTCGTTTTTATCTTGTGACAGGATTCCATTTATTATCTGGCTACTGCAGGTCCCAACAGTAACAGCGGCCACAATAACACTTTGGGTTCCACAGTATCAGTGCCGATTTGGACCTAGTATCCAACTATCCTCAAAATATTTCAGTATTTTTCTTACTCCAGTATGTGATTATCTGAGTACAGTAGTGCTCTCTTACACTTGGGGGATACATTGTAAGACCCCCAGTAGATGTCTGGAACTATGGATAGTACCAATGCCTATAGATACAGATGCCCCTCAACTTACAATAGAATTACATCCCAGTAAATTCATTGTACGTTGAAAATACTGTAAGTGAAAAATGCATTTAATATACCTAACCTACCAAACATCATAGGTTATTCTAGCATTAAACATTCTCAGAACATGCACATCAGCCTACAATTGGGCAAGATCATTGAACACAAAGCCTTTTTTATAATAAAGCACTTAATATCTCATGTAATTTATTGACTATTGTACATTATGTCAACATTGTGATGGTTTAGTGCCATTGTACAGTCAAAATCTCAT
Source organism: Mandrillus leucophaeus (assembly GCF_000951045.1). Taxonomy (NCBI): domain Eukaryota; kingdom Metazoa; phylum Chordata; class Mammalia; order Primates; family Cercopithecidae; genus Mandrillus; species Mandrillus leucophaeus. Next base: position 722,287 of record NW_012103343.1, read on the forward strand.
GAATACTGTACTTTATGTCAAAATTGTGATGTTTGGCACCATTGTAAAGTCAAAAAATCAAAAGTTGAAATATCATTAGTCTGGAATCACCTGTACTATACTTTTTTCTATACGTATATAATTATGATAAAGTTTAATTTATAAATAAGGGGCAATAAGAAATTAACAACAACAATAATAAAATATAACTATTATAACAATATGGTATCATCATTACTCTTGTGCTTTAGGGCCATTATTATGTAATATAAGGGTTACTTGAACATAAGCACTGCCATAGTGCAACAGTCTATCTAGTAACCAAGATGACTACTAAGTGATTAATGGGGCAGGTAATATAAGCAGAGTGAATATACTAGACAAAAAGATGATTCACACTGCTTAGAATAGCGTGCAATTTAAAACTTAAGAATTATTCACTTCTGGAATTTTCCATTTAATATTTTCAAATCTTGGTTGACCACAGGTAACTGAAACTGGAAATCAAAACTGCAGATAAGGGATGACTACTGTAAATAGCTTTATAAGAACTGGGAAATCCTTTCAATCCATACTTGCCTTGTATTGCAAAGTCTTTCTTCATTTATACTTAGCGTCTCCCTCAGTCAGTGGAATTTAAATATTATAATTGGTTCAGGCCTGGAAATTAAGCAAAGGATTTACGACTTTTTCTGGGGTTGGCTGGTCTCAGCCTTCTGATTATCCATTCTTGATTTCTTCTTATTACAATAAAGAATAAACAGGACCCTCGTTGGCCACTGATCCATTTTGCCCTTGGACCTCAATGTTCAATTAACCATCTCCATACTCTCTGTGGGTCAGATCCCAAGACTGCCATTCTGACCTTGCCATTTATCATGATAATTGTGATCACTTTCCTTCTGATGCTAAGGTGTCATCACCTGGCCGCAATTATTTGTTCTTCTGTCATCTCATTGCTGCTAGAGAGCCCAGATCTGTAACAGCATCTCTTATTGTCAGCCCTGGACTATAGCCGTAGAGATAGCCATAATTGTGTTTCTAAAGCTGGTACCCCTTGCCACCAGTCTACCTTAAAGAAGAATGGGTCATTTCTACAAAACCTTGAAGTCTCAGAGAATTCAAATTTCAAGGTCCTAGAGTGCATCCACCTCAAATTTCCTCAACCCAAGTGACAGAGATAAAAAGAGTTGTTTTATCTTAATCTGTTCTGTAAGACATTTTATTTATTTTCCTTACAACTTTTTATTTGTAAAAACTTCTCAGTCTTCCTCAATTATGATTATTAGAATCCCCATCTAATGAAAGATAACAGTTTTATTCATAGTCTATAGGCTTCTGATTGGGTACCTATAGTAGACGGAATATTTTAAAATTTAAATAGACTTATTTTGAGATAATTGTAGATTCACATGTAGCTGTAAGAAATAATACAGAGAGACCCTGCACACCTTTTATTCAAGTTCAACCAGTGGTAACATTTTGCAAAACTATAAATTCAATATCACAACCATGATATTGATATTTATAAGCAAGATACATAGCATTTCTGTCACCACAAGGATCGCTCATGTGGCCCTTTTGCAGCCACACCTACTTCTCTCTCACCTGTAACTCCTCCTTAACCCCTGAAAACACTAATCTATTCTCCATTTCTCTAACTTTATCATTTCGAGAATGTTATGTAAAAGGTATACAGAGATACCATTAAGTAAATATATACTCATCATAATTCTCTGAAGATTCACTCAGGTTGTTGTGCAAATCAGTAGTCTGTTGCTTTTTATTGTTGAGTATGATTCCATTGAACTTTTCACCCACTGCAGGACACCAGGTTGTTCCAGTTTGGGGCTACTATGAATAAAGCTGTTATACACATTCATGCATGAGTTTTTATATGAACACAGATTTTCATTTATCTCATATAAATGTCCAGGAGAAAAAAATGCGGGTCATACTGTAGTTGAATGTTTAATTTTTAAAGAAATTATGACACTTCAGATCAGTTGTGCCATTTTACATTCCCAGAAGCATTGCATCAGTAACTCACTTTCTCTGTGTCCTTGGTCACATTTGGTTGAGTTTTTCAATCCATAAACATGGTACCTCTCTTGATTTATTTAGATATTCTTTGATTTCTTTCATCATAATTTTGCAGTTTTCATCATATAAGTCCTATACATGTTTGTTTTATCAGATTTGCACCTAAGTATTCCATTATTTTCTTGAGTGATTGCAAATGGAACCACATTTTTAATTCCATTGCACCCACATGTTTATAGCTAGTATTGAGAAATATAGATGATTTTTGTACGTTTATCATATGTCCTAAGGCCTTGCTGATCAAACTTATTAGTTCTGGGAGGGGTGTGTGTGTGTGTGTGTATATGTGTGTGTGTGTGTGTATACCATTAAGCATATGTCACCTGTAAGATGTTTGCAGATGTCTTTTATCAATTTTAGAAATTCTCCTCTACTCCTATTTTTCTGATAGATTTTATCTTGAACGACTATTAAATTTTGTTAAATTTTTTTCTGCATTGATTACTATAGTCATGTAATTTTTCTTCTTTAACCTATTGACATAGTAGATTACATTGATTGATTTTTAAATATTGAACCAGGCTTTAATTCCTAGAAAAAATCTCATGTTGTTATGGTGTATAATTCTTTTTATATATTGCTGAATTCTATCTCTAATGTTTTAAAAATTTTTGCATCTATATTTATTAGGGATATTAAATTGTTGTTTCATTTGTCAGTTTCTTTTTTGTACTGACTTTCTCTGATTTTTGGCAACAGGGTAATGATAACTTCATAAAATAAATTGTGAAGTGATCACTCATCACACTTTATGGAAGACTTTGAGTTGAATTGGTATTAATTTTTCTTTAAACAATTATAGGTATTTACTGGTGAAACTGTCTGGGCCTACAGATTTCTTTGGGGAGTTTTACAATTAGAATTCAATTACTTTAATAGTAAAGTTCTATTTAAATTATCTCTTTCGGCTGGGCATAGTTGCTCATGCCTGTAATCCTAGCACTTTGGGAGGCCGAGGCAGGCAGATTGTCTGAGCTCAGTAGTTTGAGACCAGCCTGGGCAACACAGTGAAACCCCATCTCTATGAAACATACAAAAAATTAGCCAGATATGGCTGCGTGGGTCTGTAGTCTCAGCTACTCAGGAGGCTGAGACAGGAGAATTGCTTCAACCTGGGAGGCGGAGGTTGCAGTGAGCCGAGATCATGCCACTGCCCTCCGGCCTGGGCAACAGAGCGAGACCCTGTCTCAAAAAAAACCAATATAGATATATACACACATACACACACACATATATATACGTATATATATGTGTATATGTGTGTGTGTGTGTGTGTGTGTGTATATCCTATTGGGTGAGCTGCTGATAGTTTGTGTGTTTTTTGAAGGTTTAGTCCATTTTGTTGAAGTTGTCAAACATATGTGTGTAGAGACGTTCATTGTTTTCCCCTATTATCCTTTAAATGTCTAGAGAGACTATAAGGATATACCCTGTTTTATTTCTGGTATTGGTAATTTTTATCTTCTGTCTTTTATTCTTTGTCAGTTGTCTTAGTTTGTTTTGAATTGCTATAAAGGGATACCTAAGGCTAAGTAATTTATAAAGAAAAGAGGTTTATTTGGCTCATGGTTTTGCAGGCTGTACAAGAAGTAAAGCACCAGCATCTGCTTCTAGTGAGAGTCTCAGGGAGTTTTCAATTATGGCAAAAGAGGAACAGGCATGTCACATCTTGAGAAAGGGAGCAAGAAGAAGAGAGGAGGAATGGCCATGCTCTTTGTAATAATCAGGTCTCATGTGAGCTAATAGAGTGAGAACCCATTACCATAATCATGGCACCAACCCATTCAGGAGGAGTCTGCCCTCATGACTCACACATCTCCCACTAGGTCCCACCTCCAATCCTGGGGATCAAATTTCAACATAAGGTTTGAAGGGCACAAATGTCCTAACTATATCATCAATCTTGCTAGAAGTTTGTCAATTTATTGAAAAACATTTCTGCATTACTGACTTCTTCAGCTTCAATTTAAGGACATGTGAATCAGAAAGCATGCCTGGAGAACTTACTAATGTGTCATTCCTTTGGTCTCAAGTTCCCTAGCAATTCTGCCTTGTCTCTACCTTTTGGAGTCGTCTTATGCTTGTTTCATATAAAATGTCCAGAGTTCTTAGCTGTATTTAGTGAAGAAATAAGAGAATTATGTTAATTTTATCTTCTTGGAAGCAGAAGACAATAGAATAATTTTTGTATGTATTAAACCTGTACCCCAAAGCAGGTAGGAAATAAAAATACTAAATGGATTAGAAAAGACAATTTGGATGAAAACTTGGATGCAGTTCCTTACAAAGGAAAATGTGAAATATTGTCCTTGTCTATTATATTTCTTCTGAACATATGAAATAAATTTTGCTTTTCTCTTATTTTTGATCATAGAGCCTTCAGAGCCCTTAATATGTACAGAAGCCATTTAATATGGGTTTGAGTTATAAGGTAAAGAGATGTAAAATTAAAGCCCTGGCTGGGTGCAGTGGCTCATGCCTTTAATCCCAGCACTTTGGGAGGCTGAGGCGGGAGGATCATCTGTGGTCAGGAGTTCAAGACCAGCCTGGCCAACATGGTGAAACCTCATCTCTACTGAAAATACAAAAATTAACCAGGTGTGGTGGCGCACGCTTGTAATCCCAGCTACTCGAGAGCCTGAGGCAGAAGAATAGCTTGAACTCGGGAGGCAGAGGTTACAGTGAGCAGAGATCGCACCACTGCACTCCAGCCTGGGTGACAGAGCGAGACTCAGTCAAAAAAAAAATTTAATTAAATTAAAGCCCTACCAATTTGTGAATACAAAGTTTGTATATTTTTCATCTTATATACTGTCTTAATCCATTTTTATTGCTATAAAAGAATATCTAAGACTGGGTAATTTAGGAAGAAAAGGGGTTTGTTTAGCCCGTAGTTCTATATACTGAGAAGATCAAGGTCAAGGATCTGTCTTCTGGTGAGGGCATTCGTGCTGCATTACAACATGCAACATGGCAGAGAAGGTCAAAAAAAAAAAAAAAAGGGAGGGGACATGCAAAGAGGAGGAAAACCTGAGGAGCATCCTGGCTTTGTAACAACCCATTTTTGAGGGAACTAATCCATTCCTAGGAGAACAAATCCAGTCTTAGGAAAGTGAGAAGAACAGCACCAAGAACAGCACCTACAAGAAGATGCTACTACAAGAACAGCACTAAGCCATTTATGAGGAACCTATTTCCATAACCCAAACACCACCCACTAGTCCCACCTTTAAACACCGACACATCGGAGATCAAATTTCAACATGAATTTTGGTGGAGAAAAACAAACAATGTTCAAACCACAGCATAAACTTACAACCTAGTAACCATAATAAACAATAACTTTATTTCCTAATAACTGTATTTTCTTATAACATTAGGAATCGCGGACAAATGGCAACTATCTATGAAGATTCACAGCTGTTAAAAATAATTAGTTTTAATATTTACTGTCCATTATTTCTATACATTATATGGAAAGATAAAAAATATGTTAAAGATGTTTTATATGTAGAGACCTATATATATATGCATACATATATTGTAATTTATATACCAACATATACAGCAATATATATATACACATATGCATATACGTACATGTAAAACATTTTTGTTTAACATATTTTTCTCATTCCATATAACAAATAGAAACAGTGTGCAGTAAATATTAAAACTAATTATGTTTAACAGCTATGAATCTACATAGAGAGTTGTCATTTAATAGACTTTCCCTTCCCACTGAGACAATTTCAGGAAAGTAAACATATTCTTTTAATTGTTTAACTGCCTAAAAATAAATAAGACTTTGGGATTAATTTAATTTTTCTCAGAATTAATTTAATTTTTCTAAATATGATAATTTAATTTGTGTGTGTGTTGTTTTATTTTTCCCAAGGTCATAAAGCACATCAGTTCAAATATCCCTGTGTTTTTTTCATTAAATTTCCGTTTTTAGAAAAGAGAATTGCTTAAAGTACTAGGTTATTGATTTAGCAAATAGTGGAGGTTTTCATGTGTTTGTGTAGAAGGACTCTCAGCCTGAACCAGGGCTAAACCATCTTAGGTTTTTTTGAAGCTATCTGGAGTACTTGAGTAAGTGGCTGCTTACAGTAGAGACATCACAGGAAATAACTCACCCTAAGGAAATGGAGTTTAGACAATAATTAGATAGACAGTAATACTCAGTACTATGTCAAAATTCGCCGTTAAACAGATCACGAGTAATTTTGTCAGTTTAAGCTTAACATGAAACATAAGAACTGTACTCATTAAAGTAAGCAACAATGCTGGGGAAACCTGTTCTCCCCACTATCATCCAACATTTTACTGGAGGCCCTAGTCCATGCAATAAGACAAGAAAAAGAAGAGTCGTTTGAAGATTAGAAGATGAACATACAACAACTATTACTGTTATATTTTATTAAAATCCATCTAGAACTTGCAGTGTCTAATTGTAGTCACTGACTTCATGTAGCTATTGAGCATTTGAAATATGGCTAGTTGGAGTTGAGATGTGTCATAAGTGCAAAACACAGGTGAAATATTTTTAAAGATATATTTGAAAAGAATGCAAAATATCTCATTAAAATGTTTACATTAAGTATAGAAGTAATATTTCAGATAGATAAGGTTAAATAATATAGATTGCTAAAATTAACCTGTTTCTTTCCACTTTTAAAAATTGTTTACTAAAAATTTAAAATTCCATACTGACTCAAATTATATTTTTATTGCACAGCACTGTTCTAGAAAATTCAAGAGAATAAATTAACAAATTATTAGAAATTCTAAATTTCAAGTGTTTGAGAAAGTTTTAATTTATATTTTTAAAAGATTAGAGCAGATTAAAAAGTTATACATTTAATCTATTTGGTCTAAATAGCATTTTAAAAGCTTTAGTGAGATCTAAACTGTAAAATTTAGAACTCTCCCATTGAAAAGGCACAATTTAATGTTTTTGAGTATATTCATAGGGTTATGAAACTATCATCACAATCTAATTTTAGAACATTTTGTCACTCCTAAAAAATACTCATTAGTAGTCAGTTCCCATTTCACTTACCTTACCTCCTCAACCATAAGCTACCACTAATCTGTTTTCTATCTATATAAACTTGTTTTTTCTGTGTATTTCATATAAATTACATCATACTATATCCATATAGTAATTTTGTGACTAGCTGTTATTTTTCCTCAGCATAACATTTTCATGTTGTAGTATTTACCAATGCTTCCTTTCTTTTTATTTCCAATGTTTCATTATATGAATACACAACATTTCATTTATTCCTTTATCAGTTAATAAGACATATGGGTTGTTTACCCTTTTGTTTATTATGAATAATGTTGCTATGAATAAGTTTTTGTTCTTGTTTTTGTTTTTTTTTGAGACGGAGTCTCGCTCTGTCACCAGGCTGGAGTGCAATGGTGTGATCTCGGCTCACTGCAACCTCTGCCTCCCAGGTTTAAGCAATTCTACTGCTTCAGCCTCCCGAGTAGCTGGGACTACAGGCACGTGCCACCACACCCAGCTAAGTTTTGTATTTTTACTAGAGATCGGGTTTCACCATGTTGGCCAAGATGTTCTGAATCTCTTGACTTTGTGATCCACCTGCCTCGGCCTCCCAAAGTCTTGCAATTACAGGCGTGAGTCACTGCATCTGGCCAAGTTTTCGTATTTTTTTATTTCTCTTGGGTATATACCTTAGAATTGGGATTTCTGGGTCATATGGTATCTCTATGTTTAAAGTTTGAGGAACTACCAAACTATTTTTCAAAAGGTCTACAGCATTTTACAATCACCCCCAATGTACAGGGGTTCTGATTTCTCTGCATTCTCATCATCACTCGTGATTACCATCAGCCTCTGTATCCATGAGGTTTATGTTTGTTAATTCAACTGACCATGGATTGAAAATATTTGGAGGCCAGGGATGGTGGCTCACACCTGTAATCCCAGCACTTTGGGAAACTGAGGCAGGCAGATCACCTAAGGTCAGGAGTTCCAGACCAGAATGGCCAACGTGGGGAAACCCCATCTCTACTAAAAATACAAAAAAACAATTACTCAGGTGTGGTGGCACATGCCTGTAGTCTCAGCTACTCAGGAGGCTGAGGCATGAGAATTGCTTGAACCTGGAGGTGGAGGGCTAGCCTGGGTGACAGAGCAAGACTCTGTGGAAGGAAGGAAGGAAGGAAGGAAGGAAGGAAGGAAGGAAGGAAGGAAGGAAGGAAGGAAGGAAGGAAGGAAGGAAGGAAGGAAGGAAGAAGGGGAAGGGGAAGGGGAAGAGGAAAAAGGAAGAAATTTGGGAAAATTATTCCACAAAGTTCAAAAAAACCAAAACTTGAATTTGCTAAACAACTAGTACTACATTGAATCAATGTGAATGAAATGATTTATAGGCATTGTATTAGCAATTATAGGTAATCTAGAGATGATTTAAAGTATACAGGATGATGTGTATAGGTTAGATGCAAATACTATGCCAGTTTATATATAGGACTTGATCATCCTTGGATTTTGTGTCTGTTGGAGGGCCCTGGAACCAATCCCCCATGAATACCAAGGGACTGCTGTTATTTGTCCTCTTGGTTATACCTAACATGGGAAATGTGAATTAGTAACTCATTGTTTTGATTTTTATTTTTCTAATGACTAAGGTTACTGAGCATCATTTCATATGTTTATTAGCCATTTGAATATCTTCTCTGGAGAAACAGCTATTCAAAATATTTGCCTGTTTAAAAATTGGATAGTCATCTTTTTACTATTGAGTTTAACAGTTCTTTATATGTTCTGGATACAAGTGCCTGATCAAATAGATAATTTGCAAATATTTTCTCACATTCTATTGGTAGTTTTTCTCTTGATGGTCAAATTTGCAACACAAAAGATTTTAACTTTTGGTAGTCTCACATTTTTTTTGCTTGTTCTTTTGATGATGTGTCTAAGAAATCATTAACTAACCTAACCCAGGTCATGAAGCATTATGCCTATGTTTTCTTCTATGTGGATTTATGGTTTTAGCCTCCATGTTTCAGACCATTGTCCATTTAGAGTTAATGTTTGCATATGAATGAGTTAAGTGTTCAAATTTATTCTTTTCTTTGTAGATATCCAGTTGTCCCAGGGATATTTGTTGCAAAGAGTGTTCTCTACATCCTTCCCCTATGCATTTAATTGTTTTGGCACACCTCTGGAAATCAATTGACCATAAATGTGTTTAATTTCTAGAATCTCAATTATTTTCTATTGATGTATATGCCTATCCTTATGCCTGTACCATATTGTGTTGATTACTATAAGCCATGGAGTAAGTTTAAAAATTTAGAAATGTGAGTCCTCCAACTTTACTCTTTTTTGAGATTATTTTGTCTATTCTGGGTTCCTTTTATATCTACATTAATTTTAAGATCGGTTTGTCTTTTTCAACAAAAGAAGCCGATTGGGCTATCAATAGGAATTGCATTGATGCTGTAGATTAATTTGGAAAGTATTGCCGTCTTAACAATGTTAAGTCTTCTGATCCATGAACACAGGGTGCCTTTCCATTTATTTAGACTTCACCTTTTTCAATAATGTTTTATGATTTTTTGGTTTCAAGTCTTGTGCTTCTTTTATCAAATGTACACATATCTTAATTTTGATGCTACTTTAAATAGAATTGTTTTCTTAATTTTATTTTCAGAATACTACTGCAAAAATATAGAAATACAATGATTTTTATATATTGGTCTTGTATAGTGCAACTCTGCAAAACTCATTTATTAACTCTAATAGTTTTTTGTGGATTTCTTAGTGTTTTATGTCGTCTGTAAATAGCATAGTTTTGCTTCTTCCTTTCCAATCTGGGTGCCATTTATGTATATATGTATTACCTAATTGCCCTCTAAATAGAAGCACCAAAAATGTATATCCCTGACTTATTCCTAATCTTATAGAGAAAGCATTCAGTTTTTCACAGTTAAGTATAACGTTAGCTGTGGTTTTTTCATAGATGGCATTATTAGGGTCAGCGATAGCATTTTTAAGCCTACCTTTCTAGGAGTTACCCTGGGTCAGAGTAGCTTATTGTTCAGTCACTTTTTGCCAGAAGTTGTGTGAAGCTTCTTCCCTGTGTTGACAAGTCTGTCTGTGACTTGGGTAGACTTGCAAATGCTTTCAAGTCGGCTCCATGTCCTGCTCCGATTGCCCCCATATGGGTGCAACACAGTGCTTACATGCAGCCCTTCTAACCTGTGGACTTGTCTATAATCACAGGGAAGTTCATTGTCTCTGGTTAATTGTCTCTGGTTACCACGTTAAACTTTTGGCTGCTCTGCCATTTTGCCTTCATCAGATCTACTTGTCTTTTAATTTTTTCACAATAATCTCCATTATTTTAGACAACGAACATACAATGGAATTCGTCTCTCTTTTCCCCAAATGAAGTCAGTCTCTAGAGGCAGAGCTGTGAAACTCTTTGCCTTTATGGTTTGCTTTTCTCCCTGAACAGAAATCCTACATCAATTTGCTAGAGCTAGGAATGGGGACCACTTCCTAATAACAACACTCTTACTCTGTGAGTGGGCATGGGAAGGGGTGGCAGCCCCTCCAGGCATGGAACCTCTGCCCTACAAGAGAACTGGGCTGTGGCAATCAGGAGCTTAGTATTCTCAGTCTGTCATGCCTGAAAGCCTGCTGGCCATCCTACAAGTCAGGGCTGGGTGAAACTAGAGAAGCCTCGTCCCCTTGACTGTTCCTGCCTGCCGGGAAGAGAGCTTCTGCAAGGGAGGGTTGGAGAGAGTGGGGAAGAGATATGTCAGCAGTCTGCCCTTCCCACAGTGAAACTATAGCTCCAGACTAGAAGCTTGGGAAAGGGAGTTCCCCTGTCTCCTTGACCACACCTATGTGGGAGTAGGGCTTCTGGTTTAAAGTTTCCCTAACACAGAGATGGCGGATAGTAGAGGTTAATGGAGTGGATTCTGACCGAAATATCATGGACTCTTGCTATTCTCGGGTTCACTAGATTTTCTTGAATAAATGTTTCTTTATTTCCTGTTTGTCCTTGGGACAATTTGTAGACACTTTTAATGTTTTTGTTTTTTTTTTTTTAAATAACTTTCACAAGTTAAATTGTTGTTCCCCTGAGAAAGGGTCCACTGGCAGTCCCATCCCTGATTTGTGTTTTGCTATGTTTCCCTGAATGGGAAAGAAAGGGAAGGCGTTATACTGTCATTCCTGTAATGCACACAGGACTGTACCACCGGAATAAACATGTAATATCCTGTGTGTGATATGGTAAAACCTTGGGGAAATGTAAAATAAACATTGAACAGTTTAAGGGTTTTGAACAAAGGAGGAATAGGATTGTATCTGCTATGAATATGGCAGTTCTTGCAACTACCAAAAGAATATGAATTTGATAATGATAAGATGGGCAACGATAAAATAGATTAACGATTGCCCCCATATGGGTGCAACACAGTGCTTACATGCAGCCCTTCTAACCTGTGGACTTGTCTATAATCACAGGGAAGTTCATTGTCTCTGGTTAATTGTCTCTGGTTACCACGTTAAACTTTTGGCTGCTCTGCCATTTTGCCTTCATCAGATCTACTTGTCTTTTAATTTTTTCACAATAATCTCCATTATTTTAGACAACGAACATACAATGGAATTCGTCTCTCTTTCCCCCAAATGAAGTCAGTCTCTAGAGGCAGAGCTGTGAAACTCTTTGCCTTTATGGTTTGCTTTTCTCCCTGAACAGAAATCCTACATCAATTTGCTAGAGCTAGGAATGGGGACCACTTCCTAATAACAACACTCTTACTCTGTGAGTGAGCATGGGAAGGGGTGGCAGCCCCTCCAGGCATGGAACCTCTGCCCTACAAGAGAACTGGGCTGTGGCAATCAGGAGCTTAGTATTCTCAGTCTGTCATGCCTGAAAGCCTGCTGGCCATCCTACAAGTCAGGGCTGGGTGAAACTAGAGAAGCCTCGTCCCCTTGACTGTTCCTGCCTGCCGGGAAGAGAGCTTCTGCAAGGGAGGGTTGGAGAGAGTGGGGAAGAGATATGTCAGCAGTCTGCCCTTCCCACAGTGAAACTATAGCTCCAGACTAGAAGCTTGGGAAAGGGAGTTCCCCTGTCTCCTTGACCACACCTATGTGGGAGTAGGGCTTCTGGTTTAAAGTTTCCCTAACACAGAGATGGCGGATAGTAGAGGTTAATGGAGTGGATTCTGACCGAAATATCATGGACTCTTGCTATTCTCGGGTTCACTAGATTTTCTTGAATAAATGTTTCTTTATTTCCTGTTTGTCCTTGGGACAATTTGTAGACACTTTTAATGTTTTTGTTTTTTTTTTTTTTTAAATAACTTTCACAAGTTAAATTGTTGTTCCCCTGGGAAAGGGTCCACTGGCAGTCCCATCCCTGATTTGTGTTTTGCTATGTTTCCCTGAATGGGAAAGAAAGGGAAGGCATTATACTGTCATTCCTGTAATGCACACAGGACTGTACCACCGGAATGAACATGTAATATCCTGTGTGTGATATGGTAAAACCTTGGGGAAATGTAAAATAAACATTGAACAGTTTAAGGGTTTTGAACAAAGGAGGAATAGGATTGTATCTGCTATGAATATGGCAGTTCTTGCAACTACCAAAAGAATATGAATTTGATAATGATAAGATGGGCAACGATAAAATAGATTAAGAAGCTTTCGAAGTTGAATCATATGTCTTATCAGCACTTTCATTTGCAGTTTGTCCAGGAGGGAAAGCTATGCAAATGAATCCATAAAGGCATATATTAGAATGATGACATTTGAACGGAAAAGAGAGGTGAGGGACAAGATGTAGTGGAGGAAAATTTTGTAGATTTTGGCAATGGATTGGTTGAGGAAAGGGAAGAAAAATAAAGTTTCAAGGGTTACATTGAGTTCCTAAGGCAACCACCTTATTTGTCGTTTCCAGAAATAGGGAATTCAGACAAAGGCTCTAATTCGTAGGGAAAGCTAGTGGATTTGGATGTTAGACTTAACGAAGATGAGTACCATTGCTGCTATAAAGGTCTGGATTCATCAGGCAATTGTTAATTCATATCTGGATTTTTGGAGAGAAGTGATTGCTAATGAAGCTGTGTGTGTAGATTAAATAGATTATATAGACATAAAAGGGTCAGGATCTCCTTGGAAAAGCTGCATATAAGGGAATAGAGGGTGAGGGAGTTAGTGGAGAAAACTCCAAAGGAGTAGTCAAGGGAAAGAAATAGAGAAAAGAGGATAGTCTCTGTTATGCTTACAACTCAACTTATTATCTGTCTGTTATCCAGTCTTTAGATTATCATTGTTTCTGTAATTCTTTTAAAATCTCATGCCCAGTGTCAGTTTGGTACAGGAAGATATAGTCAATGGCTTCATCACTGAGTTATTTTGCACAAAAATATTTTATTCCCCTTTTATAAGATCTTTCTGGTGATCTATTCTATGCCCCTAGATGGGAAATGAAATACGAAATTAATACACTGGGACACTCCTAACCTGCCTTCCTCCTATATGTCTACATCCCAGTGCAAGTATTTAAAGCATGGATGCCTATACCTTCACTTAAAGTTCAATGAATTCTTAATTTAAAATGAAGAAATACATTGAGCTTACTTATTAGGGTATTGGCCTAAATGAGTTATTTTACTTTGGTGCCTCAGATGTGGTCTCCATTCTACTTTCTACTACTTTCTATTTCTGCTACCAACTTTTTTTCCCCATCACCTTCTTCTGTTTCTTAGTCTGTGGAGTCCTGGAAGCACAGCCAGCTCAGCACAGGTTACTTTCAAGGTGGCAGAGTCTTCACATTTCATACCTTCAAATGACAATGACAATAGCTGATATTTATTTATTATTTAGTGTATGCCAGATGCTATATTAAATATTTTAATGTATCAATTTTTTTTTATTTTTTTGAGACGGAGTCTCACTCTGTCACCCAGGCTAGAGTGCAGTGGCGTGATCTTGGCTCACAGCAACCTATGCCTTCCAGGTTCAAGCGATTCTCCTGCCTCAGCCTCCCAAGTAACTAGGATTAGCGGCACGTGACACCACGCCCAGCTAATTTTTCCTATTCTTAGTAGAAACGGGGTTTCACCGTGTTAGCCAGGATGATCTCAATCTCCTGACCTTGTGATCCGCCCGCCTCGGCCTCCGAAAGTGCTGGGATTACAGGCCTGAGCTACCACGCCCAGCCTGTATCAATTATTTTGACCTTCACAAACACACTTTGTAGTAGGTCCAGTTGTTACTGCCATTTTGCACATACGCGAATTGAAGCACAGGGAACTGTAAGCCCTGCTCAGGCTCACATAGCCAGGGCCTGTGCAGAAGCAGGATGCCACTCAGAGGCTGGCCCAGAGCCAGACCTATCTTTTCCACTCACCACCAGAATCTATAATGATCAGAGCCAACATTTCCCTTATCTATTTCCATAGATCTTTATGAAAAAAATCTCAAATCATATATTCTTTCTCAGACCCAAAGTACTTGGAAGTTAAAATACAAATCGGATACAATTCTACTGAAAAGTTACTTATAATTGTACTGAAGTTACTTAGAGCAACTCATTGTCAAAACCAACAGGTTCATCAAATATGAACCTAATAGAAGATACCATCTGAGGACTATTAACAGACATGGTAGTTTGCAAATAGGTTTGAAAAAAAAGTGTCATCTGAAAAGCAAGCCTTTCATTAATAACATTTTTTCTTTTTCTTTCTTTTTATTTTGAAAAATACTTCCCATTCTTTATTTTCCCTTTCCTATTGCTGAAATCTTTCACTGTTTATTTAATCCCAATGGAACTGGACTCTAAGTATCAATGGTTCAGCCAGTCCAACACTTGAATAAATATTATTGGGCTCCAAATGCAAAGCTGTTGGATGTAAGAGACACCAGTACATTACTCACAGTGGTATTCCATTAACAGAATGATGGACAGCATGCCATTCAATATCTCATCCCATTCCACATTACAGACAGCAATTCCACAAGCACGCACGGGGCCAAAGGCCTTGGGACTTTTCCTAAGAAAGGAACATGCTTACACCAAGAGTCAGGTTTGATAGCTATCCCTATTTAAACTAAACATACAGCTGAAGCTTCAGCTAAAGATCCAGCTGGTAATTGTAATACTGAAAGTGGCATTGGAAAAATTTGTTAGATTTTTAAGTGGCAAGAGAGCTGCCAGTTGAGAGGAAACAGTTATGCCCATTCACAGGTTGAATCCAGGGAAATATATACCAGAATAACTGTTAATTGTTTGCGAGGAAAAATATGTCTAAAGCACTTACAATGAGCACCGAAGGTCTGGTCTTTGGTCCAAGTTATTTACTGAGTTGCTATAATAGACCTCTATGTATTTTAGTTGGGAAGACTTGGCCACAATGCTGTTTTGCTCCTGGGATGTGCTTTGGCTTTGTGAACAAGAAATGCACCAAGATAAACCTTGGAACATATTTAAATCCAATTATTGGACTCGCAGTAAACAAGGTCACAAGCAGCAAACTTGGTAAAATGAAATGCTCTTTATGGAAAAAGACAAACAAATACAACCTAGTCCACAGCAAAACCGAGACCCTTCCCAGACCTTTCTTTGGGTTCAGATGGGAGAAGGCATGTCTCTCTCCTCCCTGTTCATCACTATGAGTCCATTCAGATGTGGTATTGGGGGAGAGGGGAGGGAATCTATCTCAGTGACTTCTATTACACTGTTAAACCAATTTCTATCCTAGATGCAGATAGCTGGTGGGTTGCCCTAATTTTCAGGAATATGATAAAAGCTTTGCTGTTCTACTGATCCTTCTCCTCACTGTTGCAAGGTAGCTCAACACAGCAAGTAGGACAAGTATAATTCATTTCATTTATAAGAAGACCCTTCAGGCCCCTCTCCCTTTGAAATATGAGAAACAATGAGGCCTATTCATGTGAGTCAAGTATTT
>NW_012103343.1:738389-779961 GCF_000951045.1 Mandrillus leucophaeus
GGAGTTACCCTGGGTCAGAGTAGCTTATTGTTCAGTCACTTTTTGCCAGAAGTTGTGTGAAGCTTCTTCCCTGTGTTGACGAGTCTGTCTGTGACCTGTCTCTTATACACATCTAGATGTGTATAAGAGACAGCCCTAGATCCTTCTCCTCACTGTTGCAAGGTAGCTCAACACAGCAAGTAGGACAAGTATAATTCATTTCATTTATAAGAAGACCCTTCAGGCCCCTCTCCCTTTGAAATATGAGAAACAATGAGGCCTATTCATGTGAGTCAAGTATTTAATCAGATTGTAAAAATAATATTTACTAGTGTGCTCTTAGAATCACTGAACATTTGGGACCCTAATTAAAATTATGATTGTAAATTTTTCCCTTTGGGAACTACTTACATTTGCAGACGTTATCCAAGTATCTCTTTCCACAGGAATTTGCCTTTAATTTTTGAATTGAAAGACACACACACACACACACACACACACAAATACTGAAATCAGGAATTTAATCACAGCTGGATGGATTGTGCACAGATGTCTCACACAAGTTACCATAGAGCTGAAAGACAAAAATAAAACTGAGGGAGATATCAGCGTTATCTTATGTTGAGACATAGAAGGGCAGAACTGGGTGCTTTAAAGACATAGAAGGGCAGAACTGGGTGCTTTAAAGGGACACAATAATTAATAACTAGCTGATTCATTAGCTGATTAATTCTTATAGAGTCAGAAAATAGGAAAATGATGCTCAAATTCTCCTTCAGAAACTCTCTTGTTTTGCTTGTTTGGATATAGTTTATATTAAAAAAGGTAACAAAATTTTGAAATATAACAGGGTAGACCAAATAGATCCACTTAAGGAAAAACGCACATATTTAAATAGATGACTTATCTCCTCTAATTTTTTTGTGCTTCCAGTCTTTAATTTTTTTTTTTTTTTTTGAGACGGAATCTCACTCTGTCACCCAGGCTCGAGTGCAGCGGCGGGATCTCGGCTCACTGCAAGCTCTGCCTCCCAGGTTCATGCCGTTCTCCTGCCTCAACCTCCCGAGTAGCTGGGACTACAGGCACCCGCCACCACGCCTGGCTAATTTTTTGTATTTTTAGTAGAGACAGGGTTTCACTGTGTTTGCCAGGATGGTCTCGATCTCCTGACTTCGTATCCACCCACCTTTGCCTCCCAAAGTGCTGGGATTAAAGGTGTGAACCACTGCGCCTGGCCTAATTCATTTGTTAAAATTCCCATTGTCGTACTCCCGGCTTATGTTAGCCGAGAAATAATCTGTTTAAACATGTGCACAGAAGTTGATTTCTTTCAGCCTGTGTGCAACATTGAAGGTGGCATTGAAAGTAGGGAATATAATGAGGAGTAGCTCAAATGAAAAACAAATTTTACTGCCTTTTCTCGGTGTTCACCATCCCGTAGGAATTAATAAAATTAAATTCATGGTAATAATTCAGTTATCACTATCTTTGCTAACATGGGACCTCCAGGCCTCAGCAAAGTCCCTTCCAGATATCCTTAGGTGTCCTCAGGGAGAGCCTTTCAAGCGCTTGAAAATGTGAATACTTGCCAAAGAGCAGCCAACACTCCATTTCTCAGTGCTCTCATAAAACCCAGCTGAAACTGAATAACTTTTGTAATATTTAATGGCTTTTCCCCATTCTGTGTCATATTTTACTAAATACTTCTCAAATCAGCCCTGTTTGCATTCTAGTATCTTAGAATATTTGGTGAAACAGCTCCTTCAATCCTGTTGTTTTGTTTTCGTGTGTCTCTGAGTTTATTCTTAGAATCCACATAGGTAATCATGGCTTAGGCTAGGTGCGGATTGCATAGGAGCTACTATACCATACTCAGTATCACAAATATGACTTTGCAGCTTACTCAGCATCTTAGTGCATAACTCCTCCTTCTCCTGAATAGACTATACTGTTACTATCTGAGAAGATTCTCTAGCCCCTCAGCTAATAAATTCTATTTGGCCAACATAAGCAGTTAATCAGACGTGCCCAGACCTGTCCCTAAATAAGCCTGAACTCAAGCTGGAACCTCTGACAAAACCATGTAATTGTCCTTATATGTACAAATTTACGTTACCAAATAGTCACTGCATTTTTAAAAGTAAGACATTAATACTATGTAAAAGATTTGTTTCTCTTTTGGATCCAATGGCCATCATGCCCATCACTTTCTGCACACACACCTTCCAAAGAGGTCCAATTTGAGGGACCCTGGAGAAAAGATGACTGTAGGAAACCATGAACAATGCTTCCTTGGCTAAAGTATCACAATGCTGCCTCGTGGAATTAGCTATAGACCACATTTAACAGAATCTTCTCTTCTTTCATCTGGGTAACATTTACCAGTCTTTCCATAGGGAGAAGAAGAAATAACGGTGTTCTGGTCTGCCCAGGCACAAAAAGCAGGCACATGTTGAAGGTCAACGCTACAGTCTGTCAAGTTGTGGGATGTGTGTGAGGCGGAGGGTTTGCTTCATTCTCCTCTCATATTAAAGAAAGTATCTAATCATGTCCCTTTGAGCAAAAGGAGGAACAAAAAAAACTTGGAAAGCATCAGTGTTCTTTGGATCACTTGACAGTGCATGAATTATCAACATATATGAAATTATTCATTTATGCAAAACTGTAATTTGTATAGCCTCTTATTCAGCATGAATACTATACATGTCTGCCAAACACACACAGTTGTAACTTCATTAGAATAAGTATTCAAGGCAGGGATGTCTAACCTCTAATTTCTTTCCCTGTCGCACACACACGCACACATAAATTGCAAGAGAAAGTCCGCATTTCCTCATGATAGCCCCCTTTGTTAAAGGCAGTAATGAAAATACAGAAAATACGCAATGTTGACTGGAGATTTTTATAATTGTGTGAGCAAAGTGGAGACTCCAAAGGCAGTATCTGAAGGCTATGTGATTCCTTGAAAATGACAGGAACTTTACATTCCTGAAGGAATGTTACAAGGCAGCAGCAGAGCAAAGTGGAAGGAGAGAAAAAAGACATGTTAATTTCACATTTAAAGCACTACCACTATGGAAAATATACAGAATCTGTCCTCTTAATTATTCCACAGGTTCAGTATTAATTAGCTAAAGGTTTTGAAAATTTCCCAATAAGAGTGAAATAATTGTATAAATTCATTCCATAAAAAGAACCAACTTCCTGATTATCTGGATTATCTCAGTAGGAGATAAAGGAGAAAGAGGAGGAGAAGGAGTAAGAGCAAAGAAAGAAACAAAAACAACTAAAATGTTTATCTTATTGAGCTAAATAAATACAACCAAAATAACTAACAGAAGGCTTTTTCTTTATGGTCAATTTTTTTGTGCCTAATAGTAATATTCATATTTGTGTTTTTTTCCAGGGATAGTGGAATGGGAGATCAAGGGCGATGGTTACAGTAACCAACGCTGTTCATTCTTTCTGACAGAAGAAATGCCATTTCTGGAGTGGTGGTGGTGGTGGTGGTGGCAAGCTTTCCAACTGTCTTTATGGGCAGGCACAAAGGAAAGGGTAGAGGGAGCCAAAACTATTCAACAGCAAAGACTCATTAGTGTCTGAATGTAGAGCCCCAGCAACACAGCCCTTTGTAGAGTGGGTAAATGCCAGGAATGCTCACTGCTTTCCTCTTACCCAATCCTTACTCCAGCTCTTAACTGAGGAAGCTTTCATTGATTTGATTTGCTTTTAGCAATGGAGGGAGAAGGGAGTCCCTAACAAGCTGAGCAAGAGGCTTAATCCCACACTGTTTTCCAAGAAGAAAATCTTTGATGGACAGTCTGCTTCTATAACCCCATCTTGTACATCTCTAGTCTACGGAATCCTCAGTGGACCTTCAAAGGGTTACCTGTTAATTCTAGACATGCCTAATGGACTAGCTGTTCAGCCCAGTGGAGCTGGCACTCAGAGTAGTGGACAACTGACAAGTCATCTGATTAAGATTTTATTAGTAGTAGTAGTAGAATGGAATGCAGATTATGATAAATGAATAACTGTAGTACAAAGGTTTGAATTGGCTTCACTAAAGGAGGTAGGAGAAAATGGAGCTGACCTAACTTTGAAAATGGGTGGACTTTGTAAGAATCAAGGCAAAAAAGAGCTATATATAAGAGTTTAGTTGATAAAGGTGTTACCCATAGGTGTACAGATAAACAATTCTAACATGTAATCCCAGCCACTTGGGAGGCTGAGGCACGAGAATCGCTTGAACCTGGGAGGCAGAAGTTGCAGTGAACCAAGATCATGCCACAGAACTCCAGCACCTGGGTGACAGTGAGACTCCATCTCAAAAAACAAAACAAAACAACACAAAACAAACATTTCTATACATGTAAACTGAAATCAAACAATTAAACAAATGAATGGTAGTTGGTGACAGCCAGATGTCTCTGTTGGAGTGAGAGGTTACAGGTAAGCAAGTGGAGGAGGCTAGAATAATCCATGTGGTAAGAATGATTTGATTTGGAAACATGAGCATGAGTTCGTGTTTTGCTTCAGATAAACACACATGGTTAATAGAGGTATTTATAGATCTGTGTATTTACTTGGGCTAGTATACACACATACATTCCCTTGCTCTGTCAGCTGAGATGGCCTAGAAACGATAACACCCTAGTAGCAACAAGCACACCTAGAGCTTACATATTGATTTCTAATACCATTTTCTTATAAAAGGAAACAGGCCTTCTTGAAGAAATGGCTGAGTCTAGAATTGGGGCAGCAAATATACAATATGAGTGTGGAGCATCCTGTAGTGCCAGAGAGTAAGAAAGTTCTCAAACACACACACATACACAGACATGTACATGATGGGCATATGTCAAGGAGTCACAAAGAGCCAACTGAAAGCATTCCCACTAGCCAAAATACTGAAGCAATCTGAACAACAAAATAGGGTGGTTATGGATTATAACCTAAGGTATAGAATAAATATCTGATGAAAGTCAATACTAATATAAACAAATGGTTAAAAAGATACATATAAAAGGCAAATTTCCCATTCAGAAGAACTCCAAATAATTTATGTAGATATTTCACTCTCACAGAGGTGGAACAGAACCACCCACACCTTAAAGTATGGGCTGTGCAGCTGGGTACAGTGGCTCATGCCTGTAATCCCAGCACTTTGAGAGGTCAAGGCAGGGGGGATCACGAGGTCAGGCATTCGAGACCAGCCTGGCCAAAGAGACCAGCCTGGCCAACATGGTGAAACCCCATCTCTACTAAAAATAAAAAAGTAAAATAAAATAAAATAAAAATTAGCTGGGCCTGGTGGTGGGCCCCTGTCATTCTAGCTACTTGCTTGAACCCAGGAGGCAGAGGTTGCGGTAAGCCGAGATCGCGCCATTGCACTCCAGCCTGGGTGACAGAGAGAGACTCCGACTCAAAAAAGAAAAAAAAAAAAAAAAAAAAAGGTGTGGGCTCTGCCTAGTAACCTCCTTTCAAAGAGCGAAGTAGGTAAGGGGGAAGAAAGGGTGTGACTTTACAGGGGAGAAAACTGATGGACACTACCTCAGACAGGGGATCAAGGAGAATGTCAATATCGATGTCATGTTGACAGTATGTACCCTTGATATGATGTGATGAGAATGGCACTTTACCTTTGTGGTCTTCTTTCCCAAAACTCATAACCTCAGTCTAATCATGAGAAAAGCATAAGATAAATACCAATTAAGGAATATTCTAGAAAATACCTGACTAGTACTTCTCAAAACTGTCAAGGCAATTACAAACAAGGAAAGTCTGAGATTGTCACAGCCAAAAGGATCCTAAGGAGACATGGTGACTAAGTGTAATATGGTATCCTGAATGGGACACCCTAGAACAGAAAAAGAAATTAAGTGAAAACTAAGGGAATCTGAATAAAGTATGGACTTTGGTTAAAGGTAATATATTAATGTTGTTTCATTAATTGTGACAAATGTACCATAGCAATGTAAGTTGATGATATAGTAAGTTGGGTGTGAGGTTTATGAGAATTCTGTTTAGATTACCTTCACAATTTTTTTCTGTAAATTTAACACTTGTCTAAATTAAAGTGTATGTTTAAAAATTACTGTTGGAGCTAAAATTTTTCAGCCTTTCTTTAAGTGTTTTAAAATAATATAAGTAGTACATGGTTATTGAACAAAAATTATAAAATGAAATAGGCAAAAAGAAAGTAAAAATTACCAAAATTTCAATTCTTAAAAATAACCACTGTTTATATTTGGGGGTATTACTATTCAGACTTACACATATATATCTTTTCTTTATGTTAGGATAATCCTATATGCACCATATTGAATCCTGTGTGTTTTCACAAAAATATGTATTTTTAATATCAATTCTTTGTAAAAACAGGTATCTTTATCATAGTGTTTAATTGTGACAATATTCTGTTGTGCCTTTGTAATGTAATTCATGTAACCAGTCTCCCTACTGAAGCATTAAATTATAGATTTCCCTCCAAACCCTTTGTAAGCATACTAATAAATTATTTTAGGTTAAAATCTTAGAAGCAGATTGTTAATTAAAAGGTATGTTCTTTCTAAAGGTGTTTGATATATATCGATACATTTCCTTACACAGTGGTTATACAATTTTATACTCCTCCAACAGTATAACAGCATGGACTCTTCTTTATCTCTTAGTCTGTCTTGTGCCACTATAACAAAACACCATATGCTGAACAATTTATAAAGAATGGAAATGTCTCACAGTTCTAGGGCGTGGAAAGTCCAGTATCAAGGCCCAAAGTCCAAGTTCATTGTCTGTTGAGGGTGCACTCTCTGCTTCCAAGATAGTGACTTAAACGCTGTGTCCTCCGTAGGAGAACACTATGTCCTCACATAGCAGAAGGGCAAAAAGGGACAATCTTCATCTGTCAAGCCCTTCTATAAGGGTATGTACATCATCCCTTTCATATGGGGAGAGCCCTCTGGACTCATTCACTTCCTGAAGGCCACACCACCTAAGTATACTCTCTTCAGAATTTAGAATTACATGCTTACAATAAAAAACAAAACGATTTGCCAATGTAGAAGAAAAAAAAAAGATATCTGATTGTTATTTTAATTTGCATTTATTTATTAGGTTAGTGCAAAAGTAATTGCGGTTTTTGTCATTAGAGAGATTGAAGAGGTATTCACATATTTAAAGGTCACTTTCATTTATTTTATGAATAGCCTCTATGTATCTTTTGCTTGTCTTTGTATGGTTGTATGTCTTTCATTTAATTTGTTAGAATTCTTTATATATTAATAAGAGTAATTCTGATATAAATGTTAGCAATATTTTTCCATTTAGTTTAAAATTTCTTATTTTTTTCTTCTTTCCTTTCTTCCTTCCTTCTTCCCTCCCTCCCTCTCTGTCTCCTTTTCTCTCCTTTTCTTTCTTTTCTTCTTTTTGCAATAAAGCCAATTATATTAAGCATTTGTCTTATACTTGTATCTCAGAATTTGTTGTTATTTGTTGTGAGGTAGGGATATAACATTTTATGTCAAGAAAATATTAACCAGCAATTCTAACACTTCTCATGGTACATCCTTTCCCTACTGATTTGCAGTTTCACTGTTATCATAGTTCAAGTAATGTTAGACACTTGTTTCTATTTCTTGGTCTTCTAATGTCATTTTTTAAATTTCAATGCCTATTCCAGCATATGGAACATTTTTAATTTGTCATTTTCATTTTGATGACTAAATTGACAACTTCCTGGATCTTCTTGTTGCTTAGCAAAGCTCAGTAACCTTGAGAATGTGCAGATTTCAGGAAATCTTTTTTTCTTTGACCACCTCCTGGGAGGAAAGGGGGTCTGGAATTTACTCATCTCAGTGGAGATTTTAGTGTCAAATACTCTGGCCTTGGCCTTTGTGAAAGAGGAGACCATTTCATGACCAATCATTGTCTATATGTTAATTGCATTTTAAAAGTCGGACAATTTGGTGACCTATTTGTTCAGATGTTAACACATGTTAAGTGCAATTGATTCTCCTGTTTTACGTTGTAGGCTTAACATTCAAGAGGTCAGGAAGGATTAGTCTCCATACCAATCTGCCCCATCCCATAGCAGTAGCACAGGATAGTCCCATGAAACTGGTCAAAAGCTTTCTCATTCTGAAAGTGAACACCACTCACCCCTAAAGCATTTATTTTCTGCTCTCAAGGCAAGCTCCTCTGGGCAGGAAAATGCTTTGTTAAGACTTGTTAAATCTTAACATTTCTGAGAACTCTAGTCCTCCCATGTTAACAGAAGTACTTTGTTAATCACCAACTCTGTTAGTGGATGCATTGCATAAGATTGGAAAAATTTTAGGGTTTTGAAATCTAAGCAGTTTTAAGTGACCCATTGGATCCATGGTAAGGCTGGATCCATGAATGAGATTTTTCTGTCTTTCTTTCTTTTTTATTTTACCTTACTGTTTGCTCTAAGTTTTCTAGGAAAGCAGAATTTTATGTTTGAATTTGATGCTTCTATTTATTTAATGTACACGTTTCTTGTACACATAAAATGGATTAGTGGTTAAAAGTATAGATAACTGCGCCAGATTGTTTGGACTCAAATTCTGGCTCCAGTATTGCTAAGAATAATTACGGGAAACAAGGCAAAAGGACCACAATTATTTTTCAGTGTTATGCTACAGCATTGTCTAAAAGACCTACCCAAGAATTCTTTAATTATTGCTTTTGATTTACAATCCAGATCACCTGCCCAAATTTTTTAGTCTCAGGGCCCTTTTACATTTTAATTAGTTATTAAGACACCAAATAACTCTTACTTGTGTGAGTTTATTTATTGATATTCCTCATATTAGAAATTAAGAGAAAATTTTAAAGTATTTATTAGTTCATGAAAAAATAATCATGGTGATAGACCAATTACATGTTAACAGGAATAACATTTTTTTTTCCCCAAGACGGAGTCTTGCACTGTCACCAGGCTGGAGTGCAACGGCGCTATCTCAGTTCACTGCAACCTCCGCCTCCAGGGTTCAGATGATTCTCTTACCTCAACCTCCCAAGTAGCTGGGATTACAGGTACACACCACCACAATTTTTTTTTTTTTTTTGTATTTTTAGTAGAGACAGAGTTTCACTATGTTGGCCAGACTGGTCTCGAACTCCTGACCTCGTGATCCACCCACCTCGGCCTCCCAAAGTGCTGGGATTACAGGCATGAGCCACCGCACCTGGCCAGGAATAACATATTTTAAGAAAAATTAACTATTAATACATTTTCCAAAGCAAAAACTTTTGTGCGATGAATGACGTCTGATGAGAGTTCAGGACATGCTGCCTCAAAATATGGCACTTTGGCATTGAGAAAATAGAAACAACAAGGTCTCTCTGAGCTTCTCCCCTGAAGCAGGCAATAAAACCCTCTGTGGACAGGTATCCTCTCCATATACAGAAGAAGCAAATGTCTTTATCTCTGAAGACATGGGGACACAAAGAAGAATCTGAGCAAACAAGCAATGTTAAGTTCCTCCCAGTTTTCCTTTAAATCATACTCTGTTTGTCTAATCATAGTTCTCCACAACTATCGACTTATTCATCAAAGTTAGCATGAAAATACCTAGGTTTCTCTATTTATTTGGGTCTTCATTACCTTATGAAGGCTCCTATGTCACATAAAACTTAAATACATTTCTAAGCTTTTCTCTTATCAATTGTCTTGATATAGGGGCCTCAGCCATGAACCTAGCAATGAGTGAAAAAAGAAATCTCTTCTTTCCTATACATAGTTTTATGTTTTTGCACTTCTCTTCAATTTTTACAAATAGAAGTAAACTGTGTTCTCATATCTGCTCCTGCACTTAATCTGTTCCTATATATTGTTTTGATTGAAGTTTATAAAGAAAATTTGGCATCATGAAGGTATGTAGTTGGAAGAGTCTTTAATAGCGTCTTCTGACAGTTGTGGATATTCTTTGTAAGTACACCAAAACTATGCAAGGGTTTGTTTGGAAAGGTTCATTGCAATGTGGAATCTCAAACCACATTAGTGAACTTTTTGCATTTCACATTAATGTATTGGTATATTTTGTAGTTTAAATGCGTTATTTGCCGATGCATAATTTCGTACCATCATACATTGTCATTTGGAAAATATTGATTTATTAATTATGCAAATATTCTAAATGATAATACATTTCTTTATATCAAAAATTATAGCTATTATTATCACTATTGATCTTACCAGATAGGTCTTTAAATATTAGGAAGCTATCAAGCTCATGTTGCAGACATACTTTTTCCAAAGTTCTAATTTTAGCTTGAAAGTTCTAATTTTATCAAATCAACAAATATTGATAATTTTTTTGAAGAGTCATAATTACTTATTCATATTTAAGAAAATGCCTACTGAATATCTAGATCTGAAAAACAATGGCTTTTTACTTCTTTTCCAAAGAAGTGATTTTTTTTTGTTTGTTTTGGAGACGGAGTCTAGCTCTGTCGCCCAGGCTGGAGTGCAACGGCGTGATCTCGGCTCACTGCAAGCTCTGCCTCCCAGGTTCAAGCAATTCTCCGGCCTCAGCCTCCAGAGTAGCTGGGACTACAGCCGCCAGCCGCCATGCCCAGCTAATTTTTTTGTATTTTTAGCAGAGACAGGGTTTCACCATGTTGCCCAGGCTGGTCTCTAACTCCTGAGCTCAGGCAATTCACCCACCTCAACCTCCCAAAGTGCTAGAATTACAGGCGTGAACCACCGCTCCTGGCCAAAAAGTGATACTTGTATTTCATGAAAATGAATTCTGAAAAGCATTAGCCAAACCACTACTGAGCTCAGGCTGCAAGGTTTACTTGTACTGAATTCATAAAATGTCTAGGTCAGTTAACAACTCAAATAAAAGGGCTTCTCATCAAGACTACTGTGGAATTGCACTAGGCAGCGGAAGTTCATTATGTGTACTTCTCATTTTGGAACATTGAATATTACAAAGATATATAATCAAAGGTTGAAATGTAATAAAATTAATGTTCTTATGTTATATTAAGGACATTTTACATGAAACAATTTTTTTTTTAATCTGTGAATATCTGGTGGTAAAGAAGGTAATGGCTACCAGTAGAGTGGTGTTATCAATTTCAGCCACCATTGTTCAATGTAAATTTCAATTCAGTAAAAAGGAAAATAATAAGTCATTATTACTATAAAAGTAGTTTTGAACCTAAAAGAGGTTCAGTTTTTCTAGAAGCTGAAGGATCACAGTTTGAGATTTGATGACTTTTATTTTAGCATGTAGATCCAGTAAAATACCATGCGATTTCTTTCTGGTAAAGCACATAATCCTAAAATAATAGATTTATTTTTCTATAAAGCATGAACTAATTTGTCTCTAATTTAGCAAACTTATTTCTGCATGCTTTTCCTAAATGACTATATAACCTCTGTTTCTCAGATTCTCTTGAATGAGCTGCACTATTCTGTTACTTCTTTCATTAATGAGTTAAATATTAAGACTCACATGTTCCCACAATATATTTGCTTGAGAATTACGTCTTACCTCTCAAAAATTATGTTTTGACACCACTTACTATGTGCTGTTGAGTATGTGGTTTAAATTCTCTATGCCTTTTCTGTCAAATGGAAATATTTATAGTTACTACACAGGGTTATTGTAATAATCAAATGATTTAACACACATACTACACTTAGAACAGTGTCTGGCACAGCATAAATACTGTATACTATATAAGTTTACCTAATACTATTTATATTATTAAGAAAAACTCTCTAATAAATGTTTTTAAATAGACATCTCCTCCACCCTAGAAAAAAACAATTAATTCTCATGTGACTAGTTTTGAAAACATGAAAACAGTCCAAAAGTTTAGCATTCATACAAATGTTTAAAATGAACCTAACATCCCAAAAGACTATCTTGTCGTTTCTCCAACACATAAGGTGAAACCAAAAGAATTACAAAAATCTCTGTATTTGGTGATCTTTTCCCAAGGGCAAATGCTCTGTAAAATAAGCCCTATACTCAGCTGAGATGAGTCAATGGGGTTTTGTTTTCAGACAACTCTCCCCTCAAGTCCTCCTTTGCTTCTGTTGACTCTGTTATTTGCCAATTATTGGATGAGTGCAAAACATCTGACCATGACAGAAACAAACCTTCAGTGAAGTTATGCAGTTCCAGTCATAACGTAGCCAGAAAATGCAGTGAAAATGGAATCTGAAAAGCATTCGCCAACCCACTCCTGAGCTCAGGCTGCAAGGTTTACTTGTACTGATGTCCATAAAAATAGTTTAAGTATGAATCAGGGAAGAGTAGCTATTTTAAAGCTGCCAATAGTTTCTTTTTATTGCTTGAGGTAGAGTGAAGTAGAGAGTTGAAAACTGTTAAAGTAGGAATATTTTGCATTTTGTTTTAAACATAGAATTTGTCATGGGGTAGATCTTTCCTTCCTTCCTTCCAAAAGGCATCATTTTAGCCAGTGTCTTCTAGCCTTGTAAATACAAAGTCATTGTACTGGCAAAAACAAATTCAAAGGCAGAGACTGCAGGCTGAGATATTATTCCAGTATTGATTCAAACTGCTGTCTTGGCCTTTGCTGAGATGAGTATGGCTGTGTGTACTTGTTCTTTCTCTCCCAGAGGCCTGAGACAGGGCAGGACTCCTGGACTTAATAAAAGAAAGGAACAGGGAATAACAATCTTATTTTCTAAAAATAAAAATAGATAATTCAATTTTTTCCTTAAACTGGTTAATTTTTGTTTATTGATAGTTAAAAAAAGTTTCTTTCAGTGTTGTAACTTCATATTGTCAATGCTATATAAATTATTCAAAGTTACCAAATTTACAAAAACTTCTATTCAGTTTGTTAATGTTTGTAAGATTTTAGAGAATTTCAAATTTTTTTGAACAGCATCTAATCTCAAATATTCTTTCCATTGATAATGCTCATTGATCAGTTTGTCAATAATGTTCTCATTTTATGATTTATTATGAGTTTTATATTATCTGATATGTTTTTTGTCAAATTAAAATGTAAAGCTTTTAAAATTTGTTCACATGGTTCACTCCTCCCCACTAATGAAATTATTAAATAATCCAAGGACTTCCTTAATACTTCTTTTTAAAATGTATCGTTTCCTCCAAATGACTATTCCTTTTGGTATGATCCAAAAAATAGTTTGTTACAATTTACTTTTTGTAGTTAGAATAATTTCTATCAATTTTATTGCTCCTATGTATTACTTCTGTTTCATATTTCATCTGACTTTTTTCTTTGAACAATAAATTGAAGGGTGAAAACATAAGGTACTCTTCATATATATCTAAATCAAGATTCACTTGCTTTATTGAAATGGTCCAAAATATTGTTTCAAATTGCTATTAGTTAGTGTAATCAAGTTTTGTCAACTTTGTGAATATCACTTATATACAGATGGTAGTCTTTAAAATATTGAAGCACATTGCAAGAACTGGACAACTTCGTAACAAGCAGACTCTTATTTTTCATTTAGACTTGGTGATGAAAAATCAAGATTAGAATGTGTCTTAGTCTGTTTTCTTTTGCTATAACAGATTACCAACGATTAGGTAATTTATAAAGAAAATAAATTTATTTCTTACAATGTTGAATGCTTGGAAGACTAACTTCAAGGGGCTATATCTGGTGAGGGCCCTCTTGCTGGTAGGGAATCTCTGCAGAGTCCCAAGTTGGCGCAGGGTATCACTTGTCAAGAGGGCTCACAGGAGAGAACCCAATTGGCTTTTATAACAGACCCACTTGCATGATAACTAACCCATTCCTGTGATAACCCATTAATTCACTAACACATTAATCCATAAATGGACCAATCCATTCATGAGCACAGAACCCTTAAAGGCTCTTAATACATGAGCCTTTAATACACTTCTTAAAACATGAGTTTTAGAAGAAACAAACATTCAAATCATAGCAGGATGTATGTTGAAATACAGAACTATTTCAACTTTAGCTAAATCAATAAATACTTTAATAATAAAATAGTCAACTTAGAAATAGCAACTTTGAGCTTTGTGGGGGCAGATTTTTCTTGTGAGATTTAGGCAATGATCTGCATGTGGCCATGTTCTTATAATGCGACCTTCAGCCCTGCTCCTTAGCGTGATGCTGCATGATAAATTAGCACAGTGCGTCAGATGCTATTTCTCTACCAGGATGGCTAATATTCACTTGAACGTGCTAAGAGACTTATAAATACTCCACTGAGAACTAAATGACCCCCTAAATCAACTTTTTTTTCTAAAAAGCTCATGACTACTCCACTCCAACACCTCCTGTATTAGTCATCTATGCAGCATAACTTAAGACACAACAGGCCAGACACGGTGGCTCATGCCTGTAATCCCAGCAATTTGGGAGGCCAAGGTGGGTGGATCATTTGAGGTCGGGAGTTCGAGACTAGCCTGACCAGCATGGTGAAATCCCATCTTTACTAAACAAATACAAATTTAGCCAGGAGTAGTGGCACATGCCCATAATTCCAGCTACTTGGGAGGATGAGACAGGAGAATCACTTGAACCCAGGAAGCAGAGGTTGTAGTGAGCTGAGATCATGCCATTGCACTGAAGCTTGGACAACAAGAGCAAAAATCCACCTCAAAACAAAACAAAAAAAAAGACACAAGAGCTTAAACAGCAAACATATTAGCTCATAGATTTTATGGGTAAGGAATCTGAACATGGCTTAGCCAGATGCCTCTGTCTAAATATGTCTATGCAATCAAGCTGTTGGCCAAAGCTGTAGGGGACCATCCACATCCAGGCTTACTTGGATAACTGTTGGCAGGCCCCAGATCATTTCCAAAATTGACTCACATGAGCCTCTCCACAGAGCTTCTCCATAAAGTGGCACCTGGCTTCCCTGGAGTGAGTGGTCCAAGAGAGAATAAAATAAATAACAGAAAATGGAAGCCAGTCTTTTTTATTATCCAACCTCATAAGTGACATCCATAACTTCTGCCATAGTCTGTCAGAAGTAGATGAATAAGTCCAGCCTAGGACTCAAGGGAAGGGGATTATACAATCAAGGGAAGGGGATTATACAAGGGTGTGCATATCAAGGGAAGGGAATTATACAAGGGAAGGGAATTATACAAGGGAAGGGAATTATACAAGGGAAGGGGATTATACAAGGGTGTGCATATCAAGAGGGAGGATCATTGAGCACCATTTTAGGGGTATGAAACAGGTATGATGAAGGTAGGTCAGACTTTTTTTAATAAAAAGTCAATCTTAACAAGTTCTGATGAAGATTCTTACTTTTGAAAATCTTACAATAATGTGTGGCCATATGGCTATGTGGCTATGTTCTTAGAGTCTTGGAGGAGGCACAAGTGAGGGTTCCTCAAACTTCAGCCTCATTCGTTTCATGGCAAATCCCTTTTATCTACACTTCTCCTACGGCAGTAGCTGGCGCTTAGTAGATTCATGGCAAGTGACAGTCCATGTTGCTAATATTAATATGCTCCTACTATTAACATCCATATATTTTCCAGGTAGGTATGGGTATCATGTATTTTCCAGGTAATCTGCTTTAAATTTTAAATTTTTGTTCTATTTTCTTGGTCCACCTTTCCCATTTTCCTATTTAGACTTTACTATGTCATTCCATGTGGTCCTTGGCTAAATTTTTCTCCTCAATGATGCCACATGTTAGAACTTGAGTTGTCAGCATTTAGTTGAAAATTCTCTTCAGGGTAAAGAAAATGTGTAAAGTGAAGTACACATGCTTATAATTTGAGAAAATCAGGGCCCTTCCAGTTTTCACTTGGTTTCTGAATCCCAGACTCATCAATCACCATTTTCTAGGCCATGTGAAGGTGGTAAAAGGAAAGAAATAATATGAAACATCAATGTTCTCACACTGCTATAAAGAAATATCTAAGACTGGGTAATTTATAAAGAAAAGAAGTTTAATTGGCTTACACTTCTGCAGGCTATGTAGGAAGCATGACAGCTTCTGGGGAGGCCTCAATAAACTTTTCGTCATGGCTGAGGGTGAAGGGCAAGCAGGCACATCTTACATGGCCAGAGTAGGAGGAAGAGAGAGAGAGGTGGGAGGTGCTACACATTTTTAAACAA
Source organism: Mandrillus leucophaeus (assembly GCF_000951045.1). NCBI lineage: Eukaryota > Metazoa > Chordata > Mammalia > Primates > Cercopithecidae > Mandrillus > Mandrillus leucophaeus. Next base: position 754,476 of record NW_012103343.1, read on the forward strand.
CCAAATTTTATGAGAACTCTATCTTAAGACCAGCACTCTGGAATAGTGCTAAACCATTCATGAAGTGATCCAATCACCTCCCACCAGCCCCCACATTCAACACTGGTGATTCCAATTTGACATTAGATTTGGGCAGGGATACAGATCCAAACCATATCATTCTGCCTATTGCCCCTGCAAAATCTCATGTTCTTCTCACATTACAACATACAGTCATGCTTTCCCAACCATCACCCAAAGTCTTAAGTTATTCCAGCATTAATTCAAAAGCATAAAGTCCAAAATCTTATCTGAGAGAAGGCAAATTTCTACCTATGAACCTACAAAATCAAAAAGTTAGTTACTTCCAAGATACAATGGGGGTATGGGCATTGTGTAAATACTCCTGTTCCAAAAGGAAGAAATCGGCCAGAAGAAAGGGATTACAGGCCCCAGGCATGTACAAAACCTAGTAGGGTAGTCACTAAATCTCCAAAATAATCTCCTTTGACCCAGTGTCTCACATCCAGGGCACTCTGAAGCAGGGGATAGGCTACCAAGGCCTAAGACAGCCCTGTGTCTGTGGATTTGCAAGGTTCTGCTCCACAGCTGCTCTCATGAGCTAGCATTATGGTTCTACCATTCTGGGTCCTGGAAGACAATGGACCTCTTCTCACAGCTCTACTAGGCTGTGCCCCAGTGGAGACTCTGTGTGGGGACTCTAAGCCCACGTTTCCCCTCCACACTGCCCTAGTACAGGTTCTCCATGAAGGCTCCACCCTTACAGCAAGCTTATGCCTGAACATCCAGGCTTTTTCATACATTCTCTGAAATCAAGGTGGAGGCTTTCAAGCCTAAACTCTTGAACTCTGCAAGAGTTTTAGCCACAGCTGGAGCTAGAGCAGCTGGGATGCAGGGAGAAGTGTCCTGAGGCTGTTCAGTGCCATGGGCCCTAGGTCCGGCCCACAAAACCATTCTTTCCTCCTAGGCCTCCCAGCCTATAATGAGAGGGCCTGACATGAAGATCTCTGAAATGCCTTGGAGACCTCTCTCTTACTGTCTTGGCTATAAACAATTGGCTCCTCTTTACTTTTGCAAATTTCTTCAGTTAACTTCAATTCCTTTCCAAAAAAAATGGTCTTTTCTTTTCTATCACATGATCATGCAAAATTTCCAAACTTTTACACTCTGCTGTCCTTTTAAATATAAGTTCTAGTTTCAGATAATTTATTTGCTCCTGCATATGACCTTAGGTTATTAGAAGCAGTCAGGCCATGTCTTGAACATTGCTGCTTACAAATTTTTCTTGCCAGATATCATAAATCATCATTCTCAACTTCAAGGTTCTGCACATCCCTAGAGAAAACGCAAAATGCTGGCAATTGCTTTGCTAAGAAAAAAAAAAAAAGTGACCTTTGTTCCAATTCCCAATAAGTTCTGATACCTCCTCAACTTGGCCTTCACTGTCCATATCACTATTCAGCGTTTTGGTCACAACAATTTAACCAGTCTCTAGGAAGTTCCAAACTTTCCCTCATCTTCCTGTCTTCTTCTGAGCCCTTCACACTATTCTAAGCTCTGCCCATTACCCAGTTCCAAAGTCACTTCTACATTTTTAGATATCTTTATAACAATGTCCTCCAGTATTTTCTATATTAGTGTGTTCTTACACTGCTATAAAGTAATACCTGAGACTGGGTAATTTATAAGGAAAGAGAATTTAATCGGCTCATGACTCTGCAGGCTGTACAAGAAGCATGATGACTTCTGGGGAGGCCTCAGGAAACTTCCAATCATGGCTAAAGGCAAAGGGGAAACAGGCATGTCTTATATAGCCAGAGCAGGAGGAAGAGAGAGAGGTGGGAGGTGCTACACACTTTTAAACTACCAGATCTTATAAGAACGCTACAAGAACAGCACTCACAAGAACAGCAATAGGGGAATGGTGCTAAACTATTCATGAGAAACTGCCCCTATGATTCAGTAACCTCCCACCAGGCTCCACCTCCAACACTGGGCATTACAATTACATGAGATTTGGATGGGGACACAGATCCAAACCACATCAATCAGTAAGTGCTTATTCAGGGGCAGTATTCCAAATGGGTCCTTGGAAAGTCTTCTTGGTTGGATTTAGCTATTGTTATTAATGGCATACCTTTATATAATAATTTCCATGTCCCAGGCCCTATTGTCCTTTATATTAAAGTGCAAGGAACTGATTTTTTGTGTTTCTCAAATTCATTCATTAAAATCCTAACTTCTAATATGATGATCTTAGGAAGTGAGACCTTTGGGAGGTAATTAGACCATGGGGGTTGAGCCCTAAAGATTGGATTAGTGCCCTTATAAAAGGGACCCCAGGCCAGACACAGTGGACTCATGCCTATAATCTCAGCACTTTGGGAGGTCAAGGCAGGCAGATAACCTGAGGTCAGGAGTTCGAAAATAACCTGGCCAACATGGTGAAACCCTGTCTCTAATAAAAATACACAAAAAAATTAGCCAGGCATGGCTGGGGCAGGAGAATCGCTTGTACCTGGAAGGTGGAGGTTGCTTTGAGCTGAGATTGCACCATTGCACTCCAGTCTGGGCAAGAAAAGCAAAACTCTGTCTCAAAAAATAATAAAATAAAATAAAATAAAAATAAAATAGACCCCAGAAAGCTCTCTTGCCCTCTTTCTACCATATCAAGATATAACTAGAAGTTAGCAGTACGAAACTGGGAAGAAGGCCCTCACCAGAAACCGCCAATACACTGATCTCAGCTTCCCTTCTCACAGCCTCCATAACTATGAGAAATAAATTTCTGTTGTTTATAAGTCACTCAAGATATGGTATTTTGTTACAGCCACTTGAACTAAGACACTTATTTAGTCCTGATAATAGTCCTGTGAAACAGGTGCTATTACATCTATATTTTCAGATAAAGAATAGCAACTCAGAGAGAAGTAACTGGCCATCATCACATAGTACTTCACAGGTAGGATGCAAACTTTGTCAATCTAGCTGTAGAGCCCATGCCCCAACATAGTTCAATGAACGATCACAAGGTCCATATTCCGAATAAAGGATGCCTAGCAAATTAGAGACAATGTTCAAAATTCTGAAATTCCAAAGCTCATCACATGGCATATACTCATCAAAAGATATGTGACACCATTTCTTTTTTATACTAACTGGATACTGATATGATCTGGCTCTGTGTCCCTACCCAAATCTCATTTTGAATTGTAACACCCACTTGTTGGGGGAGGGACCTCAGGGAAAGTGAATAGATCATGGGGGCAGTTTCCCCATGTTGGTCTCATAATACTGAGTTCTCATGTGATCTGATGGTTTTATAAGCCTCTGGCATTTCCCTTGCTGGCACTCATTCTCTCTCCTGCGGCCCTGTGAAGAGGTGCCTTCTGCTATGATTATAAGTTTCGTGTGGCTTCCCCAAACATGCAGAACTGTGAGTCAATTAAACCTCTTTTCTTTGTAAATGACCCAGTCTCGGGTATTTCTTCATAGCAGCTTAAGAACAGACTAATACAGAAACCACTAAGTTTGTCAATTTCCAAAACAAGTTCTTGCCCTGTGGTGAGCTTCTAGGGTCTTTATCTGTGCAGGTATACAGGTCTCAGCATTGTTCATGTCTTGGACATGGCACTTATCCCTTCTTCTCCTTCCTTTCTTATCTCTATCCTCCAAGCCCTTCAAGGTATTGCCCCATCTTTAGTTCATACAAAGCAAAATAAAGTATTCAATTCCTTTTCTTTCTCAGTAAAATTGCTTGACAAACATGAACAGTAAAACAGATCACTTGAGTTCTTGAGTTTAGACACATGAAAATCAGGCTAAAATGTGTGTATTTTCTCAAGATTTTCTGGAAAGAGACCTCTTGCCTCATATGGGCAGGGGACTTTCTGTTTTAATAGGAAAATTTAAATTGTTAGATGAGTTCTCGGCCACTCACTCTGCTAGTTAAGTCTTTGTTGGCACATTTTACTGTTTCTCTCCATTGTTTAAAACTGCAGTATTTTATTTATTTTAAGAAATGTTGCAAAATTTCTATGCAAAACTGAATCTGGCACACTTTTTTTTCTTGCTATTCATAGATGAATGTTTGCTAGAGAAATATCTGAACACACACACACACACAAAAACAAAAACAAAAACAAAAAACTCAGCTCTATGCCTGCATCCATTTGTGGGAACAGAATTAAAATACAAATAAAGTGATGTGCATGGTTTCTGCTTCTTTTACTCTGTTTTTCTAAAACATGGAAGGAAGTGAAGCCTCTTCCATAGTTTCAAAGACTCTGGAGAAACTTTTACGTAATCACTGATTCTGACAGCTTTCCATAAATCTCTCTGAGAAAAACACAGGAAAAAGCTTCAGAGTGGAACCTTGGGGATACTGAACTTGGAAAGACGCCTGAGACTTCATGTGACTCAGTGGAGACACGTGTAGCTGATTTATCCACAGAATTACTTCTTTCCTGTGTGCTTTCTTATATGTGGAACGAACCTTCAGAGAGTTCTTTCACAACCTTCCACAAACCTTTCCAAAGGTTCTGGAATCAGGCAGAACTGTTCCTTGGAGACAGATGACACTATACTCCCAACACTTAAGGAGAGGAAAGGCTATCTTTAAATTTTCCTTGGGCAGTGACAACCAAGACTAAGAGCACTTTGGGGCTGTATGAATATAACACATTTCCTCATATAAAACAGCTGTCTTTAGGGCCAAAATGAAATGTTATCTTCTATTGCTTATGTATAGTGAACCTAAAAGATTTTAATGAGATCTGTTTAGCAACTGCTAAAATCATGTCCATCAAAAACATTCTTATTTCTTTGCACCAAAATCCATCCCTCAAACAACAGCACAATTCTCCCTATAGCTCCTTTGAAGTTATCATTCTTTTCTTGCTCTAATTTCTGGATTCAGATAACTTGCTCGGTTTCCACATTTGACAAACTTCCGGTTTCACTTTCACCGCTGCTTCCAAATTTGTTTCTTACTCTGTTATAGAAATGGATGTGGCCACCCTAAAAATTGATGTGCTATATACAATTCTGTTTTCATGGCTATAATCTTTGGGGTCTGTAACTCTTTATGGAATAGTATTTTCCTCCCAATGTTTGTCCTTCAAATACTTTCTGTAGCTTGGCTTGTTTCTTATACTCAGAAATGATTTTTTAGGGAAAATAATTAGGGGTCCATTAGCAAAATAGTTACTTAGGTGAGAAAACGAATCTTGAATTTCAATAGCAGAAGCATGTCTGGGCAAAAGAGAACACTGGGTATGGAGACAGGATGGTGGGATTGGAGAAAGGCTAAGGGAATGGATCTATCTATAAGTATGCCCAGAGGAGGAATATTTGCTCAGGCCAGACATGGGTTATCTCAATGGCGGGTGGTGCTGGGGAATGCAGGTAGGGCATGCTCAAAACTTGCTATGCAGATAGCCCTCCTGTCTGCTTAACCTTCTTGCATTGCAGAAGTAGGATTTTGGCTGATGAGCAATGACTAAGGTTGCTAGCACCTGAGGGACGCTGGGCAAAAGCAAGGAATGTTTTTGCCAGAGCTTAGAGATTGGAAGTTGTGAAGCAGATGATTAGACCAGAGACTTAGAAATGGACCCAAAGTTCTAAATGGACCCCAGTTCTAAAACCTGTTGCATGGATTTAGAAAAACAGACAAAATGGTGATGGAGGAGATAACAATTAGTACAAATTATTAGAATCAGACTAAGCAGCCATGCTGTTGATGCTGAGCTACCAATGTCTTACTGATCTTCGTCCCCCGCCCTACATCCACAGAGACACTTTATATAAGAAGAATCAATCCCTTCTTGAAAAGCACTAATAAATGTATCACAGTGAAAAAGTAAAAATGTTTAAAGAGCCCAATGCTCTTCTCCTGTCTCCTGCCCCTCCTTTCAGTAATATTGACTTTTGCACCAGCACTCATGAAGGGCAACTTGCCAGGAGAGAATTTAGAAGGTAAAATGGGGCAAAGGCAGGAGAGGTGCAAGAAAAAGAACATGTCCTGTAATGTGCAGGCTGCTTCTTTCCTCCTGTTCACAACCTAAACAGCATTCATTTTGCTCTACATGAAAAGGAAACTTCATTCCTCTTCCTGCCCCACTCCATGCCCACACATCTGCAATCTCAAACCAGCCAAGGAGGTATGCAAATAGAACTTACCACATGTTGAGTTGCTTCCCAGTAGGGTAAAGAAAATGGAAGCTGTAGCCCACAACTACAGCAAATTAGGTTTTTCCAAGAGAGGTGAGGAGCTATTGTTACCTAAGAACAGTATAGCTTTGGGAAGTTTTTAAAGAGTTTTGCTGTGCACTAGACCCTACTTTGTGTACACGGGGGTGTATGTGTGGAACTGTCTCAGCTTCTGTGACGTTTCCACATGTTTACAACTGCTGCGCTTCCATGCTGAGATCATGCAATGTGTGTTAACACCCACAATGGATGTGTGAGCCCAGAGCAGCTGTCCAGCATGTGTTTCCAATGTTCTGGGATATATTCTAGCTGGAGTGTGTCCACAGGAGTCTAGTAAAATACTTCATGCTGTCTTTTCCTTTAGTTCTTTCTGACACATGCATGTGGGAGTTGTGAGCTGAGCGTGTGAAATAACATTGAAATGAAATCTGCCCTTTGAGTTCATGCAGGAGGTTCTTATGTGAGGGAAATGCACATGGAAACTTCTCGAGTCTTCAAATGAGGCAATATGCCAATGGGCCATTGAATTGTGCTCTTGTATGTATAACATTAAGGAATGGCTTCAGTGCTCGAATCTTTCAAAATACGTTTTACCTACAATTATTGCCAAAATCCAATAAGTATTGAGGATTAGGGTCTTTCTTGCCTGCCTGCCTGCCTGCCTGCCTGCCTGCCTGCCTGCCTGCCTTCTTTGTACTGCCAGGGACTTATGTGGCCCAGGGCCCTTTCAAGTTCTCTATGTTTCAGGAATGTTCTAGAAGCACTGGAATGTTATTTAGCAGCTGCTTATTCTGGGGACATAGTGGTTTAATCACTAATGCAAATCTCCAAAGCATCATGTCTCACTAACTTGGAACACCTAATTCCCTGTTTCACCATGAAGCCAATATTTGAAATGTTTATATGAAGAATAAAATCTCTCTCTTTTAAAGTTGACTTTGAAATAGTATTGCAACATCTAATGATTTTTGTGCAGCCACTATGTACAAGGCCTAGTTCGTGCAAAATGCCAGACTTTCCTTGTTATTTTGGATCAGCTTTTGCAAGATTGTGTTAGCCCATTGCCCTGACCAGCTGGGATAATATTCCGCTTGCTGCCCCAGGCCAAAGAGCATGACTGTTTCATCTAGGGTGAGCTTCTGAGTAGCTGATGTAATTCAAAAAGATAGTTTTAATGGTCTAAACACTGCAGCCATTGCCCTTCCATTCCCACACCCCATTGTCATTTATATATTTTATAAGCTGTGCTCTCTTCTGGAGTAACTTGAAATAAGATGTTTGAAATTTAATTATTTTGTGCGGATTCTCATAAAGGAACTCAGCTGATTCTTGATCTATTAATGAAAGAAGACTTTTGTAAAGTATATATTTGTTTACACTACGAAGAACAGCAAGTTTCTATTAAAACAATTTAAAATGTAAAATATAAAATGTGTCTAAAGACTTCTATTCAAAAATGCATATAAGGGATTTTTGTGCATATGATGAAACAGTAACTTATAACTTTGAGAAGACAGAGGAGTGAATTCTCTATTGCAAGGGTATCAAAAAGGTGATCATTTTGATATTCCTCAACAGGCACTGATTTATAGAAATATACACATATATATAATAATTTAATAACAGTTCAATGTAGCAGCTAGTCTGGCACAGATTTAATTATATACACTATAATGTGCTATAGCTCTACTTAATCTCTTTCAATTTCTAAAATCAGAAACAGTTTTACGAATTCTTTTACTGTCCATGAAGAATTTTTCTTTTTTTTTTTTGGTCTAGTAGGCCTAACTTTTTCATGTCCATCACCACCACTGCCAGCAAACAGATGAACGGAAGAGAAGAACCTTCGTTTACTTCGCTATCTAGTTGATTTGTCTCCATAGTGACACTCACATATACACATTTACACACATGCAGACACACACACACATGTGCACACTCCAAAATCTTTGATTTTTTGACTATAAATATTTGGAATTCAATTAGTATTTTCCAGTGCCTAGATATAGTTTAGTTAGAACTTGTCAGTTCACAATTTTTTTTTTACACAAAAGGGGAGGAAAAAGATCTAGAGTAGGTATCTGCAAACTTTTTTGTAAAGCACGAGATACTAAACACTTTTGGCTTTGAGGGCCGTGCTGCCCCTGGCGCTGTTATTAAACTCTGCCATTGTGGTGTGAACTCAGCCATAGGCAGCAGGCCAGGTTTGTCCTACAGGCTGTGCTTACTGATCCCTGATCCAAACCGAAAGGTCTACCTTGTTTTCAGGATTCCACCATACCCTGTTGAAGGAAGATTTAGTCACTCCTTTTTCTTTGCACCCTAATCTTTCATTTGAGTCCCCACGTATAGACTAAAGTAGGTATTTGAGGCAATAAACCACATCAGTGATTCCTAAAGTACGTTCCACAGAATATTTAAACTGAAAAATCCTGTTAAATTCACTTCTAATGAATTTTGGAATTACTACACACTATATCCCTCTAAAGGCTCAGTGTAAGTCTACCATAAAGCAACCTGTTTACCCCAGAGTCTCTCAGACTTGGAAACCCTTTTGAACATATGTCTATAAACATCCTGTAAAGGTAGCATTCCAAAGAACAGGCATTGAGAATGCCGATGTAGATAACGAAGGCCTTCGAAATGTTCTGCATTACTTGTTTGAATATTTCCAAAAAACCTAAATTTCCTTTTGATTATCCCAATATCTTTTCATTTTTTATTTATTTATTTATTCTTTTTTTATTGAGACAGGGTATGCCTCTGTCGCCCAAGATGGAGTGCAGTGGTGTGATACTGACTCACTGCAACCTCTGCTTCCCGGGCTCAAGCGATCCTCCTGCCTCAGTCTCTCAAGTAGTTGGTACTACAGGCCTGATCCACCACACCTGACTAATTTTTGTATTTTTTGTAGAGATGGGGCTTCACCATGTTGCCCAGGATTGTCTTGAACTCGTGAGCTCAAGCAATCTGCCTGCCTTGGCCTCCCAAAGTGCTAGGATTACAGGTATAAGCCACTGCTCCTAGCCTATTCCAATATCTTTTCATAGTCATTTATTTCATTACTTTGTTCAAAAATGTCCTGGACATCTAAAGTTTTCAGAGAAGTTCCAGATTTTGTTATATATATAAATGACTTAAAGTTATAACATTTCAGTGAAGTTGATACGAAGATAGCCCCACATATTACTTTCATCTCTGAGCCTGCTTAAACTTTATTATTTCAGGTGAAGGTCAGGGTGACAGTAGACTTTTTTAATTACGAGAAGTATTTATTTGACCCACCCTAACACAGACTAACGCAGTAACACAGTATTTCAAATTAGGCTAACCTGTGTGCAAAGCTCTAGGCTTAATACTTTAGATGTGTAAGGTTAGTGAATGTACACAAGATAAATAGTTATTAACTTCATTTTACAGACAAACTGATATTTAAAAGGTTATCAGCAACTTGCCCAAAGTCACACAGTTAATCAATAGTAGCACTGAGTAGCTACATGTCAATTTTTTTCTAATAAAATATCTTCATTGGAAAATTATTTCAACTCTAAAGTTAATGAAATAATTTTGTATATTTACACATAATGAGAAAACTTATCCATAAAAAATCACTGGTGTCAATTTCCCCAAATGGAATTATTTTGGGATCAAAATCATCCAAATCATCCTTCTCGATTACACAAAAAATTGTTAATTATATTTTAATGAGTTTATCACATTGATTTAGGTTAAAGTTATTGATATTGCTCTATTTTTGTGAGCCAGATAAATACCTCATGGTTTCTTATAATTCTTTGTGTATGGATATTTTCATTAGATTTCTGTCTCGTTATCAGATTTGAAACTGTAACTTTCTCTAACAGGAAAAAAGGTTTATCATTGTTTTACATATGTTTTCATCACGTATCACCTATGTTTATATATGTTTTTATCACCGATAGTCAATATTTAGTTTTTATTTTTCATTACATGCTGGATTAGGATCACAATCTTACTTAGAATACTATTCTATGGAGACATAGGATCATCTCAAGAGTAATTCATTTTACGACATTGTGTCCAAGAGCATATGAGGATAAAAACGGCAAAAAATAGTTTAAAAATATATGTATGACTGTTTCAGTTTGTATATGTTAGAAGAAAAGGAAAAAATAGAGAAATAGAAAAGTGGCTCTATTAGTTTCCAAAAGTTGCCATAATAAATTATTGCAAACTGGGTGGCTTAAAACAACAAAAATGTATTCTGACACAGTTCTGAAGGCGAGAAATCTGAAATCAAGGTGTTGGCAGGAGCATGCTCCTTCTGAAGGCTCTGGGGAAAAAATCCTTCCTTGTCTCTTCCAGCTTCTGGTGGTTGTCAGCAATCCTTGGCCTTCCTTGATGTGTGGTAGCATAATTCCAATCTCTACCTTAGTCTTCTTGTGGCCATTTTCCTTGTGTGTGTGTCTGTGTCCAAGTCTCCCTTTTTTTATAACGACACCTACCATTCACTGGGTTAGGGGTCACTCTAATCCAGTATAATAACCTCATCTTAACTTGATTACATCTGCAAAGACTCCATTTTCAAATAATGCTGTGTTCACAGGTACTGGGTGTTATGACCTGACCATATCTTCAATCCAGTATAGTGGATAATAAGGAAATAGACGAGTTTGAAGATCAAGCAATTATTCTTCTCAAATAATGTTAACTTCATGACTCTATATTTAGCATGTTTTGAAAAGAATAATAATTTGCTCACTTATGTAGTCTTCTGTGACTCACTCTGACCAAGTCACACTGATGTAGGATAGGCAAGCCCTAAAATTGAGGGTTCTTGGCTTCGCCCAGGGAAAGAATTCAAGGGCGAGCTGGTGGTGTTAAACAGCAACTTTTATTGAAGCAGCAATGTACAGCAGCAGAAGAGGCACGGCTCCTTGCAGAGCAGGGCTATCCCACAGGCAGTGTGCCCAGAGTAGAAGCTCAGAGGCAGTTCTGCACTCATATGCACACCCACTTTGAATTATATACAAATTAAGGGGTGGTTTACGCAGAAGTTTCTAGAATGAAGGTGGTAACTTCTGAGTTATCAGGTCATTGCCATGGAATGGGGCAGTAACTTCTGGGTGTTGCCATGGCAATGGTAAGCTGACACGGCACACTGATAGGTGTGTCTTATGCGGAGGTGCTCCTGCCCCAGATCTGTTTTAGCTAGTCCTCAATTTGGTCCCCTGTCCAAACCCTACCTCTAGAGTCAAATTCTCCTACCTCAACGTTGTTGTAAAAGTGACACTGTATATGCAGCTAAAAATCAAATTTCACACCCCAGACACATACTTGAGAAATTCTCTCACTACTTGTTGATCTTTAACAATAGCTTAAGAAACTAAGAATAATTTGTTTGTTTGATTATTTTAACTGAACAGGTAATTCATGAACATTTCAAAACTTTGAATATCAAGCAAAAATTATATTGCCCAACCATGAACTTCTGTTTGTTTCTCTCTCTCTCTCTTTCTTTTTTTTTTTAAGACAGAGTCTCACTCTGTTGCCCAGGCTGGAGTACAATGGCAGGATCTCAGCTCTGACTGCAAACTCTGCCTCCCTGGTTCAAGCAGTTCTCCTGCCTCAGCCTCCCTAGTAGCTGGGATTACAGATGGAGTTTCACCATGTTGGCCAAGCTGGTCTTGAACTCCTTACCTCAGGTGATCTGCCTTCCTGAACTTCCTAAAGTGCTGGGATTACAAGCGTGAGCCACCGCGACCAACCATGAACTTCTGTTTCTGTTTCTCAAATAATTTCTCTTGGGACAATCACTGTTAAAAGTTTCTTGTACATGCACAATTATTTATGTGTATGTATGTGTGTACATACATATATAAACCCCCTTTTTATTACACATTTAAGCTGTATAGATTGTTCTCCACCTTTCTTTTTCTCCTTGACAATTATTTCATATCAGTGTGTACAGATACACCTGACATATTTAACCACATGTGATATTTTATTACATGAAGGAGCTATAACTAATTTCATATTGTGAAATTGAAAGATTCTTTTTATTTTGGTTTGTTTTACTATCTCATCCATTGAGTCTTCTGCTAGTTTGTTTCTAAATAAAATGCTACAACAAATATTCTCCTATGTCTTCCTAAGCACATCTGCAGGTGTGTCTACAGAATAAATTTCTGAAAGTAAAATTGCTGGGACAGAGGATATATAATTTTTTGTTTTAATAAATGTTAAAAACCGTCTTTCAAAGGAATCATGACAATCTTCTATTGCAGCACCGATGTGTGAACGTTTCTATTTTCCAACGATCTTTGTTGTGTTTTTTTTTTTTTTTTTTTTTTTTTTGAGACAGAGCCTCACTCTGTTGCCCAGGCTGGAGTGCAGTGGCACGATCTAGGCTCACTGCAACTCACTAATGGTTTCTCTTCTTTGTATACACTTGACCCAGTTCTGATTTTGACATATTTAAGCAGATAATCTTAGAGAGTATAATGTTACTGATATTTAGATAAGTGAAATCTTTCAGAGTGAAATGCAGCTAGCAAACATCCTTCCTATTTTTGAATTGACTCTCATCACCATTTGAAACAATGTAATTATTTTAAAGTTTATCATCAACAGAGTTGATGTTTCCAAGTTAACTTTACTGTCATGTAATTAGTCATATTAAACTGTTTTTGTGTAAACAAGCAAAAATGTGCACATATTAACTATAACTCTTAGGTGTTACAGAAAATTAAATTTGTGTGTCAAAATAATTATTATTGGCTAGGCGTGGTGCCTCACGCCTGTAATCCCAGCACTTTGGGAGGCTGAGGCAAACAGATCACAAGGTCAAGAGATCTAGACCATCCTGGCCAACATGGTGAAACACTGCCTCTACTAAAATTACAAAAATTAGCTGGTCGTGGTGGCCCGTGCCTGTAGTCCCAGCTATTCGGGAGGCTGAGGCAGAGAAATCGCTTGAACCTGGGAGGTGGAGGTTGCAGTGAGCCAATATTGCACCACTGCACTCAAGCCTGCTGAAAGAGCGAGACTCCGTCTCAAAAAATAAAAATGAAAATAAAAATAAAAATAAAAAATTGGCTAGGCATGGTGGCTCACTCCTGTAATCCCAGCACTTTGGGAGGCTGAGGTGGGTGAATCATGAGGTCAGGAGATCAAGACCATCCTGGCTAACACATTGAAACCTCATCTCTACTAAAAATACAAAAACAAATCAGCCCAGCGTGGCAGTGGGTGCCTGTAGTCCTAGCTCCTCGGGAGGCTGGGATCAAGACCATCCTGGCTAACACATTGAAACCCCATCTCTACTAAAAATACAAAAAAAAATTAGCTAGGCGTGGTGGCGGGTGCCTGTAGTCCCAGTTACTCAGGAGGCTGAGACAGGAGAATGGCATGAACCCGGGAGGCAGAGCTTGCAGTGAGCCAAGATTGTGCCACTTCACTCCAGCCTGGGCAACAGAGCAAGACTCTGTCTCAAAAAATAAATAAATAACTAAATAATAAAAAATATTATTTAGTTCTAGTCTTTGGTGCTATTTATTAAAAAGTATAAAGTGTATGTTATAATCCTAGCTATTAATGTTAATATTGAAGATTGAAATGAAGAGAATAAAGGTAGAAGACTTTTTTAAAAATTGATTTCCCTTTCTCCTTATCTTTCTTTACAATACATTTAACTTACAAAAGATATGAGATAGCTCACACCAAATTATATAATATTATAATTGAAATGGAACTTACACATCATCTGCCCTAATAAAATCATTTTATAGATGAAGAAATTGAGGCCAAGAGGCCACTGATTTGATTATATGATACTCATTGTGCTTCTACCTTGAGAAAATAGGCATACTGTGGCACAGGGTAACATTCTGGGGAGCAGCTTTCCTCATAATGGCAAATCTAGGATTTATGGTTTCTTATCTTAGTCCATTTTGTGCTGCTATGACAGAATAGCACAGACTGGGCAATCTATAAAGAATAGAAATTCTTTTAGTTCTGGAGGGTGTAAGTACAAGAACAGACACTGGCATCTCGTGTCTAGTGAGGGCCTCCTTGCTGCATCCTCACTTGGCAGAAGAGCAAAAGAGAGTAAACCCAACCTGAAATCTTTTCTAATAATGGCATTAATCCACTCATGACAGTGGGTTCCTCACGACCTAAACAGCTCTCTTTAGGCCCCACTTCCCAACACTGTTGCATCACAGATTAAGTTTCTAAAACATGAATTTTTGGGGGACACATTCAGACTGTTGTCCACCTCAATTTTCTACAGTTTGAAGGCTCTCTGTATGAATAAGAGCATCTTAATTTGCAAATATAACCAAAAACATGCTAAATAGAATTTAATTGGGAGGCCATTAGGCTGAGATAGCTCAGCACCTTGGGATGCTAAATGAGCAAACTGAAGAACAACGTAAACAGTAAAACAAAACTTAAGCTTTACCAATTAGAAACTTCCAACTACACTTTAGGGACTTTCCACTTTAACCAATCAAATATCTTCATTTTGCTTCCATGAATACCTTATAAAAGTTTTCCTTTTGCCCCCACCCCTACCCTCATTGAAGTGCTCAACCACTTGTGGTCTGTTGCTGCCCAGTTTATGAATTGCTATCTGCTCAAATAAACTCACTGAAACTTTAATGTGCCTAAGTGTACCTTTTAACACACATGATCATGGCATTGCTAAAGACTGCCAAAGACCCTTAGGGGGGCCAGTGCACATACACAAGAGAAAGCTCTCACTCTACCCTTTCTTGGCTTCATGGTGAATTCACCTCCACTTCATAGCATTTCTTTAAACACAAGTTTAATTTTCTTTAGCATCTGAGAGATAGTATCAGCAATGTCATTTTTGAGGTTCTTCCTACATAAGCTCGGGACTTTTGTTGTAATTACCCACAGAAATTCTCCTAAGCATAATCTAGATATGAATTTTTATTTTAGATGTTCTTAAAGAATTCTCCAAAGTCCTAGTCTATAGGCAAGACTTCATTGAGAGAAACTATGCCTATTCATTCCATTCAAGATCTTGCCCTCTTTAGGTTATTTTATCTAGAACTCTTCAATGTAAAATGGAGGTAGTCCCCAGTTGGTGACATGTTCACATACCCATTCATCAAGTTGATGTCTCTCCTATTCATTTCCATCTTCCAGAGAGGCAGGGCTACCTGAACAAATAGCACTAAATCCCATTAGTACTACTTTTTACTCCATAATAACATCTGCAGTGAATTTAGCTTCCACTGACATGCAGGATGATATATGAGTCATTGAACAGCAGAAAGATATGCTCCTGGCTTCTGTGTAGAGAAGATGACTTTAAATCCTGGGGTTAGCTATTTCCTCTTCTGTAGGAGAAAAATGAGTGGACACACAAGGAATGAATAATCCCCATCTATTTTCAGTTCTAACAGTGGAGATTATACACACACACGAACTCACACATACACACATAAAGAGAGAGCTTTCAATACATCAGCAAGAAGAGCAGGGCAATTTTCACTGACTGTAAGTAAATATGTCCCATTGTTGGAAGTGTTGTTCTGATTCTGACAGATCTATACCCTGTGTTTTCTATAGAACTTTCTTGGCAAAATTTAAGGAATTAAACTGTCTCCTGTTTCTCTGCTTTCCTGTTTATTATTTTTCTTTGTTAAAAGAAAGCATTTATTAAGGTTTCATTGGATTTTTTAATAAATACTGTGCCAAACTATGCCACTTGATGGGTAGAATAACAAATTTTATTTGCCAGTGGCACTTTAGGAACAGATTTCTTCAGAGCTATAGGAAGACATCGCAGCAGAGGGAAAAGGATTGGGCCCTGAAAAAAGTAGGCCTTACACTGACCCCAGTCTCTGCTAGTTACTAGTCGTGTCACCTTGAACAAATCAGTTAACCTCACTGGGAATAAAAATTCTTCCAACCTGGAAGAGGGGTGGGAAGGATTAGGGACAGCATGTAAAGTTCATTATACATAGTAGGTTCTCAGTAACAGTGCTATTATATGGTAATCTCATGCTCCCGTGCTTAGAGCCTGTGGGACAACTGACATCCCATTCATATTAATTAATACTTGAGTTACACTTTCCGGACCAGCTCACCCTGACTTCCCTCAATAATTCCCTCAGTTATTGCTGGAAATTCCCAAGGCAATGGTGTTGAATCTGAACTAAGAAACAAGTCTACACGTGTTCCTCCACTTACCAATGTCCTACACCCCTGCTTCTTCTGCCAGTGACCTCCATGGAAACACACTACCCCATCAGGCCCAGCCTCCACTGATACTTGTTCTAACTCTGGATGCCAAAAACATAATGCAGGATGGAGTGATGAAGAGGAAGAACATGGCAGTAGTTGGGACTCTTTGGGTTATAACAAAATAATTCAATACAAACTTGTTCATACAAAAAGACATGTATTAGTGGGTGTCACAGAAGTCATTAGGCTATTTGGCTTCAGAAACAATTCAACCCAAGAATTCAGAGTCCAACAAGACTTTGTCTCTTCCCATCCTCTCCCCTGCTTTTCTCTCTGTAGATTTGACTCACAAATAAGCATTTTCCAAAGGGTAGTTCCATAGCTTCAGGATTAAATCATCTACATCCTATGTATAAAAAACATGGACTTACTCTTTATCACTTGTTCCAACAAAAAACATATAAATATGTCCCATTTGGCTTGGTTCCATTTGTTCATCTGTCTGTGAACTAATCAGTGTGAACAAGAAGAGATCCACGTTTGGGTCCTAAACCCTAAACCCCTGGATCTGTACCATGTTGTCAATTCCACCCAAACTCCACTGATTATGAGTGGGATACGTTCCCTGAGATGCCTTTACCAGAATTGTGAGTTGAGGCTGGACAGGAAAAAGTATATATATCCACTTAAATTGGTACTCTTAGCACCTTGAACTAAATTGCTTATGCCAGTGTAAAGTCTTACAAGGTCTTTTATCAATACAACTGTTCAGTCTGAAGCTCTAAACCCTATTTCTACGCAAACCCATATCCAGTCCCTAGGCCAGCAGGGGCACAGATGTTATCCTAACCAATCCCACCATTGCTCCCTTCTCTTCTGTTTCTAGTCTCCTTTGAACTGCCATACACAAAATTTCCTTGAGCCAAAAATATACATCCCCTGTGTATCTCAACCAATGGTTGTATACTAAAAGTGTGTCAATTGTCAATCAGTTGGGCAAATATTAAAAGAGTTGGGGCTGATTTAGTCTCTGCTTCACCATCATTCTTTTATTATTATTGTTGTTATTTTAGATGGTTGATTTTCCTAGCCCCACATTTTGTTTCTATTGTATGTTAGATCAGGCATGGAGGTTTACCTAAAAATCATAGCAACATTTAGGGAACCTGAGGAAGTGAGAACAATTGCTTATAGAGGCATTGGTGATATAATTATTAATATAAAGACAACAGCCACCATTACTGTGAACTAAGTTCCTGGATAGGAGGTTATCATATGGATACCTGTGCAAGAGGAGTGCAGCATTATGAAAGTGACTTAAGTCATCTGATATTTGTTCTATCACCTCTGTACCAGGCTTCCATTTCACTTGGGAAACAGAAACTAAAGCAGCTTGCCTGGCTTCTCTTTCACCTTCAGAAATAGAAGAGAAGCAATATCAGCTACATTTACATTGCACCTGACTCCTAAATCACAGTGTAAGGTGTTACAGTGGATAAGTACAAGAGAGACTAGGAAGAAAATTCTCTCTCTTCTGCATTCTCAGAGATAATATTCCCAAGCCAAAGAGGAAAATTGAGCTCAGTCAGTGGACTATTTAACAAGGACTACATTTTATTTCTCAAAGGCTGAATTCCATTGACTTAGAAAAAGACTTAATCCATGATATGATTGCTTTCATAGCAATGTTCTTTTCAGTGACCATGGTATACGAATCAGAAGCTTCAGACAGTGCGAACTCAAATTCCAACAGAGTGTGACTAGTGATGGCAACAGAATTTGATATGACCTCCTTATTCAATAGGCTCTATTTACCTTACGCTTCAAACAGGAACCTTCCTTCCAGGGGTAGAAACTTGGAAATGCCCTTTTCAATAGGGCTATTTTATAAGAAGGTGAAAACAGACTCAACTAAGTTCCTCAGCTGTGTCTGATTCTACCACAATTATAAAGGCATAGTAAAGTTTATTTATACATTTAGAAATGCCAGAATCAGAATAATGAGATTATTTCATTTGAGGGATTTGGTTTTTTCCATCTCGGACATCTCAATATACAGACAGTAGTTTTTGGTCTTGTTGTAAAATATAAACTCAATTTAAATGTATTTCATAAGAATGGAGGAAGAAATTACAGTTTATAGAATAAATAGATTCTCTAGCTGTCTGTCTGATTAGAGAACTCCAAGACCTCTGAAAGTTCTAATTCTTTGTAGGTATTTTTGCAATCAATAATTTGAATAAAAATTTATGCTCAACTTAAATATAATTGCTAATGTATTGGAAATTATCAATAGAACATACTGAAAACATTTTACTTTTAATGGCATGTGTAACTCCAAAATTGTAAACACATAGTTAAGAAAATATTGATATATATTGTCAGGAATAACAGGAAAGCCTAAATTCTTGGCCATGCTTGGTTACAAGAAGAAAATCTCAGAGCCTTTCATAATTGGCCTCTTGTTCCTGACAAAATATCTCAATCATATTAACTGAGAGTTCTCAATCCCCTGAATGCTTTCACAATTTAACGGGGCTGAAAGTATTACATCAGCAATCATTTGTTGGTTTTTTGTCACATGGATGTGAATGCAGTATATATTTAACAATATGCAATTTTAAAAATTGAGAGTCATTTCTTTAAGAGATGATTGATGAGCAGTTTCACAGAAATCTGCTTAGGCAATGTGGCTGCAGTCAGAATCAAATTTTTAGTTGATTGACCCAGTGCCCAAAAGTTTTAGCCCTTTGGTGAAATGCCCAGGTTAAATGGCCATTTGATTGAAATACACGGCTGAAAGCATTAGGGATTTGGCAAAGCAACAAGATTGACAGCATGACACTCTCACATACATAAAAGAGGCAGAATAAAACGATACATGTTGTTGGCTTTCCATCCAAAACAGAATTTTAGTCTCAAGTGGAAGGACAGCCAGTGCTTTCCCAGAGATAAAAAGGAAGCATCATCTCATTCCCCTAAATGGAGTCATTGTTTAACATACACAGATGCAACACCACCAAACACACAAACTTACAGGCCAACAGAGGAAATGATTAAAGTTCTGGCCCCAGGACACAATTGCACACAGCCTCTTATTTTTATTTATTTTATTTTCTCTTAGCTGATTCACACATTGTAACACTGTAGCCAATGAGTCTTCAATGTCTTTTGCAAACCCCCTGGTTAAATTGGCAATACCTTTGAAAAAGCTTAAATGGCTTGACAGCATTAATTTGTTCTTTTATTATTTTAGTTGTCTGAATGGCTGATTGCCAGGAATCAATCATAACACCATGTGGCTAACCTAATATAGTAATTATTCCAAAATAGGAATTGCATGACAAGTTTATTAGTAACTAGTCTACAAACAACCCATTCTTGCAACCACAGACTCATCTCCAAGATAGAGGTAGTGCTTGGTATTTTCTGAAATTAATTACTTCACTTTAGTGACGGGATTGGGTTTTTTTTTTTTTTTTCATATTCAAATTCATTGATCTATGTGCAGTCTTTATCAATTCTGTTTAACTACTTTCTTTTGGTTTCTATTGTTTTTGTCTATTAGATTTTAAATTTACTCAGTTGAACACTTAGAGTGCTTTTACACAGTTTTGGTTTAGCCCTTTTCACTTTTAGAAAAAAAAAAGCACAGCTCGCTGCCAGCATTCATTTAATTTTACATAAACACGCTCTTTGAAGCTGAGGTAAATCTGACTGATCTTCATTGTGAAAATAAAATATAAAAACTGTACTTGGAGTTATTCATAAACAGAACTAATGTCAGAATCATCTATTTTGGAATAATCGGGTTTATCAAATAAATCTTTGGTCAACTACTGTTTGAGAATGATGATAACATCACACAGAGGGATGCTACATTTTCTAAAATTTGATATTTTCAGCAATAGAGAATTACTATACTTTTTAAATGGAAATACCACTGCTAAAAACAAAATGCTATTAATAGAATGATGTCTTTTGTTTCCAAAGTCAACACTAAAGCAATGTGAAAATAATAATAAAAGTGAGATAGTTCATGGCAAAGGTATCTCAGGGTAAATGCTGCAGCCACAAGGGGCCACCGGTGAGTATTCTAGGGGCAAAAGAGAAAAGGGTTAATTAAAATAGACTGTAAAATTGTGAACATTCCCCTCAGTAAGGTTTTAGCTATCTTCATGGCTGTTCGTTTGTTTGTTTGTTCGAAATGGAGTCTCACTCTGTCACCCACGCTGGAGTGCAGTGGTGTGATGTTGGCTCACTTCAACCTCTGCTTCCCGGGTTCAAGCGATTCTTCTGCCTCAGCCTCCCAAGTATCTGGGACCACACCCGGCCGATTTTTGTATTTTTAGTAGAGATGGGGTTTCACCATATTGACCAGGTTGGTCTCAAATTCCTGACCTCGTGATCCACCTGTCCCAGCCTCCCAAAGTGCTGGGATTATAGGCATGAGCCACCACACCCAGCCTGTCTTCATAGATTTTGATAAAAAGTGTTTTCAAAGTCATTTTCAGCAAATAAATAATTTGTAATATCTGTATTATTTTCCTCTTTCATCTGAGAGTTATTTAGATTAGTGACTTTAATATTTATTGCTGGCTTAACTATTCTTACTAATTTTTTTATGTTTTGAAAATAAAGAATATATAAATATTTTAATAAATGACTTATCTTCATTAAAGTATACTACACACACAGGAAAGAGAAGAAATCATGAGGGTCCAACTTATTGAACTTTGTTACTTTATAACAACATAAATGTGTCTGTATAACTATGACTTCTTTCAAAACACAGCATCAAAGCCTTCCCCCTCTCTCCTCCCGAGGGTAGCCAGTATTCTGACTTAAAACACCATTCAGAACCTTATGTAAATTGAATTACACAATATATATTTTATGTATCTATCTTCTTCTGATATTAGTTATTGATTGGTATTAGTTGTTGCTTTAAACTGTACTCTGTTCATTTTTATGGCTTTGTAGTATTATGTTGCATGAATTAAACAAAATGCATTTAATCTGATGTTGATGGGCATTTCTGCTGTTTCCTTTCTTGGAACTATTTCAAATAAGGTTGCTATGAATATTCTTGTACATGTGTTCACATTAAAGTGTGAATAAATTTGTTTTGGCTCTATACCCACAAATGAAATTGCTGTGTCAACTTTTATAGAAAACACTGAAATGTTCTCCAAGTGATGGTACTACTTTGCCCTCTGCAATAAAATGAGTTATCCATTGCTCTTTATTTTCATATTCACTTTTTACTTACATTTTTCCAATTTTCATTATTCTAGAGCATATGTAATGTTTTCTTATAGAAGTATTAATTTGCATTTTCCCAAAGGACTTAGTGAGGTTGAGGACTTTTTAAAATACTTAGTGAGGTTGAGGACTTTTTAAAATACTATCCTGTTTTGTAAAATTGTTATTCAGTTTTCTTGCTTATTTGTCAATTGAGTTGTCTCTGTTATTCTTATGGATTCGAAGTACTCTATGTGTGTGACAGAGAGAGTGCAAGAGAGTGTGTGCCTGCAAAGGACAAAAATACTTTGTTATATTTTTGGCAAACATATTCTTTCACTCTGTGACTTTTGTTTTTACTCTCTTTATGTCTTTTGATGAAGAGAAGGTCTTGAGCCAAACGTATATCCTTTCGTCAATACTTTATGGTTTCCACTTACATGTACTTTCAAAGAAATCTTCATCTCCTTCGAAGACATATAAATATTTTTTTCTGTTGGTATCTTCTAGATGCTTTATTGTTTTACCTTTTGCATTGAGATGATGTGAGGTAGGGGTCCGTTTTCATTTTTCCAATTGAATATCCAATAGATTATGCACCATTAACTGACAAGATTGGAGTAGGAGATGGGACTTTGAAGGCTAGGCTCAGACACTGGACCAAATTAAGGACTATCTAAAACAGGTTGAGCAGAAACAGCTTTCCATAAGACATGCCCACCAGGATGCCATTTTAGTTTACCATTGCCATGACAATACCCAGAGGGTATCACCCCTTTCCATGGCAATGACCCAATGACCCAGAAATTATCACCCTCATTCTAGAAATTTCTGCATAAACTACCCTTTAATGTGCAAATAATTAAAAGTGGGTCAAATATGAGTGCAGAATTACCTTCTAGGCTGCTATTCTGGGCACATTTCCTGTGGAGTAGACCTGCATCATAAGAAGTGGTAGATCTGTTGCAGCTGTGCATTGCCACTTTAATAAAAGTTGCTGTTTAACACCACCTGGTCACACTTGAATTCTTCCCTGGGTGAAGCCCAGAACCCTCCTGGGCTAAGCCCCAATGTAGGAGCTTGCCTGTCCTGCAACAAGATCATTGTTTCCTCACTGCTGGGTGGTGCCATCCTCATGATAAATGAAATATCCATTTATGTACAGATCTGGTCCTTGACCCTCCATCTGGTTAAGTGGTCTCTTTTTTGGTTAAGTGGTCCTTCCACCACTTTTAGCATTATTTAATTTCTACATTTAATATCTTCTGGAACATCATGTAGAATAAGTTCTTCTCTTCATTTTATTTTCATCTTACGTTTCCATATACATTTTAGAATCTGCTTGCCAAATTCCAACAAATTTTGTTGGGAGTTTTTTTGGATTGCATTAAATCTAAAAATCAGTTTGAGTAGAATGGGCTATACAAGATGAACATGGTATATCCCTCCCTTTATTTAGGTTTTTATTAATTTCTATGTATGTTTTATAGTTCTCTCTGTGTTGACATATCGCACGTTTCATAAGTTTTGTTCCCACAAAATTGATGTTTATGCAATTGTTAATGTACATTCTTAAAATGCAACTTACTGATTATTATTGATATATGGGAATATCAGTGTTTAAAATTTTTACGAGGTATTCATTAACTTTGCTATACACATATTTTCATTTTTCTATATGCATTATCATGTTATTTTCTAAAAAGATTTCATTTCTTCTTTCAAATATATATATTTTTCTATTGTATTCTCATACTACATAGGTCTTCAGAGCAATTTAAAACTGAAGAGATGATTGTGAGCATCCTGTGTCTTGTGGGAACTCTTTCAATATTTCGCCATTAAATAAAATATTTGCTGACTATAGAAAAGCTTTAATGGAATTAGGTAGAATTCATTTTACTCAAGTTTGATAAGAATTTTTATTCTGAATAGATATTGAATTTGATGTGTGAATTTAGTACATCATCTCAGCTGATTATGTTTTTTAAAAATCCTTTATTCTGTAAATATTATGAATAAAACAAGCCTGTCTGTGATGTATCACTGTTTTTTATAATACTATCATTATTATTATTACTTCACCATTTTGAATCTATGTTTATGAGTCTGATTGGCCTATAATCTTCCTTTCCTAGAATTCCCTTATGAAGTTTTAGTGTGAGAATATGCCAGTCTCATATAATGGGGTAGTAAAAAAAAGTTCCTTTTTTTCTATGCTCTGAGTTTATGTAATATTGGCATTATTTCTTACTTAATATTTGACACAATTTATCATGATTGGGGTCTGGAATTTTCCTTTATAGAAACATTTTTCATTAAAGATTTAATTTCTTTCATAATTTTAGAACTAGTTTTGATAATTTATTCTTGTGTCAGATTTAAAAAATTGTATTGCTCTCATAATTTATTGGCTTATAATATCTTCTTATTGCTGTTTCAATATCAACTTCATCTGCAGTGAAGACACATTTTTACCTTTGGCATTATTAGTGCCTCCCCATCTTTTTAAAAATAATGGATGATCAATATTGCTGAATTTTATCAATTCTATTAGCTTTTCCAAAGAGTTAGCTTTCAATTCCCTTGTTATTTGTTTTTCTATTTCTTATCTTATCTGCATCTATTGTTAGCACTTCTTTCTTTCTACCTTTTTAAACTTAATTTTCAGTTCTAGAGATAGAGGCTCATTTCATGAACCTTCAGTCTTTTTTTTTTTTTTTTTTCTAAGATACAAATTGAAGGGTAAAAGCCTCCATCTTAAAGTATTAATTTAGTTTAATTACACAAGTTCTGAAATGTATTTCTATTTTCATGCAATATAAATTATTTCTAATTTAATTTTTAATTCATTTGTTATTTAGAAGTATGTTGCTTAATTTCCTAGTATAGGGACTATCAAGTTATCTTTCTTCTCTTTATTTTTAGCTTAATTTTACTCTTGTCAGAGAACATTTTCTGTATAATTTCGGTAATTTGAAATTTTTTGAGACACATTTTCTGGTCCAACATGTCGTCAGTTTTATCAAATGTTCTGTGTGCTATTAAAAAGAATGCATAATATACAGTTACTAAGGGTAATTAAGTCACAACTTAAAACATCATTTGGTCAAATTTTAAAATCATGTTTAAATCATTTATCATGGATAAATTTTTTTCTGATTATTCTATCAATTACTAAGAGAGATACATTAAAATCTCCTACTATCATCATGCATTGCCTGTTTTTGTTCAGTTATTTTTTGCTTAATATATTTTAAAACTGTTGTATTAGTTTCTCTTGAATAAGTTAGTATTGTTCTAACTTCCCAGCAAATTAAAATTTATCAAAGTGAAATATCCTTTTTTAATATTCAGTAGCTTTTTATCTTAAATTCTACTTTGTCTAATAATAATTTAGTTTAATTGTGTATTTTCTACAACCTTTTTTTTTTTTCAAATTCATTTTGTGTCCCCATAGCTAAAGCACATCTCTTGTAAGCTGTGTATAATTAGGATTTGTTTCTATTCAGTTGGAAAATGTTTGCTTTTCAAAGTATTTAGTTCTTTCACATTTAGTGTAATCAGTAATGTACTTGAGTTTAAATTTACAATATAACTTTTTTCTATTTCTTTGAACTGCCTTATGTTGCTTTTTTTCTTATTTCCAGCCTTTTAAAATTCATTTAGAAAATGAAAAAAATTTTAATTATTTAATTTTTTTCATTCTATTAGCTTGGTAATTATACATACAATTATACAGTACTCTCTCAAGGTCAACCCAAAGATTAGAACATGAATTCTCAAATTCTAATATAAATTATTATTTTTACCATTTCTCTGTTAATAGAAA
>NW_012103343.1:781011-790618 GCF_000951045.1 Mandrillus leucophaeus
GAATAAAACAAGCCTGTCTGTGATGTATCACTGTTTTTTATAATACTATCATTATTATTATTACTTCACCATTTTGAATCTATGTTTATGAGTCTGATTGGCCTATAATCTTCCTTTCCTAGAATTCCCTTATGAAGTTTTAGTGTGAGAATATGCCAGTCTCATATAATGGGGTAGTAAAAAAAAGTTCCTTTTTTTCTATGCTCTGAGTTTATGTAATATTGGCATTATTTCTTACTTAATATTTGACACAATTTATCATGATTGGGGTCTGGAATTTTCCTTTATAGAAACATTTTTCATTAAAGATTTAATTTCTTTCATAATTTTAGAACTAGTTTTGATAATTTATTCTTGTGCCAGATTTAAAAAATTGTATTGCTCTCATAATTTATTGGCTTATAATATCTTCTTATTGCTGTTTCAATATCAACTTCATCTGCAGTGAAGACACATTTTTACCTTTGGCATTATTAGTGCCTCCCCATCTTTTTAAAAATAATGGATGATCAATATTGCTGAATTTTATCAATTCTATTAGCTTTTCCAAAGAGTTAGCTTTCAATTCCCTTGTTATTTGTTTTTCTATTTCTTATCTTATCTGCATCTATTGTTAGCACTTCTTTCTTTCTACCTTTTTAAACTTAATTTTCAGTTCTAGAGATAGAGGCTCATTTCATGAACCTTCAGTCTTTTTTTTTTTTTTTTTTCTAAGATACAAATTGAAGGGTAAAAGCCTCCATCTTAAAGTATTAATTTAGTTTAATTACACAAGTTCTGAAATGTATTTCTATTTTCATGCAATATAAATTATTTCTAATTTAATTTTTAATTCATTTGTTATTTAGAAGTATGTTGCTTAATTTCCTAGTATAGGGACTATCAAGTTATCTTTCTTCTCTTTATTTTTAGCTTAATTTTACTCTTGTCAGAGAACATTTTCTGTATAATTTCGGTAATTTGAAATTTTTTGAGACACATTTTCTGGTCCAACATGTCGTCAGTTTTATCAAATGTTCTGTGTGCTATTAAAAAGAATGCATAATATACAGTTACTAAGGGTAATTAAGTCACAACTTAAAACATCATTTGGTCAAATTTTAAAATCATGTTTAAATCATTTATCATGGATAAATTTTTTTCTGATTATTCTATCAATTACTAAGAGAGATACATTAAAATCTCCTACTATCATCATGCATTGCCTGTTTTTGTTCAGTTATTTTTTGCTTAATATATTTTAAAACTGTTGTATTAGTTTCTCTTGAATAAGTTAGTATTGTTCTAACTTCCCAGCAAATTAAAATTTATCAAAGTGAAATATCCTTTTTTAATATTCAGTAGCTTTTTATCTTAAATTCTACTTTGTCTAATAATAATTTAGTTTAATTGTGTATTTTCTACAACCTTTTTTTTTTTTCAAATTCATTTTGTGTCCCCATAGCTAAAGCACATCTCTTGTAAGCTGTGTATAATTAGGATTTGTTTCTATTCAGTTGGAAAATGTTTGCTTTTCAAAGTATTTAGTTCTTTCACATTTAGTGTAATCAGTAATGTACTTGAGTTTAAATTTACAATATAACTTTTTTCTATTTCTTTGAACTGCCTTATGTTGCTTTTTTTCTTATTTCCAGCCTTTTAAAATTCATTTAGAAAATGAAAAAAATTTTAATTATTTAATTTTTTTCATTCTATTAGCTTGGTAATTATACATACAATTATACAGTACTCTCTCAAGGTCAACCCAAAGATTAGAACATGAATTCTCAAATTCTAATATAAATTATTATTTTTACCATTTCTCTGTTAATAGAAATGCCTTAGGAACTTTAGACCACTTGCCTTCTCCCCATATTATGTGCTATTATTTTCATGAATTTTAATTTTCTTTGTCATTTATTATTTGATTTTCTTTGTCACTGTTATTATTAATATTGTTTTATACATGCAATATTCATTTAGATATTTCAAGTCTTGACCCTTTTCACTGCTCTTGGTTCTTTCCCTCATATCCATGCTAACAACCAAAATCATTTTTCTTCTGCCTAAAGATGCCCTTTATTGTTTGCCTCCATGTGTCCATCTGCTGCTGATTAATTCTTTCAGCTAACATTTGCCTGAAAATGTCTTAAGAATGAAGGATTTAATTTTCTGAAATATATTTTCACTGATAACAAAATTTGAAGTTGGTAGTTACTGCTTTCATTATCTGAGAGACGTCATTCCATTGTCTTTTGGCTTCCATTGTTTTCTGTTGAAAAGTCAGCTTTTTGTTGAGGGACAATTTCTGCTTTATTTCAGAGGTCCCTTTTTACTTCCTCTTTTCTTCAACATCCATTTAAGTAAATGTTTATAATTTTTTTTCTGATGAAATCCTTAGTATGTCTTTTCTTTTTTCAGGCTGAACTGTGTCTGACATGATGTCGTTATCTAATGTGTACATTTAATAATGCCACTGTCTGTTGGTTGATTCTCTTGTTTTGTTGATATATTGTCTTTTTTCCTATATACTTGGTTATTTTTGTTTGAGTGCTAAAAACTCTGCAAGAAAAACTATAGAGATAATTTGATTCTGGGTGTGGTGGCTCATGCCTGTATCCCAGCACTTTGGGAGGCTAAGGCTGGTGGATAATTAGAAGTCAGGAGTTCGAGACCAGTCTGGCGAACATGGTGAAACCCCATCTCTACTTAAAATACAAAATTAGCTGGGTGGTAGTGGTGCATGCCTGTAATCCCAGCTACTCGGGAGGCTGAGGCAGGAGAATTGCTTGAGCCTGGGAGACAGAGCTTGTGGTGAGCTGAGATCATACCACTGCACTCCAGTCTGGGCAACAGGGTGAGACCCTGTCTCAAATAAATAAATAAATAAATAAATAAATAAATAAATGAACAAATTAATTAATTAATTAATTAAATAATTTGAGGATCTGTGTTTTTAG
Source organism: Mandrillus leucophaeus (assembly GCF_000951045.1). Taxonomy (NCBI): domain Eukaryota; kingdom Metazoa; phylum Chordata; class Mammalia; order Primates; family Cercopithecidae; genus Mandrillus; species Mandrillus leucophaeus. Next base: position 783,951 of record NW_012103343.1, read on the forward strand.
AGCAGAAGCTGGAAAGCTTTTTCTGTGAAGGCCAGGTGGTAAACACTATTGATTGCAGGCTTTATGGTTTCTGTTGCAACTGCTCAACTTTAACATCGTAGTGTGAAAAGTATTATATAAAATATGGAAATCAATGAATGAGCCTGGCTGTGTTCCAATAAAGCTTTATTTAAAACAGTGATCTGGCTGGATTTAGCTTAAGGGCTGCAGTTTGCTGACCCCTCATTCTAGAGAGAATTTACTTTTGTCTCTGATAAATTGATAATCTAGGTGCACCAGCAATCTGATGCTACCTTACTCCAATAAGAAATTGAGATAATTCAAAGCTAGACTTCTGTTCTCATGAAAGCTGATCTGTATTCACTCATCTAAATCCTTATTGATTAGAACAGGGTTTCTCAAACCTGGCACTATTTTGGGCCAGATAATTCTTTGTTGTAGAGGGCTATCCTGTGCATTGGAGAATGTTAAGGAACATCATGGTCTCTAGTCCCTACGTTCAGTAGCACTTTCCACCTTACAATTCTGATAACAAAAAAGTCTCCAGTGATGGCCAAACAGCCCTCGGGGCAACAAAATTGCCCCTAGTCAAGAACCACTGGCCTGAGGGTCCCTTTGATGGTCAGATCTACCTCCATTTATTATTTTCTAGGTGTTCCTCATGCTGTATACCTTGAAAACTCTGCTCAGGTTCTCAACTTTCAGCCACCTCTTTAAGAATGAGATGACTACTTTAGTGTAAACTCACCCCAAATCTTCATCTCATCCCTTTGGATTTTCTTCTCCTGTGCTTTGGCACACTTTTGTTTTCTAATACACCTTTTCTATGTTCTATTTTAGATTTTTTTTCAAGTTTAGTAGTCTGCTATTACTATAAGTAGAACACCCAATATATACCATCTTTTTTTTTTTTAGATGGAGTTTCACTCTTGTTGCCCAGGCTAGAGGGCAATGGCACCATCTCAGCTCACTGCAACTTCCACCTCCCGAGTTCAAGTGATTAGCTGAGATTACAGGTGCCTGCCACTATACCCGGCTAATTTTTTTGTATTTTTAGTAGAGATGGGAGTTCTGCATGTTGGCCAGGCTGGTCTTGAACTCCTGACCTCAGGCAATCTGCCTGCTTCAGCCTCCCAAAGTGCTGGGATTACAGGCATGAGCCACTGCACCAAGCCATATAGAGCACTTTTAATGGACTTTGTTTCCTAAATTTGTCTTTCATTAAATATAATTGGCAGTGGAAAAAAAATTCGATAAATGCTTAATAGATTCCAGTTACACTAAATGTCAAATTTATTTTAACTTTTCTGTGTACATTAGTCAGTTAATTCTTATGTCACTATCCAATTTAAAATTAAATAACTCAGTTTCCATGGGAAAAAACAGACTACATGCTAGGCTTTTCAAAGTCAATTTGGAAATCTAATCTTGATATAATTTATTTATTAATCATAATTTAGTACTAAAATAAAACATACATATTATTTAAAGATATTAAATTTTGTAATGGATAAAAATGATTTAAGTAAAAATTTTTAAGAAAATCAAGCTTTAGTTTTTTCCTGGAATAGTGCTAATTGAATTTGTTGTAGTTTTAATTATGTCATTATCAAGGACTTAATATGTTCAATATACCTGGGTCTTTTATTGACAACCAGTGTGACATTGATCTATTTGCTTAGTCTTTCTGGGTCTTAGTTTTATTTCCATAAAACAAGTGCTAGCAAATATTTTCTGAACACAATTTGTGCACGACATTGGTTTAGGTATTTACATTTATTAATCTGAGTAATGCTTATAGTAACCATATGAGTTTGCCACTATTAATATGCCCACTCTTCAGATAAAGAAACTGATTTAATAAATATAAAATTTATATTAAATTTTATAAATATAAATGTACTGCTTACATTTGATATAACATGATTAAAGATTAGAGTTGGAGATCCGGCATGATGAATTCCATTTAACTTATAAAGTTACTGTTAAACAGCTTTACCTGTATGTAATTCTGTAAAACTAATTGTAACATACATTAAAACTAACGTTGTCAAATGCCTTGCTCAGTGATATTTTAGAAGACAATTTTCCTGAAATGCTTGGATGTGCCCATATATTCCATTTAAAACTACTAACATATTTTTTTGCTTTTAAGCAAAGATTTAACCAATCAATATCAAGATAGCACTTACATTCTCTTAATCAGATTTGCTTTTCCAAAACTAGGTATTTTATTTTATTTTTTGTTTGTTTGTTTGTTTTTGTTTTTTTGTTTTTGAGATGGAGTCTCGCTCTGTCGCCCGGGCTGGAGTGCAGTGGCTGGATCTCAGCTCACTGCAAGCTCCGCCTCCCGGGTTTACGCCATTCTCCTGCCTCAGCCTCCCAAGTAGCTGGGACTACAGGCCCCCCCACCTCGCCCGGCTAGTTTTTTGTATTTTTAGTAGAGACGGGGTTTCACCGTGTTAGCCAGGATGGTCTCGATCTCCTGACCTCGTGATCCGCGCGTCTCGGCCTCCCAAAGTGCTGGGATTACAGGCTTGAGCCACCGCGCCCGGCCTAAAACTAGGTATTTTGTCATCTGCAATTGGCCACCTGTAATCCTGTGCATGAGCTTCAACCAACTCTAAAAGAAAAAACACTGCTTTAATTTTCTCTACCCTCAAAGGGTTGGTCAACTTCCAAGAATCAGATTGATAAATCATAAAACTATATTTTTAAAACATTCATTTGCTCACTAAAAATTTTTACAACACAAATCATTAAAAACTTGTGTATGTGTATTGAATGGCTAACCTATGTTTGTGGTATAAAAGTAAAAGGGTATCCAGTGAGAAGTAAGATTATAGCCTATCTCCTTCTCCAGATAGAGTTTCCTTCCTTAGATTCCACTACTGGAAATTAGGCAAGCATTTGAGAAAAACTATAGTAACTGATTTTGAAGTAGCATTTTTCTTACAAGAATCATATTCTATCTTACATATAGTGTATTATAGCTTTTATAGTTTCTTAACATACTTATTCTTTAATCTAATAATCATTTGCTCAATGGCTAATAGTTTCAAAGTGATGTTTAAGTCAATAGTTTTAAATTTAATGCATATTAAATTCACAAGAAGATTTTTAAAGAATACTTTATTACCCAGCCAAACCAACTAAGTTGAAATCTTGGAGATGAAACGTTGAGGCATTAATCTGAAAAAATTTCAGATATAAAAAAGGATTTTTAAACTCTCCAGTGGATTCTAATACACACCAGATTAAACATGGAGCCCCACCCCCGACAGTGGAATGTATAAAAATATATTTGGCACCAGATTTTTTCTCAAGTTGCTAATAATTAAGTGGGTAAAATATCCATGGTGTATTATAATGTTTAAAAACTAGCTATCTGAACAGAAAGCCCTCAATTGTAGCATTTGCGGATTTTCATGGTTAAAATATGTTCATCATGCCAGATTTAAAGCTTGCAACATGACTCACTGAATGCAGAGTTGGGAAGAAATGTAAAACAGCACACCATTACATGGTATTTCTACCACTCAGATATAATATGTTATAGAAATAACCTCAAAATCACAAATAATAATAAAACAGAGTAAAATAATTAGGAAATAATGAGGTTTAATTATTTGTCACACATATTTTAATGCAATTTATTTGTCAGTTTAAATATATTTATATAATCTTTAATAATGGCAATATTTACCAGTTAGCTCAAAAAATCCTCCAAAGTTTAAAAATCAGTTTTTGCAAGGCTGTACAAGTGAGCTCTGACAAACCAGCATCTCTAATACATAGTAATATGTGAACTATGATAGATATTGGAAAGAAAATAAGCACCATGGAATCATATTCTCTTCTTTGCTCCTGAAAACCACTTCACAGAGGTGACAAAGTGCATATTACCCTCTCTTTTATTGGTGAGGCTATAAAAACTCCCAGAGATCTCAATTTGCCCCTTCCAGAGTAAGTCACAGATCTGAACCAGATCACTGCCACATGACTCCCATTCTCTGTCTTTACCAACGAGTCTTCTAAGGATCATCCTAGAAACAAAAAAAATAGAAATATGGGAACTATGTTTTAAAAAGGATTTTAATTATTGACATATCTATATTTAAAATTTGTCCATGCTAATCCTCACTAATCATTGAGCTGATTTCCCTTTAATGATGAAGCTTAGAATAATATTTCACACAGAAGCTCCCTGCATTATTAACTAATAAACATTCACCAAGCACTTACCTTATATTCTGCTTGAGACATAAGGTAGCAAAAGGAATACAAGCTTTGATGTCCACACTCAAGAAGCTTTCAGTCTTACTGATCCCCAAAATAGCAAAAACTCAATGCAAGCCAATTCATTTTAAATAAAGGTACTAACTTGGAGTGTGAGGAAAAATTCTAGCAAGCCAGAGAATGCTCAAGATGTTGTGTTGAATGAAGGAGAGAAGACTAGAGTTAGACCTTCAAAAATGGATAGATGTCTATCCTAAAGGGAGAGAAAAATTATCTCAGACAGCATTAGACTTCTTAATCTTCTTAATTTCCTCACTTCTCACACCTGCTTGTTTTGGAATTGCATTAGGGCTCAGCCCTGGCACGCCTATCTGATCACTCAATGGTTATGACTATGCAGATCTTACTGAACAATGACAAAAGGTTGGTCTGAATCAACTTGGTTTGCCTACAGAGTTGTGTGGCTACAAGCAAAAATATTCCCCACTTACTTTCACCTTTGATAATTCTGGGAAATATTTATTTGTGCTTTTATTGAAAATACATTTTCCAGTAAAGGCCTCCTAATTGTGAATAGTGAGTCAGGTCTCTACACTCCCTTACCTGTGTTTTTAACACTCTCTTTGATTTCAGATAAGTATATAGCAGAGAGATGGGGACAGAAAAGGGCTTGGGATCGAACAGAACAGCACAGTTCTTAGGTACATTGGAATTCTATAATGCTAGCTATAATGTAGCCAAGGTGAAAACTAAAGGAACCAAATTCCCAAAGCACATTTTAAAGGAGGGTAATAATGCAGTTTTAAAAAGTCATCAAGCTGGGCCAAGATGGTTGATTAGAAGCAGCTGCATTCTGTGGCACTCATGGATTGGAAAAAAAAAAAAAAAATGGGGCACATAAATACAGGACCTTCAACAGAAATATCCAAGTACTTGCATTGGGACTGATCAGAGAAACAGCTCAACCCATGGAGATCAAAGAAAAGCAGGGTGAGGCGACGGCCCACTGGGGAGCAACACTGAGCCAAGGGAACCTCCCACCCCCAGTCAAGGGAAGTGGCGAGTGATTGGGTGACCCCAGGAAACCATGCTTCTCCCATGAATACTTGCAACCCACGGATCAGGAGGTCCCCTTGTGGGTCCACGCCACCAGAGCCTTGGGTTCAACACACAGTGCTGTGTGGAGTCTCGGCAAAGCAACTGCTCAGACACATACAGAGACCCAGGAGCTTTACAGGCTCCAGCCCTAGGATCCCTGGCACCAGTGTGGATAGTTCAGGCAAGGCAGAGGGTATGTGCATATGCCTATGAAGGGGGCTGAATCCAGGGGCCTGAGTGGTGATAGTCTGTGGGCTCTACTTCCACAGCATCTCATAAGATGAGACTCACTGTCCTGGAATTCCAGCCAGCTACCAGCAACAGGGTGGAGCCTGTCTGAGATGGAACAGAGTCCCCAGGGGATGGAGTGGACTGCCATCTCTGCTGTTTGGTCAATTCAGGCATTCCAGCCTGTGGCCTTTGGAGACTCCAAACGGTCCAGATGAGGAAGGATCCCCCCAGCACAACACCGCTGCTTTGCCAGAATGTGGCCAGACTGTTTCTCTAAGTAGGACCCCAATTGATTCCTCCTTACTGTGTGGGACCTCCCAGCCAGGGCCTCCAGCTACCCCCACCTGCCCATATTCTATGGACAGAACTCTGATCTCTCCCTGGGAAGGGGTGGGACACCACCCTGGTTGTTTGGATGACTCAACCATTCCAGCCTGCAGCCTTTGGAGAGTTGAAGCCGACAGGAGCAGAGGCAGTTCCCCAGCACAACACAGCTGTTTGGTCAAGGTGTGGCCAGACTGCTTCTGTAACTGGGACTCTGATCCACTCCTCCTTGCAGGGCAGGTCCTCCCAGCCAGGGATTCCAGCCACCCTTTTCCATGTTCTATGGCCAACAGAGTTTTAATTTCTCCCTGGGATGGAGTGCCTGGAGGACAGGGCAGGCCACCACCTTGGCTGTTCCAGCATCTCAGCTGGTACAGTCTGTGGGCCTTGGAGAGTTCAAAACAATCAGGGGTTAACAATCAGGATCCCCAACACAGCACTGCTGCTCTACCAAAAGACAGCCAGACTGCTTCTTTAAGTGGGTACCTGATCCCATTTCTCCTGCCTGGGTGAAAGCTCCCAACAGGTGTATCTAGCCACCTCCTACAGGTGTGTTCAGGCTGGCAACATGTCAGTACTCCACTGAAATGGAACTTTCAGAGAAAGGGGCAGGCTGCCATCTTTGCTGTTTTGCAGACTTCATTGGTGATACCTCCAGGTATGGAAAAAACCAAGGCGATAAGGGTTTTTCCCCAGCAAACTGCAGCAGCCCTATAGAAGACTGGCCAGGCTAAAAAAGAGAGAGAGAGAGAGAGAAAGAGAGAGAGAGAGAGAGA
>NW_012103343.1:790683-841921 GCF_000951045.1 Mandrillus leucophaeus
AACAGCAAAACCACAAAAACCAACCCTATCCAAAGGTCAAGAACGTCAAAGATCGAAGGTAGAGAAGCCCGCAAAGATGAGAAAGAGTCAATGCAAAAACACTGAAAACTCAAAAAGCTAGAGTGCCCCTTTTCCTCCAAATGACCATAACACCTCTCCAGCAAGGGCTCAGAACTGGGCTGAGACTGAGATGGCTGAAATGACAAATGCAGGCTTCAGAATGTGGATAAAAGCAAGCTTTGCTGGGTTAAAGAAGCATGTTGTAACCCAATGCAAAGAAGCTGAGAATCATGATAACACAATGAAAGAACTGACAGCCAAAGTAGCCAGTTTAGAGAGGAACATAACTGACCTGATAGAGCAGAAAAACACACTACAAGAACTTTCCAATGTAATTGCAAGTGTTAAGAGCAGAATATACCAAGTGGAGGAAAAAATCTCAGAGCTTGAAGACTATCTTTCTGAAAAAGACAACCAGATAAGAACAGAGCAAAAAAATAAAAAGGAATGACCAAACCTCTAAGACATATGGGATTATAGGAAGGGGCCAAGATGGCCAAATAGGAACAGCTCTGATCTGCAGCTCCCAGTGAGACCAATGCAGAAGGTGGGTGATTTCTGCATTTCCAACTGAGGTACCCAGTTCATCTCATTGGGACTGGTTAGGAAGTGGGTGCAACTCATGAAGAACTAGCAGAAGCAGGGTGAGACATCAGTTCACCCAGGAAGTGCAAGGAGCTGGGGGATCTCTCTCCCCCAGCCAAGGGAAGCCTTGAGGTACTGTGCTACCAAGCCCAAGTACTATGCTTTTCCCACTGTTTTTGCAATCCACAGAACAGGAGATTTTCTCATGAGCCTATACCACCAGGGCCCTGGTTTTTAAGCACAAAACTGGGCGGCTGTTTGGGCAGGCACCAAGCTAGCTGTGCAAGTTTTTTTCATACCCCAGAGGTGCCTGGAACTCCAGTGAAACAGAACTGTTCACTCCCCTGGAAAAGGGGCTGAAGCCAGGGAGCCAAGTGGTCTCGCTCAGTGGGTCCCACTCCCACAGAGCCCAGCAAGCTAAGAACCATGGGCTTGAAATTCTCACTGCCAGCACAGCAATCTGAAGTTGACCTGGGACTATTGAGCTTGGTGGGAAGAGGGGTGTCTGCCATTACTGAGGCTTTAGTAGGCAGTTTTCTCCTGACAGTGCAAGGAGGTTGGGAGGTTTGGACCAGGCAGAATTTACCACAGTGTGGCAATACAGCTGTGGCCACACTGCTTCTCTAGTTTCCTGCTCACTGGGCAGGGCATCTCTGAAGGAAAGGCAGCAGCCCCAGTCAGGGGCTTACAGATAAAACTCTCATCTCCCTAGACAGAGCACCTGAGGGAAGGGGTGACTGTGGGCTTAATCTGTGGACTTAATCTTTCTGGCCTGCTGGCTCTGAAGAGAGCAACTGATTCTGACAAGGGGGATTCCCCCAGCACAGTGCACCAGCTCTACTAAGGGACAGACTGCCTCCTCAAGTGGGTCCCTGACCCCTGTGCCTCCTGACTGGGAGATACCTCCCAACAGAGGTCGACAGACACCTCATACAGGAGAGTTCTGGCTGGCATCAAGTCAGTGCCCCTCTGGGACAAAGCTTCCAGAGGAAGGAGCAGACAGCAATCTTTGCTGTTCTGCAGCCTCCTCTGGTGATACCCGGGTGAATAGGATCTGGAGTAGACCTCCAGCAAACTGCAGCAGACCTGCAGAAGAGGGGCCTGACTGTTAGAAGAAAAACTAACAAACAGAAAGCAACAACATCAACATCAACAAAAAAGACACCCCCACAAAAACCCCTTCCAAAGATCAACATTCAAATTCAGGAAATGCAGAGAACCCCAGTAAGATACTCCATGAGAAGTTCATCCCCAAGACACATAGTCTTCAGATTCTCCAAGGCCAAAATGAAAGTAAAAAGGTTAAAGGGCAGCAAGACAGAAAGGCTAGGTCACCTACAAAGAGAAGCCCATCTGACTAACAGCAGACTTCTCAGTGAAAACCCTACAAACCAGAAGAGATTGGGGGCCAATACTCAACATTCTTTAAAAAAAAAAAAAAAAAAATTTCCAATCCAGAATTTCATATCTGGCCAAACTAAGCTTCATAAATGGAGAAATAAGACCATTTTCAGACAAGCAAATGCTAAGGGAATTCGTTACCACCAGACCTGTCTTCCAAGAGCTCCTGAAGGAAGCACTAAATATGGAAAGGAGAAATGGTTACCAGCCACAACAAAACACACTGAAGTACACAGACCAGTGACACTATGAAGCAACCACATAAACAAGTCTATAAAATAACCAGCTAGCATCATGATGACAGGATCAAATCCACACATAGCAATAGTAACCTTAAATGTAAATGTGCTAAATCCCTTTAATAAAAGACACAGAATGGCAAGCTGGATAAAGAACCAAGACTCATTGGTATGCTGTCTTCAGGAGACCCATCTCACATGCAAAGACACATAATAGACTTAAAATAAGGGGATGGAGGAAAATTTACCAAGCAAAGGGAAAACAGAAAAAAGCAGGGATTGCAATCTTAGCTTCTGACAAAATAGACTTTAAACCAACAAAGATCAAAAAATACCAAGAAGGGCATAACACAATGGTAAAGGGGTCAATTCAACAAGAAGAGCTAACTAACCTAAATATATATGTGCCCAATACTGGAGCACCAAGTTTCATAAAGCAAGTTCTTAGACAAGAGACTTAGATTCCCAGACAATAATACTGGGAGACTTTAACATCCCATTGACAATATTAGACAGATCATTGAGACAGAAAATTAACAAGATAGTCAAGACCTAGACTCAGCTCTAGATCAGATGGACCTGACAGATATCTCCACCAAAAGACAGAAGTCTCCACCCAAAAACAACAGAAATATACATTCTTCTCATTCCCACACAGCACGTATTCTAAAATTGATCACATAATTGGAAGTAAAACACTCCTCAGCAAATGCAAAGTAACTGAAATCATAATGAACAGTCTCTCAGACCACAGCACAATTAAATTAAAACTTAAAATTAATAAATTCACCAAAAACCATACAACTACTGGAAATTGAATAACCTGCTCCTGAATGACTTTTGGGTAAGTAATGAAATTAGGGTAGAAATCAAGAAGTTCCTTGAAGCTAATGAGAACAAAAATACAATGTACTAGAATCTCTGGGACATAGCTGAAGCAGTGTTAAGAGGGAAACTAAACACCCACATCAAAAAGCTAGAAAGCTAAAAAGCTCTCAAGTTAACAACTAAAATCACAACTAAAAGAACTAGAGAACCAAGAGCAAACAAACTTTAAAGCTAGCAGGAGACAATAAATAACCAAGCTCAGAGAAGAACTGAAGGAGACAGAGACACAAAAAAACCCTTCAAAAAAAATCAACAAATCCAGGAGCTGTTTTTTGTAAAAAAAATAAAATAAAATAGACTGCTAACTAAACTAATGAAGAAAAGAGAGAAGATTCAAATAAACACAATCAGAAATGATAAGGGGGCTATCACCACTTACTCCACAGAAATAAAAACAACCATCACAGAATACTATAAACACATCTATGCACATAAACTAGAAAACATGGAAGAAACAGATAAATTCCTGGGCACATACACCCTCCCAAGACTGAACCAGGAAGACATTGAATCCCTGAATAGACCAATAATGAGTTCTGAAATTGAGGCAGTAATATATATCCTACCAACCAAAAAAAGTCCAGGACTGGATGGATTCATAGCTGAATTCTACCACAGGTACAAAACAGAGCTGATAGCATTGCTACTGAAACTATTTCAAAAAATTGAAAAGAAAAACTCGTTCTCTGAGACTAGGATCATCCTGATACCAAAACCAGGCAGAGATACAACACAAAAGGAAAACTCAGGTCAATATCTTTGATGAACATCGATGCAAAAATCCTCAACAAAATACTGGCAAATTGAATCCAGCAGCACATCAAAAAGCATATCCACTACAATCAAAGTAGTTTTCATTCCCAGAATGCAAGATTGGTGTGACATATGCAAATCAATAAATGTGATTCATCACATAAACAGAACTAAAGACAAAAACTGCATGATGATCTCAATAGGTACATTAGAAAAGGCCTTTGATAAAATTCAACAGCCTTCATGTTAAAACTCTCAATAAACTAGGTATTGAAGGAACATACCCCAAAATAGTAAGAGCCATATATGATGAACCTGCAGTCAATATCATACTGAACGGGCTAAAACTGGAAGCATTCCCCTTGCAAACCAGTACAAGACAACGATGCCCTCCTCACCACTCCTATTCAACATAATATTGAAAGTTCTGGCCAGGGAAATCAGGCAAGAGAAAGAAATAAAGCATATTAAAGTAGGAAGAGAGGAAGTCAAACTATCTTTGTTTGCAGATGACATGATCTTATATCTAGAAAACCCCATGATCTCAGCCCAAAAGATTCTTAAGCTGATAAGCAACTTCAGCAAAGTCTCAGGATAGAAAATCAATGTACAAAAATTGCTAGCATTCTTATACACCAACAACAGGCAAGCAGAGAGCCAAATCACAAATTAACTACTATTCACAATTGCAACAAAAAGAATAAAATACCTAGGAATGTAACTAACAATGGAAGTGAATAACCTCTTCAGGGAGAACTACAAATCCCTGCTCCATTAAATCAGAGGTGACACAAACAAGTGGAAAAACATTCCATGCTCACAGATAGGAAGAATCAATATAATGAAAATGCCCACACTGTCCAAAGCAATTTATAGATTCAATGCCATTCCCATTAAAGTAGCATTGGCATTCTTCACATCATTAGAAAAAACTGTTTTAAAATATATATGGAACCAACAAAGAATAGCCAAGGAAATCCTAAGCAAAAAGAAAAAAGCTGGAGGTATCACACTACCCAACTTTAAACTATACTACAGTACTACAGTTGCCAAATTGGCATGATACTGGTACCAAAACAGGCACGTAGAGCAATGGAACAGAAAAGAGAAGCCAGAAATAAGACCACACACATCTACAACCATCTGATCTTCCACAAACTTACAAAAACAAGCAATGGGGAAATCATTCCTTATTTAATAAATGGTGCTGGGAGAACTGGCTAGTCATATGCAGAAAATTGAAACTGGACCCCTTCCTTACACCACATACAAAAATGAATTTGAAATAGAGTAAAGACTTAAATGTAAAACTCCAAACTATAAAAACCCTAGAAGAAAACCTAGGCAACACCATTCCGGACATAGGCATGGGCAAAGATTTCATGACAAAGATATCAAAAGCAATTGCAACAAAGGCCAAAAGTGACAAATAGGATCTAATTAAACTAAACAGCTTCTGCACAGAAAAAGAAACTATCAACAAAGTAAATAGACAACCCACAGAATGAAAGAAAAATTTTGCTATCTATTTATCTGACAAAGGCTAATATTCAGCATCTATCAGAATTTAAACAAATTTACAAGACAAAAACAATCCCATTAAAAAGTGGGCAAAAGACACGAACAGACACTTTTCAAAAGAAGACACACATGCAGCCAAGAAACACATGAAAAGAAGCTCAACATCACTGATCATTAGAGAAATGCAAATCTAATACACAATGAGATACCAACTCAAACTAGTCAGAATAGCTATTATTAAAAAGTCAAAAAAACAACAGATGCTGGCAAGGTTATGGAGAAAAATGAATGCTTTTACACGTTGGTGGAAGTGTAAATGAGTTCAACAATTGTGGAAGACAGTGTGGCAGGGGATATAAGAAACAACACAACAGGCATATAAGAAACAACCCAACTGTCAATAAAACAAAAAAGTCAATCAAAAGCAGATTCAGAAATTGGAAATATCACATGTAGTCTTGAAGATAACTACACTATATCATCACTGTCTAGTCAAGAACACAGAAACCATACTAGGGATTTTTATCATGGAGAATTGAATATTAATATGTACTTAAACAGGTGTTAGAGAAATGAGAAAATAAAAAGGGACCTCTAAAATAACAAACCCAGAAATGGTGCCTAAAAGAAGGAGTTGACTTTTCAACAGAAACAGTGAAAGACAGAAGACAATGGAATGACATCTTCGAAGTAATAAAAGAAAATAATCACTAACTTAGAATTCTATTATCAGTAAAACTGTGCTTCAGAAAAAGAAAGCAAATGAAGACATTTTCAGACCCAAAAAAAGAAACCTAAAAGATTTCGTCAGCAATAGACATACATAGAAGCAAACAATAGGGTGCTCTGCAGGCAGAACAAAAATGATCTTGCATGGCAGCTTGGATATGCAGGAGGGAATGACAAGCAATGGAAAGGGTCATGATGTTAGATATCTAAATGAACATTGCATGTATAAAGTAATATGAATAATAATGTGATGAGAAAGTTAGAAAAATATTCCTGAAAACAATACTATATATGGGAAAGTGGTAAATGATCTATGTTCTAAGGTACATGCGTTGACAGGAAATTAGCACAAGTATTAATTGATATATCCTGATTCCTTCCTTTTCTTTTCACAGTTTTCTTCCCTAGTAAACTTTTTATGTCTCTAACTCTATTTCAGTATCTGTTTCCTGGAGAAAACAACCTGTGATGAGTATCTTCAATTTTGGAAGCTAATGCTATTTTTATTTTTCCAATTACACTTTCTCTAACACTATGTGAATGCATCAATTGGTCTACATTCTCACAAACACTTGGTATCATCAATCTTATTAATTTTGGCCACTTTGGTGGTTATGTAGTAGTGTATCATTGAGGTTATACTGTATATTTCCCGAATTGTTAATGACATTCAACATCTTTTTATATGATTTTTTTAATGTTATTGTGAAATGCCTATTAATGTCTATTTCACCTTTGTTTTTTATTGGTTTGTATTTAGTGATTTAGATTTATATTTTATGCTTTTCAGAATATTATCTATGGAAATTATTGGAGGTATAAAACTAAATTTTGTTCCATCAAAGAGAAATTCATTTGCATTTGTTATGAGCCTTCTATAAACACTTTTATTTCACAAACTAAAAGTTAAGTTTGGCAAATTTTAGGTCAGGTGGTGCACTTAGAGTCCATTCTGTGACCGAAATGAGTATGAGTTTGTAACAGAACCCCTCAGAGTAGACATTTTTAAAAATCTCCTATCTTCTCAAAGCTAAATGTAAGCAAGACAAATATCTCCTAAGCCTTCAACTAAGGGCAATTTTATTTTGCTTTATTAAACCCGCTGAGTGTGTCATCCTTCAGGATCTAGTTTTACAAGAGGAGTGTTCAATATTCAGCCCTTCTCCCCGGTTGACCCACCAGCCTACCCAGATGTGTGGCCATTACAACAGATCTTGGCTATTAGAGATAAAGAGAGAAACTCCAGGAAAATTTTCAGCCTCAGGACTCACTAAATTCCTACTTTCTTATCTCATTTGGTCATGGGCAGTGGTGTGCTGGTAAATATTTAACAAATAGATCTCCAGAAAAAAAAAAGCAAAAAAAATTAAATAAATAAAAAGCCCAAATGCATAGTGTTTGCCAATTTTCATAGCAGAAATATTCCAACCATGGTCAAGTTCAAGCTACTAATGTGACCTCGCTAAATGCAGAGTTGGGGAGAAAGGTACAGCAGCACACTATTGCACAGTATTTTCACACCATAGATACCATAGATGTAAATAACATAAAAAGCATAGGTAATTAATAATTAGTGAATTATTAAATTATTGATGTTTTATTACTAACATCAATGTCAATATCAATATTTCATTCATATTGATAATTAATTATTAATAGGATTATTTGATTACTGATAATTTAAAAAACCTAATGGAATGTGACTCAGCTAATCTCCTCGTATCTGTTTTTGTGTGTGTGTTCTCTTCCACTTCTCTTCTGACCTTCTTCTCTCTGGACTTTCAGTTTCATTCCATTTTCAAGAAGACTTTGGATTGACCCAGTTAATAACTGCAAACTTTGGTTGCAGTTATCCAGAGACTTGGCAAGTCTCTGGATTGGCTGCCCTTGGCTGGATTTTGATACCAGGTTCTAGTCCCCCACTTATCTTTGTAGCAGAGGTTGTGGCAGGGCCGTTTTCTTTACCAGGGGCAACACGAGGCAGGCAGGCAGGCAACAATGATTGACATGTCTGGTACAACTAGGATAACTGTAGAACTATAAAAAGAAAAGTGCAAGATTCCCAGTGCTTTAAGTTCAACCAGTGGTTGTATTAAATCAGGATGCGTGACTCCATTCAGGGCAAGAAACAATTTGCCTGGCATTGCACAGTGAGTCAACAGTAAAGTCCAAAACTCCAATTTATGTAAAGGGGCAAAAATCACTTTTATTATTCTACAAACAAAGCTGCTCCTTAAAAAATCACCCTTATATTAATGTAGTAATACTAATTAATTGCCTTCATAAACATTCCTCAAAATTTTCTTTTCTTTTTATGAGTGTTATTTATGTTTTTTGCTGTCTTGCTCAGTGGCTATATTGTATTTGGGGATGTGAGTTCAAAAGTCAAGGGCTCAGTTTGGTTTAATTTCACTTATGTGGCACAGTGGTTACACATCACAATTTAAGAGAGCTGAAAATATTATTCTTTCCTATATTTTTTTTAAAAACCATATTTGAAGATCCCAACAGTTTTTATGACTTATTCCAAAAAAACTTTACCTAAAAGAAACTGGAAGATTTGGCTTTATGTTATTTAGGTCATTTAATCAGAAAGCAAATCATGTGTCTTTGATCATGCCCTTGCCAGAAGATCCCTAACTCATTAGCGTGCTATTAATGAGGCTGCATTTTAAAGCAGGTGTTGTTAAGTGCAATCAGAGCAGCTTTATTAAGCCACAAATTGTCTTGCGATGACAAAGGAAGTCAGATTGGTCTATGCTCAGTTAACCTTTGTCTATATGCATGACTTGGCTGATTAAACAGCAATTGATAATGACCTTCAGTCTTGCAAAGCCGGAAAAAGGTGATGCCTAATGTTGGCATTCATTGTATGTGATGTGAGTGACAGGCAGGCAGTCTCTTTAATTTAGAAATCTATAATGCAATTTCAAAATTAACTAATATTGCACTGTAATGAACCACTAATTTATGTGTATTAAACTGATATTTTGATGTGCATGTTATTTCAGAGTAGAGCATTATTGCAGAGTTAACTTCAGGTCAGAGAAATTTTGACTGGCCATCCTTAGTAGCTAGAAATAGAAGACTGTGGAAGAAAAAGGAGAGTTGTTTTTGAAGATTTGTTAATTTCTTTAACAAGCATACTAAGCTTCTAATACGTTGAAGATGCTGGCCTGGTAAATTTATCACAGGCCCTGTTTCCCAAGAGCTCACAATGGGGTGACAGACAGGAACACCAATTTTATTACAATTTATTCAGTGCAACAACAGTTTATCATTAGCACCTGAGAAGAATGCTGTCTGTCATTCTCAGGACCTCAACTGATTCCAAAAATGTGGAGGGAGATGCAGCAGATTGTAGGGAAATTTTAACTTATTGAGTTTCTGTTATATGCTAGTCACTTCATTCATGTTGCCTCATTGAATCCCCTATAACAATTCTTAGGTAAATATTACTGACCTCATTTCACAGATGAGGAAACAAAAATTCTTTCATGGGTTAAGTATTTTTTGCCTGAGTACAGTCAACTGGTAACAGTTTGAAGTCGTGCTCTGTTTGTCTCTAAAACCCACATTATTCTAAAACCAATGTGGAAACACCCAAGATAAATAGAATAAGAGTAAATGGCAAATTTTTTATCTTCTGTGCTCTATACGTATGTGTTTGTTGGTGGGGGCTTGTGTGTATTCTAGCTTTTTTGTTGCCTAGTTTGGGTTTGAAATCCATTTTGAACAATGGCTTCCACCTCATGGCATTATAAATTTCTCTGGATTCTTTGTAAGTTCACCTTCACGAGCAGACATTTGATGACTTCATCATTTATCACAGCATCCATCCTTAATATTTAGAAGGCTTTACAAAGTACCCTCCTAAAATATATGAACAGTCTGAAGGTGGTCATAACTTGAAGTTTTGCTAACACACTTCCCAGCTTGGGTTAAGGACATTTTATTCTGGGGTATATTAATAGATGGGTCAAGAAAAAATACCAGGGCTCAAGTAGATATGTTTAACCATTAAACAAAGTCAGAGAAGCTTCTTTCTTACTGCAGGACCTTTCAGAGCCTTTAACATGCTAATAGTATTGTGACTTTCCAGGAGAGAATTGGGGTATTCTGCATTTCCCAAGCTTTCTTGACCATGAGGCTCTTTGTTCTTTGAGTACCAATTAACACTCATAAGAATTAGTGTGCGCAGAACACAGCAAGCCCCTGCTGTATAAAACATTAGCAGCCAACTAACAGCATAGAGAAGGCAGAGAAAAGAAACACAGAGGAAGGGACACTCATACAGGAAATACGAAACCCAATGATTGATTTAACCTTTTTCACAGCTTTGCTAGAACCTATTGTGATTATTTAAATGCCGGAACAATCTTAATGAATGGTAGGATCATTCATTATAAAAATATAAATAATGTTCATTTAAATTGCCAAAAGCAAATATCAATAGTTACTATAAATATCAGTTGAGTCTCCCTGACTTTTGTCTTTCTTCTTTTTAAAAAAATTTTTTTCTATAAGTTTTTGGGGAACAGGTGGTGTTTGGTTACATGAGTAAGTTATTTAGTGGTGATCTGTGAGATTTTGGTGCACCCATCACCTAAGCAGTATACACTGTACCCAATTTGCAGTCTTTTATTCTTCACCGCCCTTCTACCTTATCCCCCAAGTCCCCAAAGTCCATTGCATCATTCTTAGGCCTTTGCACCCTCATAGCTTAGCTCCCACTTATGAGTGAGAACATATGATCTTTGGTTTTCTATTCTTGAGTTACTTCATGTAGAATAATGGTCTCCAATTCCATCCAGGTTGCTGCAAATGCTGTCATTTCATTTCTTTTTATGATTGAATAGCATTCCATGGTGATATGTGTATATATGTGTGTGTGTGTATATATATACACACACATACACACACACACATATAGATATAATACAGATATCACAATTTCTTTATCTACTCATTGGTTAATGGGCATTTGGGCTGGTTCCATATTTTTGCAGTTGCAAATTGTGCTGCTGTAAACATGTATGTGCAAAGTCATTATCTTTTTGTATAATGACTTCTTTTCCTCTTGGTAAATACCCAGTAGTGGGATTGCTGGATCAAATGGTAGTGCTATTTTTAGTTCTTTAAGGAATATCTACACAGTTTTCTATAGTGGTTGTACTAGTTTGAATTCCCACCAGCAGTTTAAGTGTTCCCTTTTCACTGCATCCCTGCCAACACCTATTATTTTTGATTTTTTGGTTATGATTATTCTTGCAGGAGTAAGGTGGTATCGCATTGTGGTTTTAATTTGCGTTTCCCTATCAATAGTGATGTTGAGCTTTGTTTCACATATTTGTTGGCCATTTGTATATCTTCTTTGAGAATTGTCTATTCACGTCCTTAGCCCATTTTTTGGTGGGATTGTTTGTTTTTTCCTGCTAATTTGTTTGAGTTCCTTGTAGATTCTAGGTATCAGTTCTTTGTTAGATGTATAGACTGTGAACATTTTCTACCACTCTGTGGATTGTCGGTTTACTCTGTTGATTGTTTCTTTTGCTGTGCAGAAACTTTTTAGTTTAATAAAGTCCCACCTATTTATCATTGTTTTTGTTGCATTTACTTTTGCGGTCTTGGTCATGATGTCTTTCCCTAAGCCAATGTCTAGCAGGGTTCTTCCAATGTTAACTTCTGGAATTTTTATGGTTTCAAGTCCTTGTTCCATCTTGAGATGATTTTTGTATAAGGTGAGAGGTGGTGATTCAGTTTCATTCTTCTACATGTGGCTTGTCAATTATTCCAGAGCATTTGTGGAATAAGGTGTCCTTTCCTCACTTTATGTTTTTGTTTGCTTTGTTGAAGATCAGTTGACTGTAAGTATTTGGCTTTATTTCTGTGTCCTCTATTCTGCTCCATTGGTCTATATGTCTATTTTTATACAAAAACCATGCTGTTTTGGTGACTGTGGCTTTATAGTATACTTTCTAAGTCAGGTAATGTGATGACTCCAGATTTGTTCTTTTTGCTTATTCTTGCTTTGGCTATGTGGGCTCTTTTTTGGTTCCATAGAAATTTTAGGATTGTCTTTTCTAATTCTGTGAAGAATGATGGTATTTTGATGGGAAGTGCATTGAATCTGTGAATTTCTTTTGGCAGTATGGTGATTTTCACAATATTGATTCAACCCATCCATGAACATGGGATGCGTTTACATTTGTTTGTGTCATCTATGATTTCTTTCAGCAGTGTTTTGTAGTTTTCCTTGTAGAGGTCTTTTACCTCCTTGATTAGGTATATTCCGAAGTATTTAATTTATTTTTTTGCAGCTATTGTAAAAGGGGTTGAGTTCTTGATTTGATTCTCAGATTGGTCACTATTGGTGTATAGCACAGTTACTGATCTGAATGACACTTGAAGGAGCTGTTCATTTTCAGATTATATAAAGGTAATTAAAGAATTAATTGGGGCAAATGAAACATGGGATTTTGAAATAAACTATGTAGATATACTAAAATTGACTAAATCCCATTCTAGTACAAATTATTTGCAGTTTTATTAGTTGCATAATTCTAGGTCACCTCTGGTTGCATTTTTAGACTCACCTTTCAAAAGTACATTTTAAAAATGATCTTCCAAGATCAAAATCTCTGATGTACAGTTAAGGTCAACAGTCAATCTTCCCTCACTAAGACAGTATCTCTTTGGTCTTGCATAGGATCTTCCACTTTTTGTCTTTACAACATTGTTTTTGCCCAATGTTCATCCTATTGGTTGCCTCCTAGTAACAATGCTATGAAATCAATAACATTAAACTCTGAAACTCTTCATCTGCAAGTGCAAAACATTACATTACAGGTTATCTCTGCCACCCCAAGTCCATTTGCTCTGTTATAATTGTTATTGCTATAGTATTCCTGTTCCTGTCCTAGTACTGCATTAATCCAAGTATCATAGTCACCATAGGAGCTGACCTGCCATGTAATTCCTCTTGCAGCCCCTGGAATGTTTCCAAGCATGCCTTAGAGCAGTATCATTGCTTGGAAGTGCCTTCTGCTCACAGGGAAAGAAGGCTGGCTAGGAGACTGTTTGAGGATTGTTATATTTAAGAAGGCATCAGATTGATTTGCCATGGCTTTATAATTATTTTTTTCCATTTAAATATCTTTTAGACTTCCTTGGAAGACTGCTTGATTCTATCTACTTTAAAGAAGTCCTGTTTTCTCCAGTCTCCTACCTAATCTTGCAGTAAGTAGATCCCCACTCTTGCAGTAAGTAGATCCCCAAAATAACTGGTGATAAAAATGATAACTGGCACTACTGTTAATGACCTGTTCATTCAAGATGGATTTCAAACCCAAACTAGGCAACAAAAAAGCTGGAATACACCTGTTCAGCTCAATGACAATCTCAAGTGACTTTTACATACCGGTTAGCGATCAGTAAACAGATAATGGTGCCTGGTCATTTCACCACCTTGTGAGACAGGTCTGAGATGTGACCCAGATGAAAAGTTTTGTAGGACAGAGCAGGAGTTATCCAGGTCTTCCTCCAAGGTCATTCATTTCTGTGTCAGATAACAAACAGGTTTCAATAAGGATTATTTTATAAATTGAGCAACCACAGATTATTCCTCGGATAGGTGAAAATTATTTTGGTGAAAAGGATAAGAGAAGCGCACTTCAGCTGATAGATGTTTCAATTTTTCTGAGAAAAGAAATGTATTTAACAGATCAGAATCATTTTGGTAAATTACATTTCAATGCTGAGTCATCTGCACAGCAGTGCGGTAGTGCACGCCCTTTTGAAAGATAAATTCTACAGCTGCATTATTCAAATCTCTGCATTAGAAATGGCTTGAGATGAGCTCTGAAAGGAACTTAATCCATACACAAAAACTTCTAGCTTTTGCAGTTATTTTTTACAGAGGAAAAAGTTCCAAAAATCTTAGAAAGAATCTCCAGGAAATATTTACACTAAAAGTAACATTGCTGTGAATGACTGCCTTGTTTTAGACCTCACAAAAATTGTGACTGTGACTACCAGATGGATAAGAATGATGCAAAATTCAAGATGGCATTGCTGCGGCTGGTTGTTACATGAAATTGAATAAAATTCCAACTATTTTGCTGCTTAATTTGACTCACCCTCATTTTCAGTTTTATTCACTTCACAGTTGCATGAGAAGCAGTGTGATATTTGAGGATAGAGGTTCTCAA
This sequence comes from Mandrillus leucophaeus, assembly GCF_000951045.1. Taxonomy (NCBI): domain Eukaryota; kingdom Metazoa; phylum Chordata; class Mammalia; order Primates; family Cercopithecidae; genus Mandrillus; species Mandrillus leucophaeus. The sequence continues at coordinate 805,070 of NW_012103343.1, forward strand.
ACTGTCTTCCCAGACCAACAGCATCAGCAGCATCAGGGAAGTGGTTGAAAAGCAAATGTTGTAGCCCTCTGCTGCAGACCTACTGAGTCAGGAAGTCTGGAGGTGAGGCCCAGCAATCTGTGCCTAACAGTCCTTCATGTGCTTCTAATCACGCTACCATTTGAGAACCTTCCTACTAAAATCTCTGGAATTAGGAGAGTCTGCAATTCACGGAATCAGCTGGATGAACATAAATAAATCCTCCAACATCTCTGAATCTTAATTTCTTATGTGAAAATTGAGGAAAGTGGGCTACATGATTTCTAATGTACTTTTCAATTCTGTAATTCTGCACTAATACTTCCACATGGAAACTTAAATTCCACTGTAACAGCTCAGTGTTGAAAGTCAGAAAGCTGTGATTTCAAATTCTAGCCTTACTCCTTAATAGTTGTGTCCTTCTTCCTATCTATGTTTAGCCTCTCAGAGCCTTAGTTTCCACATTTGTAAACTGCAGATAACAATAGTGCTTATGTCATTAGTTTTTTTGTTTGTTTGTTTGTTTGTTTTGAGATGGAGTCTTGCTCTGTTACCCAGGCTGGAGTGCCGTGGCAGAATCTCAGCTCACTGCGACCTCCACCTCCCAGGTTCAAGAGATTCTCCTACCTCAGCCTCCCAAGTAGCTGGGATTACAGGCGTGCACTACTATGTCTGGCTAATTTTTTTTTTTTTTTTTTGTATTTGTTGGTTGAGATAGGGTTTCACCATGTTGACCAGGTTGGTCTCGAGCTCCTGGCCTCAAGTGATGCGCCCACCTTGGCCTTCCAAAGTGCTGGGATTACAGGCGTGAGCCACCGGGCGCCGGCTATGTCATTGATTTTTGAGGGTTAATGGAGATAATACATGTAGAGTGCTAAGTATAGTTGTTGGCATAAGACCTCAATAAAGGATAGTTCCTATTTGGAGGTGAAGCTCTGAAAAAGATGCCTAATTTTCAAAGTCATAAAATTAGAAAAGAGACTTCCCTTTGAAAGTCTACGTAGCAAGGAGCAAAGACTGCAAGATTCAGAACAAATGGGCATTTCAGCTTCAGTTACTTGTCACTAACTGATTTAGGCTGTTAGAAAATGCACTGGCACTTAAGATTTCCATTCTTCTATGAAGAAAAAGATGCGCATTTTTTTCACATTATTTGGATAAACTACAATTATTTTAAAATATGAAAAGAAATTCAGTAAAATTTTGGTGAGACGATAAGATGCTAATGTGATGGTGGTAATGTGTTTTTTCTTTGCAGCTTTATTTTTGTTTGGTCAAAAAAAAGAAAACACAATTGTTTGCAGCATATTTGCAAACAATCAACTAGGAAATCATGCATTAATTGTTCAGATGAAAGCATGATGCTGCTCATATTTATCTGTGTTTATCGCGGCACCAGACGGCCTGATTGGGAAAGTGCTTCGTAGCAGGAGAGCCCAAGACACAGCAGCTAAATAGATGCCTCTTTAATGTGAGGTGTTCAGTATCAGATGGGGCTTTGTTGACCTTGCTCCTAAACACAATGAGTCTGTGTGGAGGGCTCTGTGCAGCAGCGCCTAGGCCTCTGTTTTAGTTCTTAATTTCTTTCACCGCATCAAAAGGCTTTTCTATTCAAAAGCTTTTCTTTTTCTTTTACTCCTGAGCCTCTGCAATTGAGGCAGAACTGCAATCTACCAGCAGCAGCCTTTGTTCTGGCCTTTCAGGAGGCTGGGGAACAGTGTGAGTCCTTCCTAATTAGCCTGCGGACCAATGAAATAGTTCTTTGAGCCAGGAGAGGCTGCAATCCCACAGCCCAAGTGACAGAAAAGGGGGGAAAGGCCTCTTTAATTAAGGCCCAACAAAACCGGCTAAAAAAATGGTATTTTGCTCTCTACAAATGTCTCTTTTAAATCCCTGTAAATGCTGGCACATGCACATGCTTTTAAACTGTGCCTTCTCTTTCGCCAATGTACTGTTGCTCTGCTTTGGCTAAAGACTGCAGAATTTATTGGTCCATAAGAGTTTAGGAGCCAGCAGCCTTGGGCTGTGTCTGTGTTTGCATTTGCACAAGAAGTACAGGCTGTGCTAGAGGCAAAGAGCTGATAATCAGGAGATGGTCCTCACTGGTAAAAGTGATGCATGACAGCCCCACCTTATAGGCTTGGCATTTACACAGGACGTTCACAAATGTCACCGCACAAAAACCCTGCCAGCACTGCAGATGTATTAATTTATTAGTTTCTTCCATTGTTTTGTTCCTCATTTATGTCTTTTGACTGCAATGCATTTATTTTTTTCTTCACTGAACTCTTGAGTTGCTTAATATTGTACAGGTTAAGAAGATAGTTTTGGACATGGCACTATGTGTTATCCTTTCAGACCACCTTTTACGTATGTGGTAACTTTATCTTACTATGCCTGAGTGAATGATTAGGTTTTGCTCCCTTGTTTTTAAACTGAAAATACTTTCCCCTAATTTTAAAATTATAAACATTTGTTGCAAAAAATTTTTTTAAGATATCTAATGCAGATAATTATAAGAAGAAAGGTACTGCCATTTAGAGATAAGTACCATTAATATTTTGTAGTAAATCAGTTCATCTGCATATGCTCATGCAAGTTTACACAAATAAAATGTTTTCATACATATTCTTGTCAATTAACAACATGTGTAGATGTGCATTTAAGTCAGTACATAGGACTGCATTACCATTTTTAATGGCTGTATGTTACTAGTCTTTTGAAGAATAAAAAAGACCATGATTAGACATAATTATTGTGTTTACACCTATTTAAGATCTGATTAGATTCCTTTGAATACGTCACAACATTAGATAATTTCAAATTCGCACTTCAATGAAAGTTTTTATCTTTTGTAGGTAATATAGTCTTGACAGAAATATATATGATAAAATAGAATAATTGCATTTATTTTATATTATGGGAGTAAGAAATACACACGATCATACACAATGCTTTTATTTTTAATTTTTTATTAAACAGAATTATTGTTCCAGCAGGACAACTGCAGGTAATTTGCTTTTAGTCAGCAAATGTCAATGGTCTCTTGAAAGCTTTCTTTGTGAATATCTCAAAGTAGTTTGGTTCGTTTAAGTAGTCTGTGCCTATAAACACCAAACATTCAGTCAATTTACTACAAAGCTGGTCAAACATTGAAATGTTTAGCAGATTTTTTGTTTGAGCTGATTATGAGCAGGGCATCATGTGGACACATTCTGAGTAAATGGGAACAGAAGGAAGTAGAATAACTCCTTGAACTCTGTTCTATTTACTCTCCAATACCTGTCCTAAAATATGTATGCCTCTAACACGGACAACATCATATAAAGTGTGATACACTGGGGGAAAGACTAGACATAAAAACAGGCTGCCAAAGGTCCATTGTTTCTATCCACAGTCAATACTTTCTGGCCGCTATCTCATTATCTATAAAAGAAGGAAAATGTCTCAAAGGAAAACTGTAAGGATCAAACGTGATAATGTCAATAGCTAGTACTTCATATTTTAATTATATTCAGAAAAGATTCTTTAAGTACCTACCATGTTTTAGGCTTGGTGAAAAACAAAACAAATTTTATTTCTGTAGGATATCATAGCATACAGAGGACTATCACATATATGATCTCATTTTTTTTACTGAAACTTGGAGTCATTGCTGCAATTATCATCCTCATTTTACAATTGAGGAAACTGAATTTCAAAGGTAAAAAAAAAAATACTTTAAACCTGCAAAATTTGCTAAATTTTAGAGTCGAAACTCCACCTCAAATTTTCTTATTCCTAGTTTCAGGACTAATGTCCAAGCACCAAAGCTTAGCAAAATCTTGAAACAACATAATGAGTGCCTTCAAAAATGAATTTACAGATGCTTAGACATTTTCTTTTTATGACCATCTCATCGATGAAAGTGTGACCGTTAAGCACAATGGAAACCTGTGGAGATTTTTCTCTAAGTGCTATAGCTGCTTAAAGCAAAAATTATGGTGCCTGGTGACCCAAGGAGCCGAACTGTGAGACGAGGAAAATGTAGTTTTGAAAGTGTGGAGTTTGAGGTGAGGTTTGTACATCCACAAAAAGACACCAAATAGGCAGGTGAAAATGTGGTTGAGAGCTCAGAAGAGATGCTTGAGCTGAAGTTGTCCAATGTGAAACTCACACATCTGAGTTAGCACCTGGAGCTGTTGGCACGGGCGAGATGGCTCTATCAAAACCTTCTTGGTGCTCACATATATCCAGAAGTAAAAAGAGGAAGAGCATTCAAAAAAAAAAAGAAGTCCGGGTGCGGTGGCTCCCGCCTGTAATCCCAGCACTTTGGGAGGCCGAGGCGGGTGGATCACGAGGTCAGGAGATGGAGACCATCCTGGCTAACACGGTAAACTCCGTCTCTACTAAAATTACAAAAAAAAAATTAGCCGGGCGTGGTGGCGGGAGCCTGTAGTCCCAGCTACTCAGGAGGCGGAGGCAGGAGAATGGCGTGAACCCGGGAGGCGGAGCTTACAGTGAGCCGAGATCGCGCCACCGCACTCCAGCCTGGGCGACAGAGTGAAACGCCCTTTCAAAAAAATGAAAAAACAAACAAACAAAAAAGAGAAGTCTTTAGAATGGTGCTCAGAGAAGGAAGAAAACTCAGATTCTACACCATAATGCAAGGATGTGGGGAGACTATTGCAACAGGGCATGGGGGACAGGAAAAAAGAAACTAGTACATGTTGGCTGTCTACCATGGCCTAATGTGGTGCTGGGCACAATCATGCAGTTACATACTTTCACATGCATAATCTTGTTTAATTTTCCCAATTATCTTGTGAAGTCCACTGGCGCTGGGAAAGTTGATAATTTGCCCACATGCATCTCACTAGTGCTGGAACTGTCCAGGTAAGATATGTCTGACTCTAAAGCCCATGCTCAACAGCATTACATCCATCATTGCATCCATGTGCAGAAATCCATAGAAAATAAGTAAAAGAAGGAGATGAGATCATTGGTATCTTTGGGTGATAGCTATCTCAGTAGAAAGAAAGAGAAGTTTAGCGGGGAGAAAAACAGAAAGGAAACAGAAGCAATGATTATAGATTATGTATTCCTTAAATTGACTCTGAATGCCAGGAGAGGAATGTGTGTCATTCCCGACAAGAACGGTTGATTATATTTTAATTATTTCAAAACAATTCAGAAAATCTAGGAAATAGAGAGTCCACTAAAGGGAGGAGAGTGAATTATCTTGAGGCTCATATGACAATCAATTTAACGTTATATAAATGTAAAGGGAATGATTAGCACTACCTTTCCTAATATTTACTCTCCTCCTGCTATTTTTGTACCATGAGCAACTCAATTTCTTTTCTCTAACAATCTTGTTTTGTTTTGGAGACAGGGTCTCGCTCTGTAGCCCAGACCGGAGTGCAGTGGTGCCATCATGGCTCACTGCAGCCTCGACCTTCCAGGTTCAAGCAATTCTCATGCCTCAGCCTCTCAAGTAGCTGGGATTACAGGCATGCACTACCATGCCAGATAATTTTTGTATTTTTAGTAGAGACAGTGTTTCACCATGTTGGCCAGGCTGGTCTTGAACTCCTGGCCTCAGGGGATCCACCTGCCTTGGCTTCTCAAAGTGCTGGGATTACAGGCACGAACCACCACAGTCAGCCCACAATCTTGTTTCTTTAATTCAAATTCAAATCTAAAAGGCTCTTCTTGAAGATGTTTTAAATTTTTATATTATTATTCTCATTCTGGCTCCTAAATGCTCACCTGATTTGCAGGAACTGCCTGCAAGCCTGAGATTGGCGTTGATAAGGAAAGACGTTGAGAAAGGATGTGTGTACAGAGCTGGGACAGTTACTGTGGTGTGCTTGCTGCATCCAGCTATGATGGGTTTTGGTGGCTGTGAATCATCAAGAGCAGAAGACAGCCCTCAGTGAGACTGCACACTATCGACAGTAATAATGCTTTTTCCTCAGCTTTCTTTGCATATTTCTTTTCCCCAGTAAGTCAGCCCAGGGTCAAACACTGAATTGGCAGGCAGGGACTTCAGCAAGTCAGTCCAGGTCTGCTTAATGCAGGAGCTTATGTGAGTATGGTAGCATCTGGAGTCCTGGGTTGAGGCCATCTTCAAATGTTCCCCTAGAAGAGCCACGTCACCTAAAGATATGATGACAGAGAAAATTGTGGCAAAGGCTCTGAAGCCCATTGAGATTATGGAGTGATGTTCTGAAGTGATCTTACAGTAATGGAGCCGCCTACCTGCTGCCCAGAACATGGCCAATGACACTTTGCCCTACAATTCTGAAGGTAAGTCTGCCAAGCTCTGGCAGAGCAGAAGGAATGTCACAAGGATCTGCCAAGTAAAGCACAGCAGTGAGGCCCACTTCTATGGGTGCCAAGGATGTCAGCCTGTAGCGGAAGGTAGGGGGCCAAGACAAGCCTTGTGGAAGAGCTATGTAAATAGTGACATGATTCTGTGGCACCAGGTTCTAGATGTGTTAGGATTAGGTGAACTTGGTTAAAGCAGAGTCATAGTCTTTTTTGCTTTATTTTGCTTTTTGTCTTAATTTTGTTTTGTTTAGTGTATTCTACCTTTGCCCCTCTTACACATGGGCTTTCTATATCTGCATTTTGTTTTGCTTTGTTTTAAATGGACAAAAACAGCTTCTCTCAATTCACAATCAGAAGTGGGTGGTCTTTCTATTATTCCCAAATAAAAGTAAAAATAAAAATAAATGATGATTTTCAACTTCGGGCTGGAGTCAAATTGGGCAATGTTACATTTTCTGTATCTCTCTAGTTCCCTTTAAGTTGAAATACATTACGTGTAACAAGAGAGAAAGATTAATAATAAAGTAGAAATCAAGTAAAGGAAGGCCAAATTGACTTATTTATCATAGTCTGTCAAAGTAGTAATTGACATAAAATTTGGAAAGACTGTTAGAAAATTGTGAGGGAAACCAGAACATATTTCAAGGTAGAATTAGAAATGAGTGAAGAGAAATATTAGGCTTGCAACATTTCAAAGGGTCATTTTATTGTTGTTGTTCTTTCTTTCACTATGATTTTTATTTTAACTGTTAACTGTATTGGCACTTTTTTTTTGCCCACTCTACTCTAGTTCAGTCCTGAACTTATAAAGACATGACTCTAGTTCCGTCCTCAAGGATGCATCTTGTGGTTCGTTTGACAAGTCTTTGCATCTTTTAGAAATTTTGAACAATCGATGCTTAGTGAATGCTTGTTGGACAGATAACCATGTGCAGGGAATGGATGGAATGGTGTATTAGTGTTCTTCAGAGAAACGGAGCCAGTAGGAGATATATCCTATTGCTTCTCTCTCTATATATGGACATAAGAGAGGATTTATGGTGGAAATTGGCTCGCAAGATTATGGTGGCTGAGAAATTTCAGGATATGCCCTCTGTTCACTGGAGGCCCATGAAAGCTAGTGGTGTAATTCAGTCCTAGTCTGAAGACTCAAGAACTTGGAGCTCCAGTGTCCAAGGACATAAGAAGATGGAGGTTCCAGCTTAAGGAAGAGGGAATGAGAATTTGCTCTACTTTCACTTTTTTTGTTCTCTCTGTGCAGGCCCTCAACCAATTGGATGAGGCCCATCCACAATGGGGATCTTCTTTATGCAGTCTGCTGATTCAAATGCTAATTTCTTCTAGAAACACACAGGCATACACAGAAATAATGTTAACCAGCTATCTGAGCACCTCTTAACCTTGTCATGATGACACAGAATAAACCATTATGCATGGCTTCATTGAGTAGGCCTCCAGATAATTACTGGGGATCTCTTACTTGTTCCTACCGCTTATATTTCCTTTTTGATCTCCGCTCCTTCTCTCTCCTACTTCTTTCTCTCTTCCTTCTCTCCCTCCCTTCATTCCTTTTTCCCTTTTTTCTTGTTTTGATTCTTTTTTTCCCTTTCTTTCCTTCCTTCCTTCCTTCCTTCCTTCCTTCCTTCCTTCCCTCCCTCCTTCCTCCTTTCCTTTTTTCCTCTCTTTTCTCATCTGCTTATTTCTTTTCCTGTCTTGCTTTGAAACACTTTTTGTTCATTTGCATATAATTTACTTGTTGATTTCTAAAATTTAGATGAACATTGTATAGTATTACTGGGGGCCACAGGGGCTGAAGTGGTGGTCCAGGGTGCTGGCTAAACCACTCACAATAATAACAGGGGTGACCAGCATTTTCATAGCTGTTTGTCTGGAGTGGGTTTTCTATAATCAATCAGCATCCTAAATCTCTGAATACATTTGCCTCAATGTATTCTGTAAGCCATTTACATTTGGATAAACATTCACACAGGAATTCTGAAGTGATTACGAAAATGGAAACAATGCAGGGCAAAATTACACATTTTACAGGGGATAAGACTCTACTAATGGTACAGTATAATCTATTCATTGTATTATGGCCCTGTGTTCTCTAAGGAGTGTCTGAAATCTGTGAGATATTTCTATATCCAAATTTACATTGATCTCTCAAAAATCTCTCTGAAGGCATTAATTGCAAAATAGATCAAGGTTTTTTCTCGGTTTCATTCTACTTGCTGCAAGTGCTCTGGGAGATTACATTTCTCTGAGTGAAGTCAATGAAGCCCTGAGATTAACATTCACCCAGGAGGGATGGCCAGCCCCCGGAGAGCTTGGCCTATGCACTTTGAATTGTACAGGCCAGGGAAAAGAGCTTATAACTCAAAAGCTCACAAGCAGGATCTACCCAAATTTGTCCTCGTCTCTAATTCTGCTTTTTTCCTGCAGTTTTTTTTTTCCTTCCCTTTCTGCCTCTTCTCTTCTTGCCACCTTTAGCATGACCACTCCAGTAAGGACGTGAATGATAAGAAAGCAAAACAGCCTGATTGCTAATGCAGAGAAAGTTTTAATGGTCTGGATAGAAGATCAAACCAGCCACAACATTCCCTTAAGCCAAAGCCTAATCAGAGCAAGACTGTAACTCTCTTCAATTCTATTAAGGCTGAGAGAAGTGAAGAAGCCACAGAAGAAAACTTTGAAGTTAGTTCATGAGGTTTGAGAAAAGAAATCATCTCTGTAACATAAAAGTAAGAGGTGAAGCAACAAGTGCTGATGTATTTTGATAAATTTAATCAAGCCAGCTTGTGTACAGGCATATCACATTTGATTGCACTTTACAGATACTGCATTTTTACAAATTGAAGGTTTGTGGCAACCCTGCATTAAGCAAGCCTATCAGTGCCATTTTTCCAACAACACACATTCTCTTTGGGTCTCTGGGTCATATTTTGGTAATTCTCAGAATATTTCAAACTTTTTCATTATTATTACATCTATTATAGTGATTTGTGATCATCAATTTTTTGTAATTGTTTTGTGGTGCCATCACCCCCACCTATATAAGACAGTGAACTTAATCAATGAATTGTGTGTGTATTCTGGATACTCCACTGACCAAACATTCTCTCTTCTCTCTGCTGCTCCCCAGGCCTCCCTGTTTCCTGACACACAAAAATTTTGAAGTTAAGCCAATGAATAACCCTATAATGGACTCTAAGTGACCAAGTGAAAGGAAGAGTTACACACCTGTCACTTTAAATCAAAAGATAGAAATGATTAAACTTGCTGAAGAAGGCATGTCAAAGCTCAGGTGGGCCAACAGCTACGCTTCTTGTGCCAAACCATTAGCCAAGTTGTGAATGCAAAAGAAAAGTTCTCGAAGGAAATTTAAGGTACTATTTCAGTGAACAAACGAATAATAAGAAAGCAGAAGAGCCTGATTGCTAATGCAGAGAAAGTTTTAGTGGTCTGGATAGAAGATCAAACCAACCACAACATTCCCCTAAGACAAAGCCTAATCCACAGCAAAATCCTAACTCTTCAATTTTACGAAGACTGAGAGAGAGGAAGAAGCTACAGAAGAAAACTTTCAAGTTAGTTCATGAATCTTAAGGAAGGAAGCCATCTCTACGACATAAAATTGCAAGGTGAAGCAGCATGTGCTGATGTAGAAGTTACAGCAAGTTATCCAGAAGATCTAGCTAAGATCATTGACAAAGGTGGCTACAATAAACAATAGACATTCTATGTAGTCAAAATAGTGTTATATTGAAAGAAAATGCTAGGTAGGATGTTCATAGCTAGAGAAAAGAACTCAATGCCTGACTCCAAAGCTTCAAAGGACAGGCTGGGCCTTCTTGTTAGGGGACTAATGCAACCGGTGACTTTAAATTGAAGGCACTATCCATTTAGCTTTCCAAAAATCATAGGGCCCTAAAGAATTACGCTATATCAATGCTATCTGTGCTACATAAATTAAACAACAAAGCCTGGATGACAACACATCTGTTCACTTCATGGTTTACTCGGTATTCTAAACCCAGTGCTGAGATACACTTCTCAGAAAAGAAGATTTCTCTCAAACTACTGTGCTCCTTGACAATGCACCTGGTCACCCAAGAGCTCTGACGAAGTTGTATAAGCAGATGAATTCTGTTTTCATGCCTGCTAACACAATACCCTTTCTAAAGTCCATGGATCAAGGAATAATTTTGACTTTCAAGTCTTATTAGTTAAGAAATATATTCAATAAGGCTATAGTTGTCATAGATACAGATATTAATTAGATTTCTCAAATGGATTTGGGCAAATTAAATTGAAAATCTTCTGGAAAGGATTCAGTATTCCGGATGCCATTAAGAACATTTGTGATTCATGAGAGGAGGCCAAAATGTCAAAATTAACAGGAATTTGGAAAAAGTGGATTTCAACCCTCATGGATGACTTTGATGAGGGGTTCAAGACTTCAGTGGAGGAAGTAGCTACAGATGTGATAGAAATAGCAAGACAACTAGAATTAGAAGTGGAACCTAAAGATGTGACTGAATTGCTGCAATAACGTGGTAAAACTTGACTGGATAAGAAGTTCCTTCTTATGGATAAGTAAAGAAATGGTTTTTTTGAGATGGAATCTGCTCTTAGTGGAGATGCTGTGAACGTCATTAAAATGATGACAAATGACTTAGAATATTGTAGAAACTTCATGGATAAAGCAGTGGCAAGGTTTGAGAGGATTGACTCCAACTTTGAAAAAAGTTCTACTGTGGGTAAAATGCTAGGAAACAGCGTTGCGTGCTACGGAGAAATCTTTCACGAAAGGAAGAGTCGATCAATGCGCAAACTTCATTGTTGTCTTGCTTTAAGAAATCACTACAGCCACACCAGCCTTCAGCAACTACCACCCTGATCTCTCTGCAGTCATAGATACTGAGGTAAGACCTTCCACCAGCAAAAAGATTACAACTGATGAAGGTTTGGATAATCTTTACCAATAAAGTATCTTTCAATTAGGGTATGTACATTGTTTTTATTTTTAACATACTGTTAGTTCACACTTAATAGATACATTATAGTATAAACTTAACTTTTATATGCACTGGAAAACCAAAGCATTTATGTGATTTGCTTTATTGCAATATTTGCTTTATTTTGTGGTGACCTGGAAGCAAACCTGCAATATCTCTGAGGTATGCTTGTGTATAATACAAAATTTAGGAGCTCTTAAAACCTTGTTATTTTTGCAAATAATGACAATAATACATTGTAGAGCAATTTGGTATGTACAGTTTTTCCTCATGTAATGTGTATCTGAAACTCAATAAGTGGAACCAAGTGACAGACCTGAGAGAGATGTCAGTAATACATGACAGGTCCATCCCAAAAACTGAATCCAATCCAAGTAGAAAGCTATTTCTGACAAAATTCTGGAAGTTGATTTTCCCCCTACTGAGCATATATTATTGAAACTCAATGACTTGCTTCATGAAATAGACTCTGAAAATTCATCAACTTTAGCAATCATTTGACTGATGGTGTTCAAGAAGTTACATTTTTTGTAAAGGAGAATCACTCATCTTTAACACCCAGACTCTTCCAAGTAACAGTACAAAATTGATATTGAAAACCCTAGTAAATTAGACATGTTATGAACATTATCTACAAGCTCTAGTTTTCCTTCTGAAGTTGTTGGAATGACTGTGGACATGGTGAAGAGAGATGCAGGTAAGACTAACTAGACTTTAATTGTTGATGGGGGAGTGGGGTGGCTGAAGGAAGTCACTCGTCCTTTCTGGTACTCAATTTCCTCCTTTGTAAACTTGATTAGTGTTTCTCAGATTTTTACATTTCATTATCCAATAGCAATGTAACTGGATGCTAAATATAATCGGGTTATCAACTTTGAGTTCTGCCAAATAAGGACATTAAAAAGATGCCATCTACTGTTACCATAATTTTATAAAGGGCAGGAAACTTTAGCACCAAAAAAGTTATTAAACCTAACTTTAGAAAATGTTTCTACAAAGTTCTTTTTTTTTTTTTTTTTTTTGAGATGGAGTTTTGCTCTTGTTGCCCAGACTGGAGTGGAATGGCACAATCTCGTCTCACCGCAACTTCCGCCTTCCAGGTTCAAGCGATTCTTCTGCCTCAGCCTCCCAAGTAGCAGGGATTACAGGCATGCGCCAGAACACCCAGCTAATTTTTTGTATTTTTAGTAGAGATTGATCTACTCAGGTTGATCAGGCTGGCCTTGAACTCCCGACCTCAGGTGATTCACCCACCTTGGCCTCCCAAAGTGCTGGGATTGGAGGCATGAGCCACCGTGCCCAGCCCTCTACAAAGTTCTTATTTTTCTAGGACTTTATCACTGACCAGTATGGGTCCTTGGAACAGCATTTGGGAGTCCTGGATATTTAGCCCTGATTTTTATACATGTTAATGGCTATGGTCTGAATGTTTATTTCAGCCACCAAAATTCATATGTTGAAATCCTAGCCCCCATAGTGATGATGTTGGGAGACGGGGCCTTTGGGAGGTGATTAAGTTATGAAAGCAGAACCCTCAGGAATGGAAGTAGTGCTCTTAGAAAAGAGGCCTAAGGAAACTTGTTTGCCCCTTTCATCATGTGAGGACACAGTGAGAAGGCACCATCTATGAACCAGGAAACAGGCCCTCGCCTGTCACTAAGTCTGCTGGTGCCTTGATCTTGAACTTCCCAGCCTCCAGAATTGTTGGAAATAAATTGATGTTGCTGTTTATAAGCCATTCAGTTTATGGTATTTTATTGTAGCCACCCAAACACACAATAACCCAAAACAAAAATTAGGTAGATCTAGTCTTCAAATTCTGTATAACTCAAAGCTTATTACTCATCTATTTTCTGCCGTTTACTATTTCTTCATTCATCAAGTTCTTAAGACATTCCATTTTGAGAAATGCCAGTTTTTAAGCTTTCCTTCCTATTTCACAGATATCACCAAAATGTAGGTTTACTAATTTTTTCTCTACCCCAAACTCATTCTCTCTTATTTACTGAACTTTTTTTTGATTACAACAAAGAAAACACACACACACACACAACCTCACACTCATTTCAACTGCTTGATTGACAAAGGTGGCTAGTGGCTACTCTTTTGGACAGCAGAGAGTTACAGGACAGAAAGTCCTATTAGACAGAGCTTTTTAGAGAGTATAAACAATATGAATTTTATTTTTTCTACCTAGAATTACTGAGTGAGGAGTTAGGGAAGAAGAAAAGAACTTATAAATTTTGCACAGTCACCAACTGAATTGTAGTAAAAAGTAGGTAGATTTTGTTTAGGAGATTTTCTTGATGTAGATCTTTATGACTGTGCTCAGACGTTCTTCTAGTATATTTGTTTGGCTACTTTTTTCTTCTTAGGTAATAGAACAAGAACAACCATATTCTAAAATTTTGGTTTTTTGAAATCCAGATTCAGATTCAGTTCTGGGCTCTCATATCATATGGGAGTGAAGGGTTTTTGGAAACAGCTGGTCTGTTTGGAATACTCTGCTTTCCTCCTTCCAGCCATCCTTCCCTGCCACCTCCCCATTCAGTCTTCATTTACTCAGTCTCACAGGCAAGCTCGCCAAACGGCCTCAAATAAGCTCCATCTGCTCACTACCTAATCTCTATTTAAATCAAGCTAAATAAACACTTTTTTTCTGGGAGAACTGGGCACATTTCTGTAGTAGAATTGTATGGAAACATCTCTCCTCACATCTTCCACAGCATTCGTTTGTGGGGTTTGTTTTTCTTTAAGGCCTTTTCAGGCTATGCTGTAATTAGCACTGCAGCTTTTGCTTATTTTTGAAATGATTATCTACCCAACACAAAAAAAAGAAAGGCAAAGTTTGTGGTTATTTGGTTAATTCAGGCAGTGGAGTCAGCCACAGCAGATAATTATGTTTCTCTTGAAGAAATCATTCAGAGAATGAATTGCTCTGTGAAGTTACCTGCAGTGATCTCATCTATCAGATAGTGGGCCCTCTATTCAGTGCTCTCCGGAAAAAAAAAAATCTACATCTCTATGACCTTCCACACCTGGACTTCCCAACCTGTCCATCCTTCCCCTCCTGGTCTCTTTTTACTTCTCTAAAAAAATCAAGGAAAGTGAAACTAAAGTTACTGTTGTTTTAATGGTCATTCTGAAACCTGACATTGTTTTCCTGGAAATTGTTCAGTACTCTGCCATTTCTAGATGGATAGGAGGGGAAGTGATCGAAATCAAAGAGTGAAGCCGACTAAGAACTAATATCTAATAAATTTTGAATTTCAATTTGCAATATATTTATTAATCAAAAAATCTTTGACAGAATGTCATGCATGCCCATGCTCATGGGTGCCTAATTTTTCTGCAGAGAGTATTGATGGTAACTTCTTCTGGTCCAAAGGGAGTCAATTTTAGTAGCAACAATAAAATGTCATGAGAGGTTCCTTTTTTATTTTCTATCTTTTAAAAAAAAAATCCAAAACATCTATGTAATCCCCAAACTTCAAATGTACTTGATTCTTTACTTGCTCTTTTGTTGATACTATAGTTTTTCTTAAGGTTTATACAGATTCTGTCTAGTCTCAAAGGAGCATCGCCCAGTTCTGCTCTGGGCACACATGGTATTATGCTTTCTTGGGTTTATGTCCTTCGAGGTATTTTTAGATGTCACTGGCAAATCTGATTCCTAAATTTTTTCTTTTTCAGTTCCTTTTCTATGCAAAGTCTGTTCCCCAACTAGCTATTCACATATTCATAGTCTATAAAAATAACTGCTTGGTATGGTTTGGATCTGTGTCCCCACCCAAATCTCATGTAGAATTGTGATTCCTAATGTTGGAGCTGGAGCCTGGTGGGAGGTGATTGGATCATGGGGGAGGTTTCTCATGAATGGTTTAGCAATGTCTCGTTGGTGCTGTTCTTGTAACAGAGTTCTCATGAGATCTGGTTGTTTAAAAGTGTGTGGCACTTCCCTCCCTCTCTCTTCCTCCTGCTCCAGTCATGTGAAGTGCTCACTCTCCCTTTGCCTTCCAGCATAATTGGAAGCTTCCTGAGACCTCTGCAGAAGCAGAAGCCATTGTGCTTCCTATATAGCGTGCAGAACTGTGAGCCAATTATATACCTCTTTACTTTATAAATTACCCAGTCTCAAATATTTCTTCATAGCAGTGCAAGAACAGACTAATACACTGCTTTATTTCAATGTGGTATTATTTACACTCAATGTTCCATTTGTGAGAACAGACAAATATTCCTGGTTATTTTCTCCAACTATATCACCCACAGAGGCTTCACATGTCCTCCTACAAAAGCCACTCTTAGTGTCATTGTGAATAAGAGGCCACATTTACCTAGTATAATACCATGGCTTGAATTTCAGGTGATTGATAAAAGTAAAGCCATTGCTCCTTTTATTTTATTGATTATTAGAAGTATGCTTAATGACAAGAAGACTGATAATTCCTTGCACTTGAATATTTTCTGTGGCATGGAAAAAGCATGGATGTTACTACCTATCAGAAGACGTGGCTCTAGTTCTGGCCTTGCCACTTTCTGGCTATAAGACATTGAATGCTAATTAGCCTCTCTGACTTGATGACTCATCTATTCAAAAAAACAAACATTTAATCATCTATAACTCATAGGGCTGTGAATAAAAAAGATGGTGTTCTTTGAGAACAAGAACCGTCTTTTCATCTTGGTATCTCCAGCACCTAGTACATTGCTAAAAAAAAAAAGGTAGGAACTCAATGAAATGGTAGTCTGAATCAATGAGAAAGTAAAAGGATGGATGACAGAACTAGTCAATGGACATGAATGCATTACTATATAGAGATAAAGAGAAGCTGTTTCAATTTATCAAAACAAACAGGACAAAGTTTAGTATAGAGGATCGAAAGTCTCACAAGGAAGTTGAAAGCCACTGTGGCTTAGGCACTTTCGTTTCCTAATTAACACAAAAAAGCTAGAGTTGAAACCAGTAGCAGGCTTGATTACAATTTTTCAAAGTATTTGTTAAATTACTAATAACGTCAATCACCATTATAACAACAATAACATTAACAGGACACTTACACTGTGCTGGGTGCTCTACTAAGTGTTTAATGTGCTTTATTTCATTTTATCTTCAAAAAGAACCCTAAGAGGTAGATACCAACATATTCCTTAGACATTAAAAAACAAAAAGTGACATAACTAAGGTCACACGGCTAGCACATGGCCAAGCCCCTGCTGAATGCTATTTTCTTATCATCACTTCAAAGTCACACTGTAATAAAATCTGTGGTTGATTGGCTTCATTTGCTTGACAGACATTACAGGAGAGCACAGTCCATGTTCTATTCAATTTTAAGTCCTCAGAACACAAATGGTGCCTGGCCCACTGTATATTTGAATGTTGAATGAACTAATTGGTGGTTCAGCCCATACATGAACTTTGTTTTCAGGCATCCCAAAGGCCTTTGTTGAAGGAGTTCTATGTTTCTTTCTCTTCCCTTCTTGTCCCTCTATCCCAGCCCAACACTTACTGCCCCCGTTGATCCTTTGGCCAACCAAACTTCTGGTTTACTTGGCAAGGTCAGTTTCGGAAATCTCAAGTCCAATCTATGTTATAATTTTTTTAAAAAACCACATACAATTTATTCCGCTCACACAATCTATTCCACTCTAAAATTAATATCTTCCTTTTATTACACTTAATTTTTCTATTTCAAGGCAGTCATGTTGCAAACCACTTTTGGATCATGATTTGTAATGTGTGTGTGAGTTTGAGGTATACCTGCTCGCAGAAGATGTTTCTTCTGCTTTTGCAACAACTCACAGACCACATCTATTAAATTTGGATCAGAAAGAGCATCCTATTCCTAAAGATCCAGCCTATAAACTGGAAACAGAATCATGACTATTTTGGGGAGCATCTGCCCTCAGATTTCTGATCATCCATCTTCAATGCTTTTAATGACTAGATTGTAGATGACTTCAATCTTGCCCATAGGGATGCTGTGTTCCATTAACTATCTCCATACATCTCTACAGATCATGCTCTTCTGGCTGCCCCTCTGACTTTGCTGCTCATTATGAAATTGTGCCCACTGGCTTGTTAAGTACCATCTCCTGGCCCCTAATATGGGATCCTGTCATCCTCATTGCTATCAGGAAGCCCAGTTCTATAAAAGTATTTCCAAAGGCCAGTCTAGGCCAATAGAGAGTAGCCATCACTGTGCATCTCAAAGATGAGGGTGCCTCTCTCACCAACGCATTTCTTGCTACTTTGGTAAGTGGAATATTTGCCAGGTTCTCTCTTGAAACAGAGTTGGCTGCTGGACCTTCCAGCCTTATCTGCTGTATCCTCTTCAGCATGCCTTTTCTGAGCCTTTGAGACCTTTTACCAGGCATGGCAGCTCTGGCATTTCTACTTCACTAAGCTTGGGCCGTCCATCACTGTCTCCTAGCTTCCAAGAGCCATCCTATCTGAAAATTTCCCCAGTCTCCTGGTGACTTTGCCAGGGTATGTTTTCTTCCATCATGAGGCAGTACTACCATATTGACGAAATAAAATGTTCCTTTTCTAACTTATGTTCTGCTTCCCTTGATCAGCATCCGCATTCCCTTACATTACTCTCCTGGCTGGATTCTACAGCTTCTTTGTGGGATAGCCCCTTTCTCTCTTAGCAGACTCAGAACTTCCTCGCTTGTATTAAGTTTTGACTTAACCATAGTTATTTTTCTGTCACCATAAAGAGAGGTGAGGGTAAATCCTGAAGGGGGTTCACAGTGTCTTGCAAGTCAAGACCCTTTGAATCATCTGCAAGCAAGGAGGAGGAGAATCTAGCCCTTCACAGGGAGAAGTCAACCACTTCCGTGGAACCAGAAGGTATAGAAAGATTTGGGAGTTCAAGATTCTTTAGTGCATTGACCCAGATTCCCCATCCCAATTTCAGAGTTTCATTCTTTTCCAATGAACACTCTAGCCTTGGCTTGGCTGAATTGCTGAAGTTGAAAATTCATCTGTCTCTGGAATTCTACTACTCTTGTAATGAAGTTAGGGGCCTGATCCTCACCTTTCTCTGCTCTCTGGTATTAGATGAAGATCTCTTTGTTTGCTGCCAAGGAGACCATCTGGTTTTCACACTTCCTCTTGAATTGTTGATTCATCATCCTCAGCCTGTCATTATCTCTCTCCAGTGCATCAGTTGGCCCCAGCAATGATTTTCTAATTCTATAATTGGTGCTCAATAATTATTTGTTGAATAAATCAACAAGGCCCTGAAGAGGGTGATATCGTTGAGGAGAAAGGTGTGGTAAATATTTTGAAATATAGCAGAACAGACTAATACAAATTAAAAATGTGTCCACTGGATTTGATATTTAGGAATCTATGTAGCTTAGTGCTCCAATAGAGAGTGTAATTGATACATTCTTACTGGCATTGCTTAATACTGAACTTATCATGATGATTGATTTACTCAACAAATAATTATTGAACACCAAGCAAGTACAAGGCACTATATGTACAATGATAATCGAACGAGACTGAATGCTTAGAGCCTTATAATTTGTAAAGATGCTTCCCATTCTCATAATGAGAGTGTGAACATTTACAGCTTTGCATTCTTGAAATGCCTACTTTAAACATCCATCATGAAGTTCTTTAAGCAATGACCACAATTCAGCCTATGTGACACAAATGCTTATTCACAATCTTTCGTACCTCGTGAAACCCAAATCTCTTCATCATATTACAAATGCTGAAAGCAACCATGGGGCAGAACTTGTGGTTGCGTCTTAGGGAAAGAGCAATGAAATTGGGTCATAAGGCAATTATACCTACTCAACCAGACGTGATTGGTCTTGTGCAACTCCATCTGTGTATGTGAATAACTCAAGTCATGGAAAAGATGTACTTGAATCAAATAATATATCTAAATGTGTAGATAATGGCAACAAAGTGCTTTCAAAATAGAATAGACTACCATCAAGATACATGTGAAACCTAATTTTTTTCATTTTCGTTCTTTTATCTATTACGTAAATAGTTGATTTGCAGGTCTAAAAATGAATCCAAATGCATAGCAAGAGGCACATCACAATAACTTAAGCTCACTTCGGCAATTGTTGAATTTCATTTGCAGTGCACAGTAAAACAAAATGCTTCATGAAGAAGGTGTAGTTGCCCACATTTCATTGTGATGTGTGTACCAAAATCATATCCCACTTCAGGAGAATTGGTTGCTGGGCTTGAACTCTTTGGCAGAATGAATGGATTTTCACTTTTTCCGCAGGCCACTCAGCACTGCAGATCAGTAACACCATCGATTTAGAGGCACTTACAAAGCAGGTCAAAGCAACAATAGGAACTGATTATTACAGGAAGAGAAAAAGAAGAGGGCCGAGGGGTGCTGGAAAGGTTTTTTTTAAATGAACCAGAAAATACATATTATTTTCCACACTGGGTTTGCTAGCCATAGGTCACAGTGGACAAGAGGAATGATGATGACAAAGAGAGATAAACATATTTCAACTGCTCCTAAGTACCTGTTTGAAATGGGTAAGTGAGAATTTGTTCTGTTAGGGGGTCCCTATAGCTTCAATTTCTAACTCTTCTAACTCAACAAGAGCTTTCCCAAAGGGCTTCACAGAATACAAATGTGTTTCACAAGTTTGTAAAGATCTTGTTTCCTCAAGGTATTTTGTTGTCGTTGAGAAGCATGGAAGGCATAGCGTGGAGGGAAATTATGGTAGGACAACTTTGCTAGTCAACATTGAGCATTTTTACATGCTTACTTTGATATCTATGCGGGTGTTTTATTGAGTGCTTGTCACAAGCAAATAATAAATATTCAAAGAGGAATGAGTAAAATGTAATCATAATTTGGTATGACATACTCAACCTTAACAAATGACTAATATAAGGTATATATACTGTATGGTGGCATGCTGTATATATGACCAAAGGCAGAAAGAATTGAGTAAATTTCTTTCTGAAGTATGTATTTCTCTTAATAATTTCATTAAGGATAATCCTTTAAGTAGATGAATTCAGTGAAATACCTAAAATCTTTAAGCGTATTCAGTTTAGATTAACACTGGTTTCCAAGAATTTAAGGGATGCATTAGTGATAAGCCTACAGATAAGCAAACAAACGAACAAGAAACACAATTATTAATTTTAGGGAAAGAAAAGGGGTTGCAGTAATGGGAGACTAATCACAGAAACCCACTGTGCTCAGGTTTAAACAGACTATCATACCCATAATAATGCAAATATGAAATACTTATTACTCAAAATACTTTATAACTATATTTATGGGATGGGAGGAAGGTGATGGTATGTGTTTGTTTGTGTGTGTGTGTGTGTGTGTGTGTGTATGGACATAAACACGCACATGGAGTGGGGGTCAATAAATAATGCCTAACACTGAAAACAAAAATATAACCTTACTACCAAGACATATAATGGTAAATGTTAAGATAAATAACTAACATTTTTGCAAGTTGTTACCTCTGGACAGCAGGAAATGGGGAGCAGGAAGGTATTTGGAGACTGAGGTTTTCTTAACGAGCTCTGGATAACGATATGACTCTTTAAAACCTGTAAGTATATAATTTTGATAAAAATAATGGCTTAAACCTAAAAATACATGTTACATCACAGCATGTAATAAAAATAAATCTGTTTTTATATATGTATTTAAGAGATTTATAAGGGTTAATTACGCTTAATAATTCCTATTTCTGGGGAGTGGGATTATGGCAATGAGGAGAGGAGGGAACGGCTTTTATATACTTCAATAGATTTGATTTTTTTGAATGAGCATATGTTATTTTTCAGAAGTTAAGTTTCTACATAAATAAAAATGTATATACATTAAAATGGAAATAAAGCACATTATGAATTAAATAATTTCATTTATATTAGGGCTTATTTGTACACAATCATAAGTGATACAAATGAATTTCAAAACTCAAAGAAATTGACTGAATTACACGTTTATAATTTGGAGACTGGTTTAGGGAAGACTTTACAGTGAGATATACAGGAACAAAGTCAGACCGAGTGGCTTATTTGATGAGGTTAAGTGAGATCATTACATTGTACATTTTAAAGTGCACGTTGTGTATTTCAAAGTGCAGAACCAATGAATGTATAAATTATCACACCTGGAGCAGATGTAGGCATATAGTAAACAACAAAGAGGCAAATGGCAGTCCAGAGACATGCTCTTTTCAAGATGACCCAGAACTACTTGGAGACTTTTAGAATTGATTATCATTCAAATATATACCCAGGAAGCTCAATGTTTGGCATGATATGTCTTAGTATCAAGTGTAGCATTTAAGTGAAGTTCAACCTCCCTGAGTTACAATTAATTATTCTGCTGGAAGCATATATAGTTAGCTAGGTTGCTCAGAGAACTGATTGAGTACAGCCAAGTTTCTTGCTGTGATCCCTAAGTCAGCTCCCTGGCTTGGTTCTATGCCTTAGACACAGACCGTACTCTCAAACCAACAGTCTTAGAACTGCATACCCTGGGCCACAAAGAAGATTAGACCGGGAAGTGTGGTTAATCTGTGTAAATCCATTCACATTAGATAAAAGGTCAAATATTGTTCCACTATGTTAGGTAACTAGCAACATATTTTTATGAATAGGCAACATATTACTATCTCATGTTGATGTTGTTTTACTCCCGCTGCTGAGGATTGCAGCTCTTAGAATATGTCTGCTTTTCCCAGGCTAAGGTACTTAGAATCTCAAACTTGGAAGAAACCCAATAGGTCATTTGATCCCCTCCAGTGCATGATGCAGAACTTTTCTCTACAGCATCCTTGGAAAAATAATTTAGTCTCTGCCTGATCATTATTGGTGGCTGACGGGGTGGGTAGTACTCCTCATGTCAAATGAACATCAGCTTCATTCTTGGACAGTAATCGTTGTTAAAAGTTCTCCTACTGATGAGCCCAAGGATTCTAGTTTTGCTATCTGGCAGAACACGGAATAATTTTAATCTTTCTCTGATTTGTGTGTAGTCCTATGCTGTTGTATGCCTTTTCTGTTTGTGACCCAAAAAAAGCACATTTTTTAACCATTTCCAAAGGTCTGCTTTTCATTTTTGTTATGATCTTGATATGTTCCAGATTGCCAGTGTCCCTCTGAAAAGGTGATACCCTGATCTGAATAGAAGTCTCAAGATGTGGTCCACCTTGGACGATAACCCTTTTGCTCTCTTCAATTTCTTGCCTGTGTACTTCTATGGAAACACCAAAAGAAAGCTCTAATCCCAGTGTGGTTTAAGTTGGTGTCCTCAATCCTACCCTGTGCTTTCCTCTGGGGTATAAAAACCACCAGGGCAATAAATCAGGGACTAATTTGAAATATCGAGCCCATTTTGAGAAAGTGCATAACTCCAGGATAGCTAACAAGTTATTCTATGAGTCATGTAGCTTCCAAATTATTGATGTCAACAAAATTGAGAGAGGGGATAATCCAGTTATCAAAGGATAGATCATTAGAAACAACTTTTTTGTTATAAATTCCCATGCAGTTATGCCATTCAGAAATTGTGAAAGAAGTTGAGTGATGTTTTTATAATAAAGCTTCTTCCATTTTCATCTATTTATTTATATAAATAGGTTTTCTTAGTGTTTACAACCATAAAAACAAGAAAATCAATACTAAGGCTGAATACTATTTCATTCTACCAATAAATATTTGTTCATGAATTTATAAAATAGTTTTATAAAATCTCAATTTACTTTATCAAGAAATACATATCCACTACAATTTTGCTTTTTATGCTTAATAAATATGTATTCAAATTTGTAATAAATGTATGCTGTTTTGGTCAATTATATGCTAATAATAATTGTCAATTCAATCTGGAATATTTTAAACACCAAAAGGCTTATGTTGATAAGAATATTTTTAATTTATATTTAAATGTGTATATATATTCGTTTTAAACTGTTATAGCATGATTAATAGAAGACTTTGAAACAAAAAATATAAAAAAATGAAATATATCAGTTGTCATAGAAAAATCAGCAACATAAAATTTCATATGATGAAAGAAGAGCATTTTCCTGTATTTTATAAGTGATTATGAATATCAGATTATTAAATTATCTAAAGCCCACTAGATAGCTTTTAAATATTGAAGTAACCATTTTGTTTTTAAATATCAATGTTATCAATATGTAGAAATTATATTCTTTGCAATTAATTTAAGAATTATATCCTTCAAAACTATGTATGATCAAAATGCATAGATGTCCCACCAAAACTGTATGAAGGAATATATCTTTTTTAGGGGGATGGGGAGGTAGGGTCTTGCTCTGTCACCCAGGCTGGAGCGCAGTGTTACCACCACGGCTCACTGCAGACTCGAACTCCCGGGCTCAAAAGAGCCTCCCACCTCAGCCTCCTGAGCAGCTGGGACTACAGGCATGTGCCACCACACCCAGCTAATTTTTGCATTCGTTTCAGAGATGGGGTTTCGACATATTGCCCAGGCTAGTCTCAAATTCCCGGGCCCAAGTAATCACCCACCCAAAGTGCTAGGATTACAGGCATGAGCAACCACACCCAGTCCCTTTTTAAAAATGAAATTAGACATTTTTTTAATGAAATTTTAGCTTGTTTTTCCCTTTTATGAGCAAAAGAGTTGACTATCACTTCCCCAAGTTTTCCACTAAGAAACCTGTTGCTACTCACCCTGGACTAACTAGCAGGGAAACTATTTGGAGGAGTGTCTCAACCACTTAATCCTTTAGTGCCGTTGATTGGAGGCGTGGTACTGGGAGCTAAAGCAATACACTTACTAGTCAGGACTGGGATGAAAATGGAGGGATAGGGCAGTGCCAATAATATTGAAAACAGACTAATATGTAGCTCACCTCATTACTCTTGCAGACTGCCATAGACCATGCCTACTAGACTTTCCTAATGGTATGAAACTGATATTTCCACCATTTACAGTATGAGAGTCAAGTATTTGACATTTTCACTTCAGATAAAAAAGTACTTTAAGCATAGTTCCAGCAAAATACATATTTCACCTACTTATACGTGTTTTAAATTGTCAAAGGCTTAATGACTGCCAGAATTTCATTTGTGGGCTCTCCACGGCCAATTTTAGTCATGCTGCACTTAAATGATTGAAACCACTCCTCGCTTATTGATTTTTCATACCATGTGAAATGAAACCCTGTCTCTAGCGGAGTTTTGGAAAAGCAAATAGAGATGCTGCCACAACCTTTGATTTAATTTGAGGGCTTCATTTCCTGCCTGATTGAGCTCATGTACTTTTATGAAAAATTATTCAGCCTCATCAGAATAGCGTTATGAGTCAGTCCTAGAGTGAGGGCACAAAGCATCTCCAACCGAACAAAAAAGGATGTCCGATTTACCAGGGAGAGAATGCAGCCTGGGAGAAATGGACTCCGGTACGCTCTGAGGAAGAGCAATGGCTTTGGCTTCAAAAAAGGCTGAAGCTTCATTTGGCAACCAATAGAAAAATGACTTTCAGAGATTACTTTGCTTTCACCAAATTTTGCAATTGCTTTTAAACGAACCTTTTCATGACTTCAGCCATTTCTAGGCTTGGCTATATCTGGGCAAGTTCATGTATATAAGTTATATATATGTATTATAAGTTCATATATAAATTATATCTCTATTAAATATATAATTATATTAAGCTATATATCATATATAAATTTTAATATATAATTTATATGTGAATATGTATTTATATATTAATATATAAAAATGTATATTAGATATATTTCATATATAAATATAGCTTTATATATAAATAAAGTGAAAATATTACATTTTTCTTTTCTTAGTACCAATATAAGCACACCATTGCTGGAATTATAAAAATACCTAGAAAATTTCTGTTGATAATGTATTAATGAAATCATAGACTTTTAGAGTTGAACATTTGAGGTTATCCAGTGCCTAGTTCCAGATGAGGTGAACAGAGGCTTGGTGAGTTCCAATTGTATGTTAAAGATGGTAATGGTGAAACTAGGCTTGGAATCCCAGTTCTACTACTTCTACTGGCTCTGCTAATCAACTGTTTTTTATACCCTTTGTTTCTTTCGTCTTTGTGCATGAAAGAAACGTGTTGTTAAAATAATGAGAATCTTCCCTTCCTCTGGCAGTTCTGTTCATCAGCAAATCTTACCAGACAATTCAACTCTCTTCTTTCTTGCCACTTACACAGTATGGACCAAAGAAGCTAAGTAGTCCCCTTCTAAGTCATCATTGCAATTAGGGGTCCTTATGTTACATAGATCCAGACTATAAAATGTAAATAATGTCTGTCATGGGCTCAAGAAAAGACTTTTGCCTTTTTGGATAAAAGATATGTACAATTACCATTGTCTTTTTCTTTTTTCCTACCTTGAACACAAACTTGCAATGCGAAGCTGAATCAACCATCTTGGGAAGTGATAAACATGAAGAAATATCCAAGAAAATTATAGAAACGCCCTAATAAGTTTGGGCCACAGAACCATCACCAACAACTGCCTATTTCCAGATTTCTTGTTATATGAGAAAAAACAACCTCCCTTTGTTTACACACTTTATTTGTATTTTCTATTCCCTGGAGCAAAAACATTCCTTACTAACATTTCTATTTCTCATTTTGTGCATAAATGCATATTACATAAAGGAGAACCAAAATATCCACTTTGGAGCCCAAACTGAGGTAAGTGTGTGCCGTGTGCCGAATGGCTTAGGCCACCTAATGGAATTTGGGGAGTGTGTCCTCTGCATCCACTACCCATCTTTCTGAGTTCTCTACTTTCAAACTCACTCCCCATAGAGGGTTAAGTAGTGACTCCCAAAAGATATGTTCAAATCCTAACCCTTGGTACCTGTGAATATGACCTTATTTGAAAATAGGATATTACAAAGGTAATCAAGTTAAAAATCTCAAGATGAGATCATCCTGGATTTAAGGTGGACCCTAAATCCAATGACTAGTGTTCTGACACGAGAAGGGAGAGGACAATTTGATACACTCAGTGTCAAAAAGCAATAGGCCATGTGACGATGGGGACTGAGACTGGAGGTCACCACAAGCCATGGAACACCAAGGATTGTCAGCAGCCCCAGGAAGCTGGGAGAGAGCCATGGAACTGATTCTCCCCCGATACCTTTTGAGGGTGCATGGCCCTGCTGACACTTGATTTCAGATTTTTACCTCGCAAACTGTGAGAGACTAGGTTTCTGTTGTTTTAAGCCACTAAGTTTATGGAAGTTTGCTATAACAGCCCTTGAAAACTAATACACTCCCAAAGATGCGCAGTGCTTCAATGTTGCAGAATAGCCTCAAATAGGAAGAGTGAGCTACACTTAACACTTAAGGTAGGAAAAACATGTTGCTAAAATGTTGGGATTCTAGGCATTAGTAGGATGCCCTTTAAATCATGTTCATAGCACAAGTAAGGCTGCTCTGGCAGACTTTTAAATTTTTCATAAAATCCATACTCTGGAATATGACATATGACTGAAAGGACTGGCAATATAATGGAAACTTGTCATTTCACTAAGTGCGTTAGCAGTTTACCTGGATTTTCTTTATAAGGACAATGAAGGCAAGGAGTTACCAGAAAGGGGTCACGATCCAGACCCCAAGAGAGGGTTCTGGGATCTCATGCAAGAAAGAATTTGGGGTGAGTCCACAGAGTAAAGTGAAAGCAAGTTTATTATTAGAGAGGTAAAGAAACAAAAGAATGGCTGCTCCATAGACAGAGTAGCACTGAGGGCTGCTGATTGGCTACTTTTATGGTCATTTCTTGATCATATGCTAAACAAGGGGTGGATTATTCATGAGTTTTCTGGGAAAGGGGTGGGGATTTTCCGGAACTGAGGGCTCCTCCCCCTTTTAGACTATACAGGGTCACTTCCAGACGTTGTCATGGCATTTGTAAACTATTATGGCATTGAGGGGAGTGTCTTTCAGTATGCTAATGCATTATAATCATTTCAGTGCCATCTTGGTTTTGATAAGTTTTAGTGCATCCTGTTTTATCAACAGGGTATTTTTGATGTGTATCTTGTGGTACCAGTCCTGCCAATCTCATCCTGTGACTAAAAATGCCTAACCTCCTGGGAATGGAGCCCAAGCAAGTTTCAGCCTCATTTTACACAACCCCTGTTCAAGATGGAGGTGCTCCGGTTCAAATCACTCTGACAGGCAGACATTGCCCCAAAGCCAAGCATTATAGAGAATCTTATGTGGTAACAAAGAGTTGATCTGAAGTGATGTTTGAAAATGAGTGGGGTGGGTGATTGTTGAATCAAGGAGACAACGGGTAGGGAATGAGGGAGACTGTCATTTAATTGGTAAAGGCCAAAGGTGCTAATTGTTCTGCAATTCCGTAGCATTTCACTCAGCATTCCATAAAATCAAGCATGCTCCCTCCTGAAATATTCACATTGCCCCATTGAGAAACACTGCCCCAGAGCACCCTGGGAAAGCTCAGCCTTGCATTCCCTCTTCTACTAGACAGCCTTTGGGACACATACACCTTGTCCCTGTGTCCACAGTGAATGGAAATTATCTCCTTCTCCACATTAACTTTGAATACATTGGCCAAGGAAATGGCCCTCGGTGTATACCAGTCCTGCTTCTTTCTCACTTCCTTGGCTAGAGAAAGAAAGAATTTAGCAAATTCATCATTAGTTAAGAATAAGGGGCTGCATTTTGTTTTAAAAATCCTCTCCTTCCATTCTCAATTCTAATAGAGGCCATATCAAAATTATAATTAATGAAATAAATGTTAATTCAAATTATCTATATTTAATGAGTTCATGATTCATTAACTTGAAAAGAATCCATTTGTTTGCATAAAATGAATCTCAATGATGGAACTATATAATTATTTAGTATGAATGATGATAGTGCACTTAATAAAATTAGAACAATTTTTTGGTAAATGTTACAGATTAGGATTAATTAATACTAGTTATATGTAATAGTTTTACATATTATATATGTAAATTATACTATTAAAATAATTAAAATCTTCCAATGTGATTCTAATAAAATTGTAGCACTCTATTCTTACTCTTACAGTATAAGTTTTCCAAGTCACCAAAATGAAACAGTAAGTTAAAACTGTATTCCTGCTATCAAATCTACTTCCGTAAGAACAGCTGTATTTGGCAAGGAAAGGTTCAGTGGTTTTATTTCATTTATGTTGACATAGTATTCTCAATGAACACAATCACTTCAAAGTGTGTATCATGCTCTTAAGAAACAAATACTAATATGGTAAATTTATAGAAAGAGAACACTGTAATGGCAATTTTTGCCTTCTAGAAATAAGCAGTAAGGTAAAGAAAGAAGGGAGTAACTGACAAACTCATTCCAAGACAATTGCTAGCTCCTAGAGACATCATTTGCCTCAATTATTTTCTTTTCTTACATAGATAAAAGGGTACCCTTTTAGAATTACTAAAAACCAGTTGCCACAGCCATAGGTATTTTCAGTCATCTTATTCCAGACAAAACACCTATTTTGTCCTAACAGATGATTTGGATTAACGGAGCATTTATTTTACTATGAGGCTCCAAAAATAAGCAATTCTGCATTACTGTCCAAAAGAGAGAGGCTAATTTATACCAAGTAAAACTGAGGTATGGATACATAAAATGGTACGGCTCAATCAGCTACAGGACTGGGATTAGAACAAAGGTAGCTGGAATCCTTGCTCGATGATCCATTATTAAAATACTAGAAAGTTCCTTCAGGAAAAGTGGGAAGAAAAAGAGAAATCTGTAAGAAAAAGAAAGAAATATTTGGTACACATATGGCAAATGTTACTCATTAGAAAGTCATGCAAAAAAATGCCATGATTTTTCTGGAAAACTTGACCTCTAAGTCCACTTATGGATAAAGAGATTTTCTTCTGGTTCCATTGCCGTCCAGGATTGTTTTGGGCCAATATCCTTCAGACCATGTCCATCCAAGTCAGGATATGTGCAACAGTAATGGGTCATAAGCCCCTAGTAAGTGAATTCACAAAGCCTTCTGTAAATGGTGCCTTTTCTTAATAGGGTGAGCCATATGTTGATGTGGAAAAATAAAGTACAGATTTGAAACTGTGTCTAGTAAATTAGGTGGTCACAGAAAGGTTAAATAGAGAATACATATTCTCTAAAAATATACATTGGTGTCTATGTTATTTGGATTTCCTAAATATAACTATATTAATGAATAAATTCCAAATATCCATTTTAGAGATACTATGTAGACTTAGCTTTAAGCCTGTTATAGACATAGGAAGTAAGTTGAGTCAGAACACAAAAAAACCCTTTCATGTGGTAGTTTATGAAAGGGGTAGAATTCATCATTCCATGTACAATATAACAAGTACACTAAGCTTTTCTTCATATGGTAGACAATATGTGATTGATTGATTGATTGATTGATTGGTTAATTAGTTCATTCATTCATTCATTCATTCAACAAATATTGATTGAGAACCTTCCATGGAAAAAGCTTGGATGAAAACAAACATGAAGAGGACACAGCACTTTTTCCTTAAGCTCATAGCTAGTTGAGGAGGCAGACAATAATAGGTGATTAGTAACAATGCAATCATGATCCGTTCTGGGGCAGTGGTATAAAGATGCATAGGGGAAAATAGTCAACCCTGCTTAGGCAAATCAGTTTTTCCAGAAAGGAGATATATTTCTACTAGAATAAAGAGAAAGGAGAAACGAGATTGGAGATAAAGGCACTCCAGACAGAAAAAATGCCATGATAAGCCATGAAAGTATGAAGTAATACTAGATTGCAAATTCAGAAGATTTTTCATGGGCCAGGTGCTGTTGTAAGCAGTTTCATGTATTGACTCATTTAATTTTCAAAACAGCCCTATGAGGTGAGTGCATTTCTTTTTATAGGTTACAAAAACTCAGGTCTAGAAAGGCTAAGTCACTCCCCTGAGATTTCCAGAGTGGTGATGGCACAGCTGGGGTTTCAGCCCCAGTAGTCTGACCTCAGAGCACCCGCGGTCCAACACCACACTCTTGTTTGAGTTTGGCTGTAGAAGAATTGTGTGATGTAGCAAAAGCATCATCTGCATGAAGAAATATGGAAGGAGTCAACACCAGAAAGGCAGTGCAGGGGCAGTCCATCACAGTCTCCAGGCCTTCACAGCTGACAAGCTAAGACAGCCAGAGCAGAGCAGCTTGTAGAAGCAGTCGTTGTGTGATGCTGCACTATCATGAAGGCCAGAGAACAAAAAGCAACTATGGAAGAACATTAATCACCTGCCTTACATTGGTCTAATTACCTGTACAGATGGATGAGTCTCAACCACCTTACTGTTGTAATGCTGGTTTTTGTTCTTTTGTGACATTTTTATTCTCTAGCCAGCCTCCCTCAAGTGTTACATGACACATATTTATTTTCAATGCAGATGTTGTATTGGGAATTTTATGACACTGCTTAACATATCAGGAGATAGCCTGAGGTGTGACAATTACCAATATGGATGGTGCAGGGGTTCCATTGCTCCATTTCTCATAGTGTAACACACATGCCCATGGCTCCCCTTTGCTGTAGGCATTTCTCTTTCTAATTCACATTAAAAGCAGCCTCAGTCAATGGAACGCATGAAGTCTGCTGTTGCACGGTATCAACAGAGCCCTGGCACAACTCACTTCCAGTCATCGTTTCCCTTTGGAAACTGTATGTGTCTGGTGCAGCCCCTAGATTACAAGGGGTCTAAAGCTAATGGCTGGCGTCTCGGCTTTATGCTGTAAATATGTCCCAGGCGTTTTGTGTGAAAGCATCAAATTGAGAAAAGATGTCAGACACCTGGAATTTTTATCAGTGGACTTTGAGGGCAAAAGTGACCCCTCTGGGGACCCTGGAACTACAGATTGGACAGTATGATCATGGTGACCCTGGTAATGAAGTTAGCTTACACATCTTACACATATCTGAGCACTTGAAATTTGCTTTTGTTCTGTGCCTACTAGTAGATCAATACATTTTAATTTTTGTTTGTTTTTGCTTCCTTCATTCTGGGTAGAAATGTCTCTAGGTTGTTAAATGTATAGAAGATAAGAGCTTGCAAGGTGAAGAGCTTTCTTTATCTTTTTTCCTCAAAGACTGGGTCATGCTCTGTCACTCAGGCTTGGAGTGCAGTGGTACAGTCATGGCTCACTGCAGCTTCTAACTCCTGGGCTGAAGTTATCTGCCCACCTCAGCCTCCTGAGTACCTGGGACCACAGGCATGCACCACCACACCTAGCTAATTTTTATGTATTATTTTTATTTATTTTTGTTGAGACAGTGTCTCACCATTTTGACCAGAGTGGTCGTGAACTCTTGGCCTCAAGCCATTCTCCTGCTTTGGCCTCCCAAATCCTTGGAATTAAAGATATGAGCCACCACACTTAGCGTGCTGGGTTTTTTTTTTTTTCTAGCTTCTTTGAGACTGATCCTTCTTTGAATCCTAATTTTGAAGATGAGGAAGAGAGAGAGAAGGAGAGAAAAAGAGAGAAAAGGAAAGAAAACAGTCTTCCTATTAGGGTAGCTTACAGTGTCTCTATGTCACCTGAAGCCCGAGGGTCATCTGGCCACCACTCAAAGCCACATACCTGATCTCTTGGTCTAAGGCTTCAGGTAAAGACCCAGATAAGACAGAGCCACGCTCTCAGAAAATACTAGAGGAACAAACATGCCAGCTCCTCTAGCACCCTGCCCTTAGCTATTTCTCATACCTCTCTCATCCTTAGAGCACTTGTAGCAGGAGCTACATTCTGTTGGTTGCAGACTTTGAGAGGAATGGAAATGCATGCCTTCTTTCAGCTGAAGGATAGTGGGAGCGTTCTATATATTCAACACTTGTCAAAAGTCATGATGGATGGGAAACTGCATCAGAATCACAGCATGATGTTACCTCCTGTAAGCAGCCTTCAATAATTTCTCATATTTGCTTTATTATTTTTAGCTACCATTTCTGATGCATTTATATTGTTGGCCACTGAAATTCTTTATGTGTTTTATCTCCCTTAATTTAATCTTCAAAACAACTTGGTCAGATAGGCATAAATATTCTTTTTGGGAGTTTGGAATGTTTAAAGTGATCAGGGCAAGAGCAATCATCACTGTTTAACTTATAGAGCTGAGATTCAAACTCAGACTCCAAAATCAATGCTTTTGGCCACTCAGTTACACTTCCTAGAACTCACTGAAGAAAGTATCATGCCACTCTTTTGGTTCTATGATGTTCTGCCTTGTATTATTTGGGGGGATTACTTTTTCAAAATACTATAATAAAAACTATTCCTGATTTAGAATTAAATAAAATATCTGTGTTGGAGCCCCAAATTGCTGCTTACTAGATATACAAACTTTGGGAAGTGCACCTGAACTCCCAGAATCTCCATGGCTTCTTCTGCCAATATAATATCCTCATAGAGTGGTTGGGGCCAGCACATGGGTACTCGATGCACCTACATAACAGAGTTGTGTTTTCAACTTTTTCTGTCCTTCACAACATCTACTACAACCTTGAGTGATACACAATGTGCTAAAAAATTTCTTAAAATTGTATTGAAATTTTAATACTGAGAGAAAAAGTTATTAGACTTATGTAACATCCTTATTACTAGGTATTTTTGCAATGTGGTTTGGACTGGGCTTTATATGTTCAATGTTCGCTATATAGTTAGTCACTCATTCAGGAGTTCGAGACCAGCCTGGCCAACATAGTGAAGCCCCATCTCTACTAAAAATACAAAAATTAGCCAGGTGTGGTGGTGCGCACCTGTAGTCCCAGCTACTTGGGAGGCTGAGGTGGGAGAATCACTTGAACCTGGGAGGCAGATGTTGTAGTGAGCTGAGACCACACCATTGCACTCCAGCCTGGGCAACAGAATGAGTCTCCATCTCAAAAATAAATAAATAAATAAACTTTAATTTTTTAGAGTTTTTAAGAGTTTTCAATCTTTTTTCACTAGGGTAGCAAAATTTGCACACTGCATGGTCCACCACTTTCTTATAGCTGCACCAAAGATCTTATGAGCTGATTAACTCTGGGCTTTGAGTTTCCCATTTGTAAAATTAGGTTGGATAGAGGTAATTTCTAGAGTTCCTTCAGGCTTCTACCTTTGATTAAATCTATTCCTTCACCTATGACAGTGGTTGCATGGTCTAGAAATTAGGAAAAGTACACTGAGCATTTGCTGGTAGCCCAGTATAACTGACTGGTGACTAAATCACCTCATGTACAAACTTTAGCACTCCACACCACCCAGTGCTCCCTGTCCCAGACTGTAAATATGGGATTAGATTTAACATTCTCCTTCCTAACACAGAGGGTCTAGAATACAAAAAAAAAAAATTATATATATTTCTATTGCATTTCCTTTAGTGCTAGTTGGCTAATTTCCCCTCTTGGTGGGTTATTTTCTCAATTTAAAAAAATCGTTGTTGAAAGAATCTATTTCCCTCATTCAAACAAGTCTGCGTTCTTGGCCCCAAATATGATGATTTGCTCCCCATTGGCAATAGTGAGGATTTAGAAACAGGATATGCCTCAGCTTCTAACTTAGATTACTCAGACTGGTCACTTTTATCCTCTAATGTCTCAGGCTGGTCACTTTCCCTCTCATCACTTTCCACCTCCCTCAAATTCTGTGCTCCTTTTGCTGCATGCTTTGAACTTGCCTGTCTCCTCTACTGAATCCAAGCCACTGGAGGACAGGAACCTCTACTTGCACCCATGTGTGATCTTTGAGTGGGGTACACCATTGGCTGAAGTTCAACAGAAAGTAGCATCTCCATAGAGTGACCAGGAGTCCCCCAAGTGCACAGGTCGCCAGAGCTCCCAGGAATCTTCCTGAGCTTGGGAGCACAGACTCCATGATGTGCTCTGCTGGCAGATCATGGGGCCTTTGAGTACCTCTCTTGACTTTTCCTCAAGAGTCTGCTAAGTGGATTCTCTTGGCTCGAAACATGAGAATTTTCAACCATTTCACTTGTCTCAGTGTCTTAGTCCAAGAGTGTGTAAATACAAGAGTGCTTAATACACCATGGATAAAGTAAGTCGATAAATTGTTTCCTGTTTCTAATTCCAACTCCTCTTCCATGCTCATACAGGATGTTATGAGTTGAATTGTGTCCTTCCTCTCCACGTTAAAGATACAAAGTTCAAACTGCCGATACCATAGACTGTAAATTTATTTGGAAAAAGTGTCATTGTAGATGTAATTAATTAAGGTGAGGTCCTTAGGGTGGGCCCTAATTCAATAGGACTTACAAAAAAAGGAAATTTGGACATAAACACAAGCACACATACAGGGAGAATGCCATGTGAATTTGACAATGGCAATCCACAAGCCAAGGAGAGAGGCCTGGTGCAGATCCTTTCCTCATAGCCCTCAGAAGGAACTAACTCACCAACAACTTGGTTTCGGACTTCCACCCTCAACAACCGTGACACAATAAACTTCTGTTCTTTAAGCCACCCAGTCATGGCACTTTGTTACAGCAGTTCTAGAAACTAATACACAGGGCCATGGTTCCTTTTCAGGCTTCTTTCTGGGTCTGCCTTTGAGAACTGCCCCACACTTAATGATTGTGGAAGAGTGGCTGAGGGATAGTTTCATATCAATGTTTCTGTCCAGTGGTGTCCCTGTCTTGTTCTCTCACCTCCTGAATTCCTGTGACCATCTTACCTTGCCACTCCAAGACATGTTCAGATTCTCCTGGCTAGATTGAGACTGATTCCTGAGTTCTTAGGCCACTTCTGGCTCCTGAGGGCAAGAGCTAACTTATGGGAGGATAGGGCCTCTCCCAGGGGTGAGACCAGAGATCACAAACTCACAACCTGCACATCCAATGTGATCCAGGGAGAAGTTGTTGGTTCTACTCAAGAGATTTTTGGTTTCCTTACAGATTTAAATTTAGTTCCAACATTTACAATTTCCACACAAAAATATTTCTGTCTTAGAAAATAGATTGGAGAATTTGACAACACTGTGTTATTATCTCTACATGTCTTGCAAAATTTATTCAGACCAGTTTGGTCATGTACAGCTCCTAGGTTCTTTTGATAGATAGAAACCATAAAAAACTTTGAAACAAGCAAGAGTTAGCTATCCTACTCAACTTCAAAGTAAATCTCAGACCAAATTCTGTGACCATCTATTGTTTAGCTAAATAAACATTTACTAGCAAGCTGTCTATTCTATGAGGTTGGTGAAGTCCTACCAAGCTCTTAGTAATTTTGTTGCTCTCAATGAATGTCAAAAAAACGGTACACCCCAGGGAGCTGTCACAGGATTCCAGAAACATGATTCTAGTACCCTGAGTTTCAGTATTAGATGAACCTCCATGCTCAGACCCAATGACTAGATGCAGCGATCAGCTTTGGACACCATCTTCTTAGGTAACAGACCACAGGTGCCACTAATTTCTAATGCAAAATTCATACAAGTCTGGGTAGTGTCTCAAAATACACTTTAATTCTGCCAAGAAGAGCCCATTTCTTAAATTCATTATCTAATTAAAAAGCCACTGATTAAAAGATAAAATCTGTGACATTCAATATGTTTATTAGCTGAATTTCTGTGTTGATCTGACAGAAGCATTTGTAGTAGCCACTTCTGGAGTGTGGACTTTGAAAAAGAATATTGGCTGACTATCGCTGCAGTGTGAATTACTTACTGATCATGATGCCTGCTGCACCTGGTTTGTAGCTGAACCTTACCCCACGCAACATAGCATGTTGTCTTGGCTACAGGTTCTTACCCTGGCTGGACATTAGAATCACCTGGAGAGCTTTAAAAAAAATTCCAATGTCCAAGCACCACCCTGAGAGATTCTGACTTAATGGATCAGAAGCAAAACCCAGACATCAGCATATTTTAAAAGGTCCTCGGGTGATTTTAAAAACTGACAATCACTGGTTTCTGCTAAAATATTTTAAAATGCACTACTGTCATGGTAACGACAATTAATTGGAGCTAAGAGGAGGCTGCTCCGTTTCAATGGGATGGTGTTCTGCCATGGCCTCACAAGCACTTAGTGAGTTAACCCTATGATTTGCTTGGCTTTCTGGCAACCGTGGAACCCACAGCAAGTCTACTTCTAGCCTCCAGAACATTTCTATGCTCTCCTAGGTCCAGTCCCTGTGTAATTGGTCCACCCTTTACTACCCAAGCATAGAAAGAGAAGTAAAAATCAATTTGACACTTTGGGAGGCCGAGGCGTGCAAATCACCTGAGGTCGGGAGTTTGAGACCAACCTGACCACCATGGAGAAAACCTGCCTCTACTAAAAAATACAAAAAAATTAGCCAGGCATGGTGGCGCATGCCTATAATCCCAGATAATTGGGAGACTGAGGCAGAAGAATCACTTGAACCCAGGAGGTAGAGGTTGTGGTGAGCCAGGACATTGCACTCCAACCTGGGGAACAAGAGTGAGACTCTGTCTAAAATAATAATAATAATAATAAATTT
>NW_012103343.1:842671-844837 GCF_000951045.1 Mandrillus leucophaeus
GATAGATAGATAGATAGATAGATAGATAGATAGATAGATAGATAGATAGATAGATAGATAGAAAATCACTGACCACAAACCCCGGGCCTTTATTTACTGAACACTTTAATGATTTCTGTATTTTCACTCAGCCTCTTTAATGATATATATAATACTATTCATTTATAGGAGTTTCAGTGGTCTCTCCATCACTCTCTTCTAATCATGTTTCTCAAATTTGGTTGCACATTGAATCACCTGAGGATCTTTTAAAGCTGCCCAGTGCCTGAGATGCACCACAGATCAATTAAGTCAGAATCTCTGGAGGCAAGGCAAGACCCAGTAATTTTTAAAACACCCAGGTGATACCAATGGCTGAGAAGCACTGCTCTAAATTGATTAGCAAATAAACTACTTCTAATCCACTCATCAAATCCCCACAAGACGTTTAAAGTCCAGTGAGTCTTAGACTTTATTATGCAAAAGAGTCTCCCCAGGATACGCTGGCCAGATCAGCAAATGAAAATTGAAATGAAGTTTGCATCTCAGATATCCAAAGTTTAATATTTTAGTATAAGCCTGTCCCATTTGATTATCTGAGATTCAAACTTAACCTGGCATCCTGTATTTTCTCTGACAACCCTACCCTAGGTAGTTGGTAACAGTACAGATTCTTGAGCTCTACCCAAATCCAATAGATCAGGAGTAGGTCAAGCTATCTGTATTTTTAAGTAGCACATCAGGTGATTTTGTTGCAGGTGATGGGCCACACTTTTAAGAATATCATTCCTTTTATCATTTCATTTTTTCATCAGTGTCCAGTATCTAAAATTTTGGACTTCTTAAAAGCATTACAACAAAACATGAGCTTAAGTTGAGAAGTTGAATAGATCTCTTCACAAATGGTGATTCTCATTGTTCAATCCAGGAACTAGGACTGGAGTTCACTTGCTGGGTGTGTAATTAATTCCCTTGACAACAAACATTTTGAAAGTACCTATTTACTTCATATTCAATTTGAGCTACTTCATATTCAATTTGAGCTACTTCATATTCAATTTGAGCTTCATATTCAACATTGAGAATGTTGACACCTTGTTGTCAATGCCTGCAAGAGTTGTTAGCACTGAAGAGTACAACGGAGAGATGCTAACTCTACCTAGCAAAAGTAAAGAATTTACTGGTGACACATTTTATTTATTTAACATTCAGTCATTCAATTATTATTTCCATATACATTTTAATAGAAGTCTCTAATGTGCTAGGGTCTGTGCTGAGTGCTGGACTCAAACAGACAAACACAATATGATCCCTGCATTAGATCAGCAATCCTTAAATGTTTTGGTTCCAGAATTCCTTTTACCCTCTCAAATATTACAGAGAATGTCAAAGAATCTTTGCTCATTTGTTTAAATATTTATTTATTCATTTAAAATTAATAATACATTTGTGTGCTAAAATAAATAATATTTTATGAAACATAACTGTACTCATAAACAATGGTGAAAGGGTGGCATTATCTTTTTCTGCAAATTACTAGCTGACTTAACAGAAGACAGGTGGAATGTTAATCTCTGCTTCTGCATTTAATTTGTTGGATGATGTTTTAGTTGAAGTATATGAGGAAAATCTGGCCCTATAGACATATGGAATCATCTGAACACAGGCTGCATTGAGAGAGCATACATTGTAGCAATGTGGCACAAGGTGGTAGGTGGGACAGAGAGGCAAATCACTAGTTAAATCAGTGGTCTCTATACATGTTTAATTACATATCTTTGCCAATTGTATATTTTTACCGGAAAACACATGTGCACACATTATTATCACTTAATGGTAATTCACTTGTTCTGAGGTTCTTTGTTAATTAAAGGGGGTATAAATTCTTATTTCAAATAATTTTCTTAAAAATTTCACTTTTCATTTTCCCCCAGATCTTCACAGATCTGATTTCATAACATGGTTGATAGGAGTAAAAGTGTCGGTTTCATGATTTTCATAGTGTTCACTTCTATTATTAGCATTTATGTTAATCTGTGATTTCTGTTTAAGAATCTTTTTAAGATACTTGTCCATTTCATGAGCGCTGCTTTACATAACCCAGAAAGCATAATCTGTAACTCCACTCACCCAGACAACCTAACCTACAGAAAGACTGAGTTACTGAGCGCACCACTATTATTCCTG
>NW_012103343.1:844887-874602 GCF_000951045.1 Mandrillus leucophaeus
TTCTTGAGCTCTACCCAAATCCAATAGATCAGGAGTAGGTCAAGCTATCTGTATTTTTAAGTAGCACATCAGGTGATTTTGTTGCAGGTGATGGGCCACACTTTTAAGAATATCATTCCTTTTATCATTTCATTTTTTCATCAGTGTCCAGTATCTAAAATTTTGGACTTCTTAAAAGCATTACAACAAAACATGAGCTTAAGTTGAGAAGTTGAATAGATCTCTTCACAAATGGTGATTCTCATTGTTCAATCCAGGAACTAGGACTGGAGTTCACTTGCTGGGTGTGTAATTAATTCCCTTGACAACAAACATTTTGAAAGTACCTATTTACTTCATATTCAATTTGAGCTACTTCATATTCAATTTGAGCTACTTCATATTCAATTTGAGCTTCATATTCAACATTGAGAATGTTGACACCTTGTTGTCAATGCCTGCAAGAGTTGTTAGCACTGAAGAGTACAACGGAGAGATGCTAACTCTACCTAGCAAAAGTAAAGAATTTACTGGTGACACATTTTATTTATTTAACATTCAGTCATTCAATTATTATTTCCATATACATTTTAATAGAAGTCTCTAATGTGCTAGGGTCTGTGCTGAGTGCTGGACTCAAACAGACAAACACAATATGATCCCTGCATTAGATCAGCAATCCTTAAATGTTTTGGTTCCAGAATTCCTTTTACCCTCTCAAATATTACAGAGAATGTCAAAGAATCTTTGCTCATTTGTTTAAATATTTATTTATTCATTTAAAATTAATAATACATTTGTGTGCTAAAATAAATAATATTTTATGAAACATAACTGTACTCATAAACAATGGTGAAAGGGTGGCATTATCTTTTTCTGCAAATTACTAGCTGACTTAACAGAAGACAGGTGGAATGTTAATCTCTGCTTCTGCATTTAATTTGTTGGATGATGTTTTAGTTGAAGTATATGAGGAAAATCTGGCCCTATAGACATATGGAATCATCTGAACACAGGCTGCATTGAGAGAGCATACATTGTAGCAATGTGGCACAAGGTGGTAGGTGGGACAGAGAGGCAAATCACTAGTTAAATCAGTGGTCTCTATACATGTTTAATTACATATCTTTGCCAATTGTATATTTTTACCGGAAAACACATGTGCACACATTATTATCACTTAATGGTAATTCACTTGTTCTGAGGTTCTTTGTTAATTAAAGGGGGTATAAATTCTTATTTCAAATAATTTTCTTAAAAATTTCACTTTTCATTTTCCCCCAGATCTTCACAGATCTGATTTCATAACATGGTTGATAGGAGTAAAAGTGTCGGTTTCATGATTTTCATAGTGTTCACTTCTATTATTAGCATTTATGTTAATCTGTGATTTCTGTTTAAGAATCTTTTTAAGATACTTGTCCATTTCATGAGCGCTGCTTTACATAACCCAGAAAGCATAATCTGTAACTCCACTCACCCAGACAACCTAACCTACAGAAAGACTGAGTTACTGAGCGCACCACTATTATTCCTGCAGCATCATGGAATCCCATTCTCCTCCGAGAATACCTCAGGAGCACAGTTGAAATAGTATCTGACAAGGGAACCCCACGATCAAGCAATATATTAGAGAGGAGTTGTTCTTAATTTCTCTCATTTTTTTCCTCCAAAATATAAGTTCTAATGTTTTCTTTCCACCCAGGGGTATGGTCTGGGCACACCTTCAGGGCATCACTAGATGAAACTGGATTGAACCTGGTGTCATCACCATCCTGGAAGATTGTAGGTGCAATAGAGCCATTATCAGGAGCACTGGGGCAATGTGGCTGCTTCAAGAAAGGTTTGCTGGAGGAAGGAATACTTGCACTAAGGTTTGAAGAATAGAAGGACAGGGAGTGGTGAGGTTGTGCATTCCCAACAAAGGGTACTTATATATTGTGATTTTAACTGGAATAATTTTGAAATTTCCTTCACTGAAAATCTTAAATAAAAATCAATAGCAATAATTGATTAATGACTAGGGGCCAGAGCTAGCTAAGTGTCATACATACATTTGGTCATCTGTTATTCCAACAACTCCATAAGTTGAATACTGTGTTACATCTGAGGAAACTGAAGCTCAAAGAATGCAAGGCCACATAGCTAGTCACCAGCAAAACTACAGTAATAAGGCTTGTGTTCTCTATTGCTGTATGATATTGCTGCCTTCATGGAGCATATGATAGAGTTGGAAAAAAATGTGAAATGATTATAGTAATTTCAGAATGTGATTAGTGCCATTGGTAGTGGCGGAAGACAAATTCCTAGGCAAATAGGGATAAGTCCCTGGTGAAACCCAACTTTCTAGCTGAAGACAGTTTAAAGCCTGAAAACCAAGCTATGAGTCTCGGATAAATCCACGAACCAGATTGAGAACCTCTTTTCCCATTTGGCCCACTTTCCTCTGATTGATCCCCAGCCTTCACCTATTTTACATATATCTAACCTTACCTAAATGGTTTTTCACACTGTTGTGCCCACCTTTGAGTAGGGTTTTTTTTTTTTTTTTTTTTTTTTCGCTTTTTGCATACTCACAAACCAATCAGTACTCACTCCCCCATTCTGAGCCCATAAAAACCCCTGGCTCAGCCACATTTGGGAGAGGTACCCAACTTTGGGTAGGGGGTTTCCGCCTTTGGGTCCCTTCTCTGCTGAAAACTGTTCCATTGCTCAATAAAACTCTCTGCCCTGCTCACCCTCTGGTTATCAGCATAACCTCATTCTTCTAGGACACGGTAGAAGAACTTGGGGCCTACCAAGCGCAGATATAAATAAGGCCCTCTACCCCCCACCAGTGCCGGGCAGCCCTCCCACACAACGGGAAGCAGCAGCAGAGCTGGACCAGCACAGCAGCCGTGGACTTGAGCAAGGAAATGGGACTGAAGGAGCTGTTAACACTCTTCTATTCGCTGAGCTGCAAATGGTGGGAATGACAACCCTTGGGGCTCTGCAGTTCCTGGCATCTCTGGATGCCACTGCATCCCCCTCATCTGGACACTAGAGTTCACCATAGGAATCACTTGTGACATGCCTGGTGCAGCTGCAAGTCAGACTTTGAGCCCGCACCTCTGCCGGCACTTTGAGCAGCCTGCCTGCCACAGCAGCGGACGTGCCTGGCTGTGTGCTATGGCCAGACCCCAGGCTCACTCGCTTACATACCCCTTCCTGCTGTGAGCTAAGCATGTAGTCATGGTAGTCATGGGATCTGGGCTGGGGCAGAAGCCAGGCTGAGTGAGTAGGGTACCTTGTGCGGTGAGCTTGGAGCTGAGCAAGGCCCGGGCAGGGGAGCCACTGGCCATGGAGGTCTCCAGCTGGTGACGCTACACCAAAAAAAAAAAAATCCTGTGTCACTATGAAATGGAAAAACTGAGCTGAAATCAAAAGCGATAGAGGAGCCTAATTGGGTGGTCAATGATAGCATCTCCAAGATGACATTTAAGTTGTATTTAAAGGACTAAGAGGCTGTTGCCATGCACAGAGAATGAAGAAAGCCCATTCCAGAAAAAGGCAAGGGTATATACAAAGGCCCTGCTTTGGGACAGAGTCATCCACAGAAAGCAGCTCCTGCCTTTGACTGGCTGTGTGGGAAAATGGATAGAGAAGGCGGCTGGCTGGCTGCACATGGTGCCCTGGGAGGCGAGCTATAGTTCCGTGGTTTGTATTCAGTGTGTTATGTCTCATTTGATTCTTCTTCAAGTGATTGGGGTATTAAAACATAAACTTGACATTGGAGCCATAACCACTATCTTATCACCTGGAGACTTTTATTATCTTGATAAGATCACTCGGGCATGACATGTGAACAAGGTACAGCTTGGCCTGCACTCAAAAAGAGAATCTGATGCAATTTGCAAGGTAAAATAGAATTGAGCAATCAATTATTAATAGGACAATGCAGACATGAAAATCTTGTTATGTAAAAAAGTAGAAATATTTATTTCTAAGATACCTTTAACAATATAGCATATTATCCATTTAACATATTTTTATAGAATTATCTTTTCCCTTAAAGAATCTTCAGAAA
Organism: Mandrillus leucophaeus; assembly: GCF_000951045.1. Lineage (NCBI taxonomy): Eukaryota > Metazoa > Chordata > Mammalia > Primates > Cercopithecidae > Mandrillus > Mandrillus leucophaeus. Next base: position 848,933 of record NW_012103343.1, read on the forward strand.
TAAGTATGACTTTGCTGTGTAATCACTTACTGTACAATATTAATAATCCAAAAATAAATATATTTGCATGCTTGCTGTACTAATGATGAAATTAGAAATTTATGCTCACAGCTAATTTTCTTTGTCTTGTATCCCTAACACTTTGTATCCAATTTCACTTAAGCAGTGTCCACTGGGAACACAGAGTTGTAGCACCAAAGGGAATGAGATTTAGATTTGTGTAGGGTACATTCCATTTTCCTGGTCTCTGACACTCACTTAGCAACTGATAGCATTATTGATTATAGTGATGGCGTTGTTGATTTTAGGAGTCATTCTAAGCCCTGCAGTCCTCAGAAAAAAGGATCCTGCTTCACAAAAAAAGAATAATTTTCAACATGTGGTGAGTTTGATCCTTTACTGTCTTGTGGAATAAGGAGCATGTGGTTGGAAATCAGCATTAGCCTGAGGCTGAATTTTAGACTTAATACCTATTCAAGTTTTCTTATCAATCTAAGCCTGCTTGGCCTGAGTTCCAGCCAAACCCACCCTTGTGGGATTTCACTTCAAACTGGGCTGCAATACCTGGTTCAGGAATTGCACCCTGTAAACCCCAGGAACTGCCATGACTGGAAATCCTTCATTACAACAGCACTGCCTTTGAAGAGAGAGGTTACTACAGTGTATCATTATGTTGAACAAGCACAACTGGAGTTATACAATCAGAATTCAGCTCTTTCATTTTGTCACCATTCCTTTAAATTTGTTCACATTTTATTGTTCTTAGATGAAAACTCAGACAGACCCATGCCTTTTTGTGTGTGACTTTAAAGCTTTAAGTCACACACAAAAAGTCACACACACGGTCATATGGTCCCTCAAGTCATGAGTTCTCAAATCAGAAATTAGAATCTAGTTCGATCAATGGCCAGAATTTGATTCAATATCAGATCTTTTCCCCACCTTCAGCTTATGTCAGCTTTAGGCTAAAAGTCTAAAATGAAAAAAGGGGAAAGCATTGGTCCCTTTTCTATTTCTCTGCTAACTTCTTTCTATCTTCTTCTCACTCTACTTCATTTCTGACTCTTCCATGAGAGACAGAAGGACAGCAAAGAGATAGGAAAATTCTATTTGGTCCAGTGCCTTTGTAATCTGGCCTCACACTCACTGGTGATGGTGATGGTGTGTGTTTAAAGTGGACTCTCTTGAGCACCCGCATGGGCTCTTTGGTCATCCCTATGCCTGGCACCTGCCATCTAGACTAGGATGTGAATAATGCCTCTTGGAATTCTGCAAGGCAGCATCCGTGATTTGGAAGAAAAAAGTTAGTATGGTGTCATCAGTACACTGAATAGGCAAAATTTGAGTTAGAAGCAGAACGCAGCTCTTGTCTTCCAACTTTCATGACATGACATGGGCAATGAGCATTTTCCTCCCCCTGGCATCTCTCAAACTACCCTTCAGCTTTTGCTTCCCTGTTGGTCCTCCTCACTCAAACTTGGCTTTGGGGTGGTCTTACCAACTCCAGGAGAGCGCCTTCTCTCTTGTGATTCACACCCGGGTCAAAGATAATGCTGAACATATATTGCCTCCAACAAGCCCTGCCCGGTCAGTGTGTACATCACTTTATCCTGCTGCCTTAGGCGACTATAGCTTGCTTGGACTGCAGTCCATCATCCCCTTGATGACAGTGAATACCAAACAACTATCTGAAAGGTCCACTTGAAGAACCTCCTCACCAGTTTGGGATTAGATTGTAGCAAATTCTCTTCTCCTTCCAGAAGACAGGGGAGTACAGGCAACAGCTCTCTCTATCACAGCACTGTTCGATAGAAATGCAGTGTGAACCATACAGGTAATTTTGACTTTCTGGTAGACACATTAAAAAGAAATGGGTAAAAATGTGTTAATAATGTATTTTATTTAATATGTCTGTATATCCAAAATACTATTTCGACATGTAACAAATACATAAAAAGTATTAATGAAATAATTTATAATATTTTTACCCTGTAAGTCTTTGAATCCAGTGTGTATTTTACACTTAAAGCGCATCCCCATTCGGACTAGCCACATGTAGCTAGTGGCTACCATATAGGACAGTGAAGATCTAGTGAAAACCTCCCCTACTCTCTCCAGTTTAAAAAACAGACTTAATAAAATATAATTTACATACTATCAAATTCTGTCATTTTGAGTGTACGATTAAGTGTTTTTTAGTAAATTTGCAGAGTTGTGCAGCCTTCAATTCAATTTTAGAACATTTTGATTACCCCCAAAAAATCCTTTATAATCACTATCAGTTCCTACACCTAGATCTGGGCAACCACTAGTCTACTTTCTGTCCCCATAGATTTGTCTTTTCTGGACATTTCGTATTAATAGAGTCATACAATATGTGATCATTTTCTTCTTTCACTTAGCATAATATTTTTGAGGTTTATCCATGTTGTAGCATGTTTCAATATTTGGTTTCTTTTTATTGCCAAATAGTATTCCATTGTATGGACATACCACCATTTGCTTATCAATCTCCAGATTGATAAACATTGTAGATGTTTCCAGTTTTTGGCTGTTATGAATAGTGCTGCTATGAGCATTCATGTACGAGTCTTTGGGTGGAAATATGCTCTAAATTTTCTTGGTAGATGCCTTTAAGTGGAGATGCTGAGACATATGGTAAATTGATATTTAACTTATGAAGAAACTGCCAAATTGTTTTCCAAAGTGGTTGTACCATTTCCCTTCACTTGCTGATTCCTTTTTATGTATCCTTGATCTTATAAGGATCTAAGAGCCAGGAAACTGGTCTTCTATGACTTCCTTTGAAAATTGTGCATGTGGAGTCTTGCATATTTCATATTAACAGTTATGAGATGGTCATATGTATAGATACCAAGTCTGCAAGAGCTCATTTTAACATCTTCTTATAATCTAGAGATTGATTCTTAGCACAAGAACTTTTTAGGAAAAGTTAAGCACTTCCTAAAAATGATCTCCTTTGACTCTTTAAAGGACGCACACCTCTAAAGTATTGGAAAACAAGGTCTATGTGCACAGCATTTCTAGCATGTGACTCTTGCAAACAATTAATTAGTAAAAGATGCACTTAGGCAGAGAATTTTCAGTTTGTATATAATAAAACAGGCGATCCTAACAGCTCTCCTACATCCTGGGAGGGGCATTATTTCTGATTAAGGGTCTCTAGTGAGCAGCTTGACTTTGAAAGAGACCTTGTCTCTCTCATGAGTGCATCAGTGACTGCTAAATTTTAAATAAAAGGCCTCTAGATGTAGAAAGAATGGGAAGAAACACTGGACACCGTTTCTTTGTAAATTAGAAGGAACTATTCTGTTGTTTCTTGTTTTTATCAGTTTAATAATCCTGTTGGGGTTTTTGAGAAAACTTGAGCCCAATGTCTTATGACTCCAGTGATTTTTCTTGGTGTTCACTGGGGGGGAATGAGAAAGACAATGTGTAGATTTAATCAGCATTTGATTTTTCCTCAATCCCTTTGCATGTAGAGAGGAGCAGCTGGTTGTAGGTAATCTTGCTCTTGGGAATTATCAAGTAAAAGAAAGAGACAAGCAGCAGCTTCTACAAAGGCAGCTTTTATGAGGCTGAGCTAGAAAATCACCAGGGAAGCAGCTGGGTTCACCATTTTCATCCAAGTAATTACTGGAAGAGATAGATGGTTTTCAAGGTCATTTGTAGAAAGGGGAACTAATGGCCAGCCCTTTCTCTGGGGGAACATTCACAAGACAGAGGATAGATGAAGATGTCAATTTCCCAGCCTGTCTGAAAGAAGCAAGGGCAGTGTTCAGAAATGAGGGCTTTTCCCATTGGGTAAGAAAGACCAGAGTTCAAATCATGCCTTTGTTAGCGCTTAGCTGTGTGACTTTGGGCACATAGCTTAATCTCTCTAAGCCTTGGTTTTCTCATTTGCAACATGAAGACAATAATACCCATCTTGTAGGTAGTTTGTAAATATGAAATGAGATAGTCAGGTAGGATTTACTCCCATTTCCTTTTCAGAAACTAAATCAACTAGTTTATCTGGAAGTCTCCAGCTAACATAACCAACATCTAGGACAACAGCAGTTGTCCTTTTCTTTTGAAATGATTCCCATTAACTACATTTTGGAAATGATGTTTTCTGGTTATCACAACTACTGTAACAAATGAGACCAAGGATCTTTTAAATACCTCACCTTAAAAAAATGAATCAAAATAAATAAACAAATCACTTTTCAGAAACAAAACTCACTAAAGATGTATTTTATTGCATAGCTGCTCCTTTGACCCAAACCAATTAATAAGCCATCTCAACCTATAAATGTTACTAATTAACCTTGAGCCTAGTCTTGTGGTTCAAACTTGTTCTGGGGACAGGGCTGGTCTTTGCTGTGGCTGAAGTGGGGCCTCTTGATTCTCTGGGCTTCTAAGAAAGGGAGGTATAAAGCTATGTGGAGGTGGGGTTTGGTAAGGTAGTTTTGCATGCCAGCCCTTGAGGGCTATTAATAGCAATACTGAGCAAAAGCTTGTTGGATGCTATTGCAGTCCTCATAGAAAATTAAATGTCGTAATGTAAGCTTGTTATCTGCCAGTCAAGGAACTTGCTTGACGGCTGAAGTGCTTTCTTTATGTCTGGAGAGACAGGCGATAGACTGGCATATATCTGTATCTGCCAGTTTCCTTAAAAGCCCTGATAACTGGTGTTTCAAAGAGTATGTTCCAAACCCAAATATATCAGAATCCCCCAGAGTATTGGTAAAATGCAGATTCTTAGGCTCAACCTGTTGAATCAGTATCTGGTGTGGCCTGATAATCTGAATTTTAAACAATCTCCTAAATGAGACATTCGAACTTAAAGCTAGAGAAAAACTGTTTTCAGAGTAGCCAGGAAGATCCTGTCCTACATGTAATAGCTAGGAGTTATGTTCTTCTCCATTCTCTGCACACATACTAATTTTTCCCATATTTTTCTTGACATGTTCTATGTTAAGAGTTGAAAATCTTTAGATCACCAAATAGCTGGGTTTAATTTTTCTATAAACAGAGAAAGCAATCTCATGCACAGGGCCTTATGGCAATTTTGTTCTTGGTGGGAAGACAGAGATCTTCATAAAGACATGCATTTGTGTCACTTGTTCCCCTTCCATCAAAGATGGCTACAGCCACTAACCTTATATTATTTTAAATATCAGCGGCAACAAAGGTTACATTGACAGAAGAGTTTTGGATGACAATTCAACTCTGTTGCCATTTCTTTCTTTCAGTAGTCTTTGCTGGTCTCCTTTATTTGCTTATTAAAAACTTTTATCTTATTGCTTTTTCTCCCATTAGAAAACGATCAACATACTTTCTAACTTCTTTCCTTTTTAGGTTTAAAATAAAAGAAATCAATTTTATTACACATATAATTAATGCTCAATATTCAGACCTCAAACTTATTTAGTCTTCTTTTCCCTCTGTGGACAAGGCTAATCCCCCCTAAGGGTTTATAAATGGGCCGGCTGCAGTTTGCAGGTGCAGTTGTTTGCTGGAGCCCAAGTCAAGATTTACATATGCAAATGAGCATGGATGTGCCCAAACTGAGTAATTGTGCATGCAAATAGGTGATTAAATAGACAATTACTAAATCTGCATGAACAAATGGGAGTTGTGCATATTCAAAAAGCAGGGGACACCTGAATATTATGCAAACAGGCAGCTTTCCTCAGAGGCTGTGGAAATCTGGCCCCCGGGGCCTGGAAGTTGCTTCAATCCCAGAGCAAGCTGGGATCTCAAGTTGCACAAGTGGAATTTACACTTTGACCTCAGCTGCCATGGTAATGTCTAGATCTCTGACAAGGTCATCTCCAGGAAGTACATGGGGAAAGGGTTTTGATTTCTGCCATTTCTTTCCATATACTAGATTTAAAGCAGAAATTTAAACTAAGGAATTTAAAAATGACCAGTAGTAAGAAATAAGCTTTAGTTATTTTAGTGGGTTATAGTGTACACCCACTCCTCCAAACCGAAACTTCGAAACAGGCAGAGAATTCAATCCAAGTTAAACAACCGTACCACAATGAATGTGACTTTATGATGCTATTTCTCACAACTGCACTGCCAAAAACAAGAGTGCTGCTTAATCACTCTTAGGTAGCTGTTTTTAGTTTGTCTTTGTGAGCTAGAGAAAAATACCCACTGGTTTTAATTCTTCATTTCTTCATGATCCAAAATCTCAGTTCTCTACCTACTGCCTAACATTGATAGATGGTGTTGTCAGCAGAGTACATCAATTGAGAAATGATTTCACATAACCAGGGGGGCTTTTCTGACAAAAGATTAGTGGCAATGCCTAGACTAGCCTACCAAGAGCCAGAGATAAGCAGAATTTGAGACAGCCAAGGAGTGCTGATTGCTGAAATCCTCATATTTTCCAGGAAGATATTTCAGCCCTAGGATATTCTATCTTTTCCACATTCAGTTTTATATGAACCACTTCAAGTCTTTCACTTTACAAAGTAAGGAGTGATATCACTGCAGACCATAAAATCAATTACTCAATTCCATCAATAACCCAGTTAACTGGAATAATTTCTTTACTTAGCACCTGTCAGGAGGAGATTTCAAAATATTCTCACGAGGGGTCAGAAGTGAATGGAATTAGCTATGTCTACAGATGAAGTAGCCAAGTCTCCTATGCAGAATATTAGGCAGTTCCATAAGGCATGCAGATATAGAAAAACATTAGCCAGTAATTATTCAAGTCTGCATTCTGGCAAAGGAGATAAATGGAAACCAACTTCCCCAAAAGCACCCCTTCAGCATTATCTCTACACAGGCGCATTAGAAGCTAACCGAGGATTTCTCCCGAGCTGTAAGTCATGTGTATATAGTCCATTTGGCCAGAAATGCATTTAATAAAGTGGAGAAACGCCTGTAATCCCAGCACTTTGGGAGGCCGAGGTGGGCGGATACGAGGTCAGGAGATCGAGACCATCCTAGTCAACATGGTGAAACCCCGTCTACTAAAATAAAAAAATATTAACCAGGTATGGTGGCATGCAGCTGTAGGCCCAGCTACTTGGGAGGCTGAGGTGGGAGAATCACTTGAACCTGGGAGGCGGAGGTTTCAGTGAGCTGAGATCACATCACTGTACTCCAGCCTGGCAACAGAGCAAGACTCCATCTCAAAAAAAAAAAAAGTGGAGAAACTAGCTTCACCAGCATAGTCTCAGAAGCCAGAGTAATCCATTCTCTTCCCAATTTCAAATGGAATTGTTGGTTCTTCCTTTTTCTTGAATACCTAAACAAGTTTTTCACCAATTAAAAAAACACCAGTGGCACAAATACTGCAACGCAATACATCTGTATATTATACACTTATGTTTCCATTCATTAAAAACAGTATATACTAACAATATAATGTCTCAATCACGAGCTTCAGATTGCTACATGTTTGAGTGTCCAACAAAATCTACCAAATTCTAGCCTTTCAAATTACCCTCCAGGGTTCTCTCCTCCCACATGATCCTGCTTGTATTTCATTGGTCGTAATGTCTCCCTCTGCCAGACTCCCAGAGAACTTAATATATGGCCCTTTTCTTGACACTTAACCACGATGCTTTATATTGAAGTTATTAATAATGATTTTCCCCCTTATTGTAATGCAAGATAATTGAGGGAGTTGCTGTAGTCGATATGAAAGGAAAATAAGATTTATCTTCTATATCCAATGTCTCGGGCACCATGCCATCTTCATATGTGCTATCTTGTCCATGCTTTACGAACTTCAATTAGGTAAGTGCGATTAGCATTTTACAAATAATGAGAGGATGATTTGAGAGGTTTCATAACAGCTCAAAGCCTGCTCCCTAGGTTCAAATTTCAGCCCCAACACTTGCCAGCCGTGAGATCTTGGACATGCTTCTTGGCCTTTGACAGTCTTGTTTTCTTCATTCATAAAAATGAGATAGAAATTATGCCAATTTATTGTAGCGAGACATCTGATTATTAATGGTAAGGATTAAAGGAGGCAATTCATAAGAAGTATTTAACACAATACATGACTTATTGTAAGTGCTTAATGTTTCTGCTTATGTTGCTGGCAGTAATAGTATTGTTAGGTATTCTAATTAGCTTTTAAAGAAACTTTGTGTTCAAACATATAGATTGCACTTAGCAGTTGGCTCAGAAATTTTTTATTATTTTCTGACAATGAGTGAAGGAATGCACAAGTGAGTTCCAAGTGTTTTCCTGGCACTTTAGTCATATTCCCTGGAACCTTGGGATGTTTTATCTATAGTTGCCAAAAACCTCTTTTTATTGTGCTGTAGATGCTGTCCCTATAGACTCCTCAAGTCTTTCAAAAGTACAGAAGCCTGGAAAGCTGTTACAAATGAGTAATCACTATTTATCAGACCCCTCCCAGAGAACACATGTGCATTTTGTCTTTGGTCTTCAAGAGACTCTAACACACGGCTTATTCCACTTTCCTCTTGATATTTGCCTTTTCCAGGTTTAAAGCAGGGATTCTCAAAGTGTGACCTATGGAACCATAGGGATCCTGCAGGCTCATTCAGGGAGTTCAGGTCAAAATGATTTTCTTCATGATACTAAAGTGGTATTTATCCTTTTCACTCCAGTGACGTAAGCCCCGATGCTAAAAATAAGCAGTGGTGGGTGGAACTGCTGGTGCTTTATCTCAAATCAAGGCAGTGCCACCAGACTGTACCAGTAGTTGTTGTATACTGCACCAGGCACTCACAGGGTGCAGGAAAAGCAGTTTAAGAATGTCCTTGAGAAAGAGTATACTGGGTTGATTTTATTGAATCTCTACCTTTCAGTTCACATCTTTTTAATATTTTATATGATGAAATGGTAAGTACATGTAAGGCAACTTATAAGGTGCACGCCAAAGTATGGTGTTTTTTGGGGGAAAAGCACTTGTGTGGTTATTTTAGTTGCAAGCTAAACTAGATACTTCCTCCATGAAATACCCTGTAATTTGAAAAAATGACTGGCAGACAAACATGATTGCTCAGACTTAGGTATTTTGCAGATACTTTTCTGAAAGTGAAGTGATCCTGTCACTTCAGGGAAAATGACTGATGGTATTTGTTGCAAATTAGAAGATTAAAGCTTGCAAGCAAAATTTAGAATTGTGAAAAACTTGTGTCTACCACTGTGAGCTTGATAGCTTCCCAATATTTAGAAATTTTTCTAATGATATCAATGATAATATTAATGAACATAAGTTTTTTGAGATTGCAAAATGAAGCATGTCAACTTGAAAAATGGCATAACTCAGTGAACCGATATTTTCCAGATGACTGATGTGTGATGTTACAAAATTATTCATGACTAAAAGATTCACCCAAAGTGCAAGACAGGCTGATATATTTTAATGTTATAGAGTTCAAAATGTTTATTGATATGGATTTTGAGTTCACATGGCAACCAGCCTTTAAGAAACTACTAATTAGTGAGTTATGGTATATTGTCAAAAAGAAATATCCACAATTATCTAGAAAGATTACCAAAATGCTCTTCCTCCTTCTAACTATGTATCTCTGCGAGGTTGACCTTATTTTTCATAGACTTCAACCAAAACAACATATAATAAATTTATTGAAGAAGCAGATATTAAAATCTATCTATCTCCTACTTAGCCAGATATTAATGAGATTTGCAAAAATGGAAAATACTGCCTCTCTTCACATTATACTTTGTTTCAGAAAATATAGTAATTTTAATGAAAATATATTTATGTTATCATGTAATAGTTTTATTTTTATTTTTGAATGAATAAAGAAATATTTTAAATGCTCTTAGTATTAATGTCTAATACATTATATATCTATAGATAACACCCATATAATTATTTCTGAGGTCCGTAACACTTTTTTTAATTTTATTTTTAATTTCAATAGCTTTACGGTGTAAATTGTTTTTGGTTACATGGGTAAGTTATACAGTGGTAAAGTCTGATATTGTAGCATACCTGTCATCCGAGTAGTGTACATTGTACCCAATATGTAGCTTTTTATTCCTCACCCTCCTCCCTGCCACCCACTTCTAAGTCTCCAAAGTCCAATATATTAATCGGCATGCCTTTGTATATCCATAGCTTAGCTCCCATTTATAAGTGGTAATATATAGTATCTGGTTTTCCATTCCTGAATTGTGTCACTTAGAATAAATGCCTCCAGCTCCATCCAACTTGCTGCAAAATACATTATTCTGTTTTTTCTTTTACGTCTCAGTAGTATCCCATGGTGTATATATACCACATTTTCTTTAACCAATCACCAGTTGATGGGTATTTAGGTTGGTTCATATCTTTGCAATTGTTAATTGTGCTGCAATAAACATACATATTCAGGTTTCTTTCGTATATAATGACTTCTTTTCCTTTGGGTAGATACTCAGCAATTGGATTGCTGGATCAAATGGCAGATCTACTTTTACTTCTTTGAGAAATCTCTATACTGTTTTCCATAGAGGTTGTACTATTAATAATTTATATTCCCATCAGCAGCGTATAAACAAACCCTTTGCAACACATCCATGCCATTCTTTCTTTTCTTTTTCATTTTTTGGTTTTTGACTTTTTAATAATGACCATTCTGGTGGGGGTAAGGTGGTAGTATCTCATTATAGTTTTAATTTGCATTTCTCTGATGATTAGTGATGTTGAGCATTTTTTTGTATGTTTGTTGGTCATTTGTATATCTTCTTTTAAGGAATATCTATTCATGTCATTTGTCTATTTGTCTATTTTGATGGGATTATCTGGGTTTTTTTCTTGCTGATTAGTTTTAGTTCTTTGTAGATTCCGGATGCTATTTCCTTTGTTGGATGCATAGTTTGCAAATATTTTCTCCCATTCTACGAGTTGTCTGTCTTACTCTGATGATTATTTCTCCTGCTCTGTGGTAGCTTTTCAGTTTAATTGGATCCCATTTACTTATTTTTGCTTTAGTTGAATTTGCTTTTGAGGTCTTAGTCATAAATTCTTTCCCCAGGGCAATGTCCAGAAGAGCTTTTCCTAGCCTTTCTTTTGGAAATTTTATGATTTCAGGTCTTAGATTTAAGACTTTAATCCATCTTGAGTTGATTTTTGTATATGGTGAGAGATAGGGATCTAGTTTCATTCCTCTGCATGTGGGTATCCAGTCTTCCCGGCACCGTTTATTGAATAGGGTGTCCTTTCCCCAGATTTATGTTTTTGTATGCTTTGTTGAAGATCAGTTGATTGTAAGCATTTGGCTTTGGCTTTATTTCTGGGTTCTCTATTCTGTTCCACTAGTCTATGTATCTACTTTTGTACCAGTACCATGCTGTTTTGGTCACTATAGCCTGGTAGTATAATTTGAAGTCAGGGAATGTGATGCCTCCAGATATGTTCTTTTTGGTTAAGATTGCTTTGACTATTCAGGCTCTTTTTTGGTTCCACGTGAATTTTAGGATTTTTTTTTTCTAATTCCGTGAAAAATGATGTTAGTATTTTGATAGGAATTACACTGAGTCTGTAGATTACTTTGGGTACTATGATCATGTTCATGATATTGATTCTTCCAATCCATAACCATGGAATGTATTCTCATTTGTTTGTGTCATCTACGATTACCTTAAGCAATGTTTTATAGCCCTCCTTACAGAGATCTTTCATCTCCTTAGTTAAATATATTCCTAAGTATTTTATTTTATTGTTGTAACTGTTGTAAAAGGGATTGAATTCTTGATTTGATTCTCAGCTTGGTTGTCATTGGTATATAGTGGTGCTACAATTTTTGTACATTCATCTTGTAACCTGAGACCTTACTGAATTCATTTGTCAAATCTAGGAATTTTTTGAAGGAATCTTTAGGGTATTCTAGGTATACGATTATATCATCGACAAACAGACATAGTCTGACTTCCTCTTCCCCAATTTGGATGCCCTTTATTTCTTTCTCTTGCCTGACTACTCTGGTTAGGACTTCTAGTACTATGCTGAATAGAAGTAATGAAAGTGGGCCTCTTGTTTTCTTCCAGTTCTTAGGGGAAATAATTTCAACTTTTCCCTATTCAGTATGATCTTGGCTGTGGGTTTGTGATATATGACTTTTATTATTTTGAGGTATGTATTTTCTATGCCTAGTTTGTTGAGGGTTTTCACAAAAAGATACTGGATTTTATTGAATGTTTTTTTCTGCAGCTGTTGGATTCAATTTGCTGGTATTTTGTTGAGGATTTTTACATCTGTGTTCATCAGGGATATTGATCCGTAGTTTTCTTTTTTTGTTATGTCCTTTGCTTTGGTATCAGGGTAATACTGGCTTCATAGAATGAGTTAGGGAGGATTCCCTCTTTCTCATTGTTTTGGAATAATTTCAGTTGAATTGATACCAATTCTTCTTTAAACGTCTGATAGAATTCAGCTGTGAGTCTATCTGGCCTTGTGCTTTTTTCTTTTTAACAGGGAATTTTTTTTTTTTTTTACTGATTCAATCTCACTGCTTATTATTGGGCTGCTCATAATTCTATTTCTTCTTCATTCAAGCTAGAAGGGCTGTATTTTTCCAGGAATTTATCCATTTCCTCTAGATTTTCTAGTTTATGTGCACAGAGGTGTTTATAGTAGTCCCAAATGATGTTTTGTATTTCTGTGGTGTTGGTTGTAATCTCTCCATTTTCATTTCTAATTGAGCTTATTTGAATCTTCACTTCTTTTCTTGATTATTCCAGCTAATGGTCTATCAATTTATCTTTTCGAAGAACAAATTTTTTGTTTCATTAATCATTTGCATTTTAAAATTTCAATTTTATTGAGTTCTCTGATATTTGTTATTTCTTTTCTTCTGCCAGCTTTGGGTTTGGTTTGATGTTGTTTCCATAATTCTTTGAAGTGTGACTTTGTGAGGTCAATTCGTCATCTTTTATTTTTAGACTTTTCGATGTAGGCATTTAGCTATATAAACTTTCCTCTTAGCACTACTTTTGCTGCATTCCAGAGGTTTTGATAACTTGTGTCACTGTTATCAGCCATTTTGAAGACTTTTTAAATATTTCCTTGATTTCATTGTTAAAAGTCATTCAAGGGCTGGGCGCGGTGGCTCATGCCTGTAATCCCAGCACTTTGGGAGGCCGAGGTGGGCGGATCACGAGGTCAGGAGATCGAGACCATCCTGGCTAACACGGTGAAACCCCGTCTCTACTAAAAATACAAAAAATTAGCCGAGAGTGGTGGCGGGCGCCCGTAGTCCCAGCTACTCGGGTGGCTGAGGCAGGAGAATGGCATGAACCTGGGAGGTGAAGCTTGCAGTGAGTCGAGATTGCACCACTGCACTCCAGCCTGGGTGACAGAGCAAGACTCCGTCTAAAAAAAAAAACAAAAACCAAAAAACAAAAAATCATTCAAGAACAGATTGTTTAATTTCCATGTATTTTTATAGTTTTGGATTGATTTCTAGTTTTATTCTTCTGTGATTTTGAGGAGGTACTTGATATGATTTCTATTTTTAAAAATCTATTGAGACTTGTTTTGTGGCCTATCATGTAATCTATCTTGGAGAATGATCCATGTGCTGATAAGAAGAATGCATATTCTGCAGTTCTTGGGTAGAACCTTCTGTAAATATCTGTTAGATCCACTTGTTCTAGAGTGCAGTTTAAGTCCAGTGTTTCTTCGTTGACTTTCTGCCTTGCTGATATGTCTAGTGCTGTCAGTGGAGTGTTGAAGTTCCCCACTATTATTGTGTTAGTGTCTATCTCTTTTCTGAGGTCTGGTAGGAATTGTTTTATGAATCTAGGAGTTCCAAAGTTCAGTGCATATGTATTTTGGATTGTAATGTCTTCTGCAGAATTGATTCTTTTTTTTTTTATTACATAATGATCCTTTTTTTAAATTTTTTCCTTTTTTTTTTTAGTGTTATTGCTTTAAAGACTGTTTTATCTGACATAATAATAGCTATTCCTACTTGCTTTTGGTTTCCATTTGCATGGAATGTCTTTTCCACCCCTTTATCTTAAGTCTATAAGAATCCTTATATGTGTAAATGTGTTTCTTTAAGACAACAAATATTTGGTTTGTGATTTTTTATTTATTATGCTGATCTGTATCTTTTAAGTGGAGCATTTATAATATTTACATTCAATATTAATATTGAGATATGAGGTACTGTTCCAGTCATCATGTTGATTGTTACCTAGTTACTTTGTTTTCTTCATTGTGTTATCGTTTTACAGGTCCTGTGAGTTTCATGCTTTCAAGGTGTTCTATTCTGGTGCATATCAACCTTTTGTTTCAATATTTAGAACTCCTTTTATCATTTCTTTTTAGGGATGGTCTAATAGTGACAAATTCTCTCAGCATTTGCTTGTTTGAAAAAGATTTTATTTCTCCTTTGTTGATGAAACTTAGTTTTGCTGGATGCAAAATTCTTGGTGGATGGTTATTCTGTTTAAGGAGGCTAAAGACAGGACCTGAATCCCTTACAGCTGGTAAAAGGTTTCTGCTGAGAAGTCTGCTACTAGTCTTATAGATTTTCCTTTATAGAATACATTATATTTTTGTCTCACTGTTCTTAGAATTATTTTCTTCACATTGATTCTAGACAGCCTAATGACTATATGCCTTGGAGATATCCTTTTTGGAATAAATCTCCCAGGAGTTTATTTTTTATTTTTTTTGGCTTAATGAATTTGGATGTCTAAATCTCTAGTAAGGCCAGGAAAGTTTTCCTCAATTATTCTCTCAAATAAATTTTCCAGACTTTTTGATTTTTCTTATCCCTCCCAAGAAACACCAGTGATTCTTAGGTTTGGCTGTTTTACATAATCCCATATTTCTTGGATACTTTGTACACTTCTTTTAATTATTTTTTATTTTTGTCTGATTGGATTAATTCAAAAGCCTTGTCTTTGAGCTCTGAAATTCTTTATCCTGCTTTATCTAGTAAACTGTTAAAACTTGCCACTGCATTTTGTAATTCTGTAAATGTGTCTTTTATTTTCAGAAGTTCTAATTGATGTTTTAAAATATCTATCTCTTTAGAACATTTTTAATTCACATCGTAAATTGTTTTTTAAATTTCTTCATGTTGGTTTTCACCTTTTTCTTGTACCTCTGTGAGTAACCTAATAAGCATCCTTTTGAATTCTTTATCTGGTATTTCAAAGTTGTCATCTTGGTTTAGTTCCATTGCTAAAGAGCTGGTGTGATCTTTCTGGGGTTTTATAGAACCCTGTTTTGTCATATTGCCAGAATTATTTTTCTGGTTTCTTCTTTTTTGGGTAGACTATTTCTTTTAATTATTTTTGAATTTATTTTTGATTCAACTGTGCTTTTTAAAAATGTCCCATCCTTGAGGATGTGATTTTAATGTTCATAATTTGTTGTAATCTAATTCAGCTCTGGGTGAAGACTTTGTATAAGTTCCTTGGTTATAAAGAGCCCTTGTATGATGGCTTTTTCAGATACTGATTGTAGTGGCAATATGTTAATAGTGTGAGTAGGTTCACTGTCTCCTATAACTTTGGAATGACAAAAGTCTCTTGAAGCTTATTTTGTTTCCCAGTAGTGTGTATTTTTTTATTTATTTATTTTTCCCCCACTATTTTAATCACTGGATTGAACAGTCCAGCCTTCAGGCCAGTGAGAAGTATCTACAGGTAAAAATCAGTTGTGGCTAAAGCAGGTGGGTAAATGTAATACCCAATGGAGGGCAGAGGTCACAGCATTGACAGAGGTAGTTGGAGGAGCTCTCAGTGAAAAACACTGAGGTCTTTTCAGGGTGAAGAGAGGGAGTCACCTGAGTTCCGCTGCCAGGCCAGTAGGAAAGCAATCCACCTCTCAGTCACACTCCTGACCCAGGGTTCCAGCTATTCAGATCAGACAGACACCTCTTTTCATCGGAAGGAATGCTGATATTCCATATAGAAAAGGTTTGTCATTCTGCCTCTCATGCAAGCCTGTACCAGGAAAGCATTCCTTTTGTGGGGATGCAGTCACTCTGAAATGTTCTAGAAAGGCTGTCTACAGATGGACCTAAGTCAAGCTCCCATGAGAGAAGCCCCCACCTGTGTCTTCAGTGGTGGGTGAGAGGGAGAAGTCCCCTTCTTTGTGACACTTTATGAGCACCAAGGCTCCTGACTGTTGGGGTAGAGCTGCCAGTTTTTCCTACTGAGCCCAGCACTGCACTTGTGCTTTTGCTGAAAGAAACTTCCCACAATCTGAAAGTTCTGGGACTCAGGGCCTGTGGTCTGGATTTTCTTTGTCCCCTTGGGTGCACTTCCCTTTCCCCTAGAAGTAGTAGTCCCTGAGGCCCAAATTACTATGAATGCTTCTCTTTTTCTGGGTCTAGCCTCCTAGGGGGCTGCCACACTCCAAGCTGGAGATGGGGAATGTCTTCAACGGATCCAGTGATGTGACCTGTCCTCACGTCTCCCAGCAGTGGGTACCAGAACCAGTTCCGATGGCATGGCAGGGGAGTGGCTTAGACTCTTTGAGATTCTTTGGTTATAAGCAGCCTTAGTGTATTGGCTTTCTCATGTGCAGGTTGTAGTAGTAATGAATTGGTCACATGGAGAGACTAAGGACCTCCTGGTTAGCCAGGGTGATGTAGGCAATGATGATAGCTGAGGTTATTTACAAGTCTTCTCCTTCCTGGGGGCCATGTTGTTCTCCCTGAAGATGTTGTAATGGACTGTGTCAGTTGGCCTCCAGCCAAGAGGTGGCACTTGTAAAACACCACCAGCTATTCTGGTAGCAGTGGGATTTGTGCTTGCCTTATGCTACTCAGGGGAAGTACTCTGGTTTCTCAGGCAACAGGCAGAGCTACAGAGCTCCCAGAGGTTTCTGTCCTTTGTGTTAAGCTACCAGGGCAGGTGGAGGGGCAAAGCCAGGTGGGGGCTGCATCAGGGAAGTCCGCACTCTGCCTCTCCACATGCAGGTGCAAGCAGTGGTCCCAGTGAGCCGTTCTCTGGCTGCTGGAGTAATGCTCCAGGAGATCCACAGAGGGAATGGGGAGTAACAAATGACAGTAAGCCCCACCCAGCTCCCACGCACTTGGCGAGTTAGATCTCAAACCTACAGTGCTCCACTAACAGTGGCTAGCTAAGTGCCAGGCAGTCTGAGTTCAGAACTAAAAACTTTCCCAGGCCGTAAACTTTCCCTATGAGACAGAAACCACAGCTTTCAGGCCATGCCCCTCTCAGTCTGTCTGTGATGTAGGGACATCCAGTTCCTGTGCTCATGGCTACAACACACTTCCCACTCACCCCCTGGTTCTGGCCAAGGGGGTCTGTCCCAACTTGAAATTACATCATGAATCTCAGGAGCTTCCCTCCACCTATGACCACCAATTGAGTTCACCAGCAGATTTCTGCGAGGTCCCCTGGGAGGAAGAATCAAGAATTGTTTCCCTTTATCTGTTGGAGTCTGGAAGTGCTTGTAAAGGAGTGATGCCGCTCCTGATAGACTCCTCACCACTCACTAAATCAACTCTAGCACTGAGACAAGGCCTTCCCCTGTGGCCTGGACTGCCAGCTTCCCAGTGGGAATGTACATCCTGGAGGCAATTTCTCCCCCGCTCACACTCTAGGGACTTACGGTTTTCCTCCCGGCTCAAGGCGTAGGCTCAGCCTGCCACTTCTTTCAAAGGTTCTGTTATTTTTATTTTTCAGTTTTCCTGTTAATTGTCTGTGTTGCTGCTTGGAAACAAGTTCACAGCATGAGTCTCTACAAACTATTTTGTCTTTCCAAGTGGGAGAGGCATGCTAACAATTCCTCCAATCCACCATCTTGGGAAAAGAAAAAAAAAAAGGCCCTAATAATTTTTAAAAGTGTGAATGCATCCTGAAGCCAGAAAGGGTTTGAGAACTGTCAGTTGAAAGCAACTGATGTGGACTGAATATTTAAATCCCTCTAAAATTTATTTGTTGAACTCCTAACCCCCAAGGTAATGGTATCAGGAGGTAGGGTCTTCGGGATGTGACTAGGTCATGAGCGAAGAGCCTTCATGAATGGGATTGGTGTCCTTATAAAAGAGGCCTGAGGGAGCCTGACACTTCTTCACCGTGTAAGGACACAGTCCTCTATAAGCCAGAAAACAGGTCCTCACCAGACACTGAAGCTGCCTTAATGTTGGGCTTTAGGAGTTGGGCCTCCAGGAGTGTGAAAAATAAATTTCTGTCGTTTGTAAGCTACCTAGTTTATGATATTTTGTTATAGCAACCTGAATGCACTAAGATAGCAATGATTTATAAACTTGTTTGTAACATCAGAAACCTGTGCTCAAAGGAAACTTTGAAGACTAATTTATGAAAAGATAAAAATCTGAGTTGCCATGGTGAAACAGAAAAATAGGACCCAAAGCCTCCCAGTTTTGCCTCTTCCCTATTCCCTTTCACTTCCTCATGAGTCCCTCCCTGGAATCCCAGTTAGAACATCTCTATGCAAAAGCGTCAGTGAGCTGATGAAGCAGGCAGCAGGAATGCAGTATCCCAGGCCAAGTGGGAGTGGAGAATGATGTCAGGCACAACTGCTAAGACGAGTGATGGGAGAGCCTCAAATCAGATTTTAGACAGGATGACCTCCCCTGTCTCCTTTTCCATTGATCCACTGGAGCTTTCTTACTGAAAAATACTTGACTACTGATCTCTTAACTATGTGTGGAATCACCAGTGAGCACACTCCAAAGTGATTAATTTGGTATGAATGAAAGGTGGTGTCTGCATGGGATGGAGACAGAGAAATTCCTGGCACATTCTTTTCTCTGAATTAGCAGTGTTGGGGTTGAGCAATCGAGGAATAATTTCCACCCAACTGTAGGACCAAATGCTATTTTGAATGACCAGGGAATAGAATGAAATACAAGAATACACAGGAGGGTAAAATAATAGCAGCAAATCTAGAACTGAGCAGAGTATTTTCAGGTGGTTCTGAGTTATGGACAGACAGTAGAATGTAGAGGGAGTATAATACAACCAGATAATGGAATTCCAAGACTCTATCTTTAGCGCTGGCCTCTGTGCTGACACCCAGATCAAGACTAGTTTCTGGGCTTTTACTTAGCTTTCTAAAAAATATCTCAAATTTAATTTGACCTGGACTTGCTAATGCATTCCTTCTGGTTCTGTGTCCTATGTCAATTAAGGCATTATCATTCACTCTGTCAATAAATACAGACCTTTTGAAGTGTCCCGTGATAAAGGTTTGGGGTGAACAATGGCCACTGGGAGGCTGTTCAATATCCAAACCTCCTTTTCCAGTTGGGAGAAGCTACCAGACTTAATGACACACAATCTTCTCCTTTCCTAAGAAAGAGACATACTCTCCCTGCACCCTCAGGCTTGGCACTCAGTGGGCTTAACATCACTGGAACAGAGTGTTAGGGGCAACAGGTTCAGAGGGAGTCACGCTGAGTAGCAGCAGCTACACCAGTGCATTTGAGCCACATCTTTCCTTCCAACGATGGTGAATATCTTCCCTACTCTTGGCTGTCCAGAGCCTTGTTTGCCTTTGCCTTATTTGTTTTACATTTTTAAAATCTGGTCCTCAACTATCACATTGGTTATCCAAACCAGTCTTAATAAAAATTTTCCCAATAAAGTCCTTTCTACTCTCATAGACAGAGACACTTGTTCTTGCTTGCAGTACAAATTCTTGAACTAGACACCATTTTCTTTCTATTTTATTTAAAAAATGTCTCCCCTATCTGCCTAAGTACTACTCTTAAGTTCAGGCCCTTATCATTTGGACAGGAACAATTGTGCCTCCCTCACACCAGTCTTTCCCCATTCCAATCCAACCTCTCCACTCACATTTTATTTTTCCGAGGATTTTACCACAGTCTTCTTTCTTTTATTCAATAACAAAAGCAAACAAATCTTCCTAGCATCCTTATGCTTGCAGAATAGTGTTTGACTACATATCATTCAAGGCCTTTCAATCTACTTTCCAATATCCAGCATACAGCTCCTGTGAGCAGAAGACAATTCAAAATTATCTTTGTAGCCCCAAGACCTGGCAAAACACCTGGTGTAAAGTAAAGCCCAATAAATGAATGAATGCATGCATGCATGACTTATTTGTTACTCAGAAATCCAGTACACTAGATACAATTAAGTGTATGTGATTTCCTAAAGTCTCTACAGAAACATTCATGTCTTTCTAAATACAGTCAGGCACTGCCTAACGATGTCTGGGTCAATGGTGGACCACATAGATGACAGTGGTACCCTAAGATTATAATACTATAGCCTTACTGTACCTTTTCTTTGTTTAGATATGTTTAGATACACAACGGCATTACAATTGCCTACAGAATTCAGTATAGTAATGTGCTGTGCAGGTTTGTAGCCTTGCAGTAATAAGCCACCCCGTGTAACCTAGGTGTGCAGTAGGCTACACCATCTAGGTTTGTGTGAGTACACTCTACGATGTTCAAATAACGACAATATCATCTAAGGATGAATTTCTCAGAATCTATCCCCATCATTAAGTGATGCATGACAGCATATGAAAAAGTATGCATAATGTCTATTTTGAGGGTTCTCTGCCTCATAGTGCTCTGTTTCTACGGCTGCTATGCACTTATCTTGATATAGTCAGTTTGATTCTGCCTGCCTTGTCCAATCATGTGTAAGCTCTTTCAGGTCAAGAGCCATCTGTTATTTATCTTTGCACTCTTAATGCTTAAACACAGAGTAGATGTTTGATGTATCTTTGCTCAGCTTACCTCCTAAAGAGGAAATGTGTGGTATGAGAAGGGAGTGGGTAAGAATTCTGCTTGACAAAAACTTTACTTCCCACAACTCATGCAGAAATGTTTTCAAAATTTCAACATTAAATATGCTCTTTGCTGACTGCTTTTTGTCAATACCCTTTGCCAGATTGAGGACATGCACCTTTTGCTCTCTCTTTCTTGACAGTGGTGACCCTGAGGGCTTGACATTTGCATACCAGGAACCTCCTTGGCTTCAGCATTTGCTCACGTCCCTGACAACAGAGTTTCTGGGGCATGGTACTCACACTGTAAATTGCACAGACAGAATTGAAGTAAAATCTCCCAACTATTTCTGATAATGAAGAGGGTTCTGAAAGCCTACCAAAACCTCTATAATTATCTCAAGTGAAACCTTCTTATTAAACTTTAAGCTCTTTTCATTTTGGTTATTGTCATTTACGTGAAATGAGTGAATGGGAATGAAGCCTGGGAAAATTATGAAGTTGTTAAGCCTGTTTATGTTCATTCGGCTCAGAGTTTGAGCTTAAAAAGTGGAGTGTGTGTAGGGGAGGCAATCGAAGCATCTTTATGAACGAAATCCAATAGTTATTAACAGATGCTTGGCTTATTTTCCTTTGGCTGAAAAAAAAAGGGGAAGGGTCAGTGTTAGGCAATACATTTCCTGTCTTGTCTTATGGTAGACAACTTTGAAATATTGAATATGTTCATCAGCATTTTTAGATATGCAAAAGAAGAAATTTTAGTTGGCTTTTTTCTTATACAATGATGATAAGCTGTATTAAGCAATGTAAACATTTCTGCTTGTAGGGATTGGTCTCCAGTGGTTGGTTGTCAACCGCATGTAGAGCCTTCTCTTAGGTCCAGCAGCCCCCTTTTTTAGGGGTGTCTCAGCCAGAGGCACTTTGCCATGAAGGAGGGAGAGGCGTGGATGAGCAGCCGCCTTGGCATGCCAAGTGGTGATCCCTGCTCATCCATCATTTCATTTAGACAAATGAAAGATTACAGCCCTATGAGAAAAGGCAGTCACAGCCACACAATGCTTTGTGCACAAAGTAAATTGCTAGTTTCCTGTGATCTTTCTGACAAGTAAATTATGGCAGAAAATAACATAGATGGGAATACAATGACAAAAATGCAGACTTGGTCGTTCAAAGGAGTTATTGGACCTCTGATACAACCATTTCTAAAGAACCTCAGACCCTCTTTTCAATGGAAAGAGGATTTTCCTCCATCTATCTATAGTGTATCTTGAAGAGAAATAATATACGATGGGTAGGGCAAGAAGTGGAATTCTCAGTAATCAAATATCCTTTTTTCGTGATAGGAAGATATTAAAATTATGCATAAAGAGAGGAGCTTGCTTTGGGGATTGCTGTGTCTGTGATCATTCTAGCTTGGCACTGAAGATCACAGTGATGCAGTCTATTCTGCATAAAAGATAGCTTCTGAGAGGTCTTTTTATATCTTAACAATCCCAATTCTTCATATTTTTATTCCGTCATAAAATGAGTTCTTATTTTGTTTTTTTAACAAATAAGAAAAATCCCTCTCATCAGAATTAATTTCCCTTTGCCTATTCCGAGCCTAAACTCTCAAACATCTTCTAAAGGCTGTATGAATCTCCGAGGCAGAAAAATAAAAGCTTTATTAGCAAAGTCAAGTGGAGCTGAGGAGGGAAGGGTACTGAAGATAACAGAAGTAATAATCTAATCACAAATATCATAAAGTTCTGAGCTTCACACTCCTCAGAGATGTCTCAAAGTTGACAGATTTCATAAAATTATAGAGTCAAATAGGGTTTTTAGCAAGACTCAGGGACATGAAATGGTCTATTCAATACCTAAGACACTGCACAGTGAAGCTGACACTAGAATCCTGATGTTGCAGGCTGTAGCGTTTTCTACTACTAAAGTAGGGATTTCTTCTGGAATTCTTACAGCAGGATGCTGTCACGAGGAGAGCACTTAGTAGGGAGACCCAATCCTCCAACTGATAATTGGTTGTATGTCTTAGGCAAGAGACGTAAACTCTTTGTGCGTCATGTGGAAGATGAGGGTGTGGGATGGGATTAGGCATTCTCAAGTGGCAGCACAGGGAGGGTGTACTTGAATAGCATATCTTCAAGGCCATTGTCATAATTTTATACTTAAGACAATAGCCTACTGAATAAAAACTGCAGAGAGAAAAATGCAGTGAAATCAGCTAATATTAAATGCATATATTAAATGCACTAAGAAATACAGGAATAAAACGCTAAAATATTTCCCAGAGCTGGTAGCCTTGGTGGTCCCTAATGATGAATGCTAATTCCTTCTTGTTCATACATTGTTGCCTTAGTCTCTACTTCCTCATCATTGTTAGTTTGTTACTGCATTAAGTCCCCTTTCAGGGTCTTGGGAAAGCTGTCCGGTGAGCACAAAATCATTGGCAGATTTTAAGATGCCAAACATATCACTTCCTCCATTGTATTTAAATACTATGATTTAAATTCAGTTCAACAAACATCTTTGTGACCTTACTGTGTAAATAAGACTTTGTTCCTGCCTTTGGGGGCTTTGTGCAGAAGATAGGCAGACTATCAGAAAATGACCTTTGGGGCTACACTGAGCTTTTGGTCTTCTGTCTCTTTGTCAGCTTTATCCTAAATAATCCCACACTCTGAGGCATTTGGGGGAATGCACATACATAGTAAGGAGAGAGGCTGTCTTCATTTGAAAGAGCAAGCAGAGTGGACATTCCTGAAAAGGTTATATTCTTGGTAACACCTTTTCCTGCAAACTGTTCATTTGAGGAGCAGAGGAATCTAGTGCTTACTTTATTAAAATGAAGTTTTGCTATCTGATTTGGTTGAGTAGATACCAACACCTGATTCTAAGGTGGAGACCTTACAATTTTCATTTCCAACAAATGCCCAAGTAATGCTGATACTGCTGCTGCAGGACTAGACTGGAGAGTTCTAGACAAGCAATATACAAACTGAGATGTATGTACATGCGGGGATACATAAAAACATTTCCAGGGGTACCCAGGAGTAGATAGAGGCACTGAGAGCACTTTCCAGATCCTCAATTTCTATATTATTCTTTCCTAATTAATAAAATAATCCATCTGAGAATGTAGTCATGGCTTTACACTCCCACCCTCCTTTTTGCGATTGATTTTCTCCCACTTTGCACATGAGAAGCATAACCCTCCCCATGAGGAAAAAGGTTAAAGAATTGAGTGAGAATGCTATTAAAAATTTCCTTCCGTTTGTATCTACTTATTTATGTGAGTAAGGCTTCTTAGTGCATCTATTTAAACAAAATAGCAATAGTAGTAAGCTGAAATCTGTCTTACTCTAGCAGCAAGTAATATTTATTTATGGATCTATGAATCCATTACAAAATCAAAAGTGCACTCCTCGTTAAGTAATATAGTTCAGTAAAATTTTCCTCCTTATAACTATGTGTTCAGTATTTTAACATATTTATTGTGTTTTGATTAACTGTGTACAAAAATACTTATAATAATAACTAAACACAGAAGAAAAACTGTTCACAAGGCCTGTAGTTACAGAAAACAAAAATAAAATTTTAATGTATTTAAATATTATTGCAGCATATAAATAGGATAAGAGTATGAGTGAAAACTTTCAAAGATGAATATATTAAGACAGATACTGAGAGAAAGGAAAATGAAAATATCACATCATGGAAAATAAAACAATGTATAATTTCATACTGTTTAAGAAGTCATTCATACAGTTTTAAAGTTAACAGTGGGTATCAACTCACTATGGTATTTTGATTCTTTCCCTACATTTAAGGTTTTTATGTTAAAATGTCATTGTTTACAGTATGAGACAAATTACAGTTTTTGTTACTCCTTAAGATTTTAAAACCTGCCTACGTAAAACGTGTTGTTTTACATCTTTTTTTAATAATCTTTTTCGGAGGCACTTCAACAAAAATTTGAAGACCACTGCTTGTGATGGTACTTGCAACCAGGAGAAATTGTTTTTCTACTCAGTCAATTATCAACTGTTTATTTTATTAACTTTCAAAATGTATTACAATGAACTCCAGGGTGGAGGCCATCAAGGACCTTCCGGGAATATCAAGTACAGTTCAAAGTGTGGCCTCCTCCCCAACTCTGACATTGTAAAGCCCCCTTGCACAGGTTTCCATTCCCTCCTCCATAGGTATACGAGAAATGGGAGAAGACAGCAGTCTTTGCTTTTTTCCACTATCTCTGCCTTCCTCTATTCCCCCATTTGTGACTGCTGTGTGCCAGTTCAGTCAGATGCCATCACATTCCGTTTCCTCAAGATTTGTGAAAACTTGCCTCTGACATTCTACTGGCTTAAAAAACTCTCTTGACTTCCAAACTTGAGTGTCGACAGCATTTCTCTGGGCCTCTTTCCTTATCACTAACACCAGTTACCTCACCACACGGAGGCTTGCTGGGCCTACAACATAGGGTCAGACGTATGGGCAGTTTTACTGGTATAATCAATTTGTAACGTAAAACATCTTGTATACATAAAAAGTTTTGCATGACTGAAAGTTTAAAAAATATCTTTCCACATACAAAGTCAATATCAAGATGGATTTGACCTTCTTCCACTAGTTAGCAAAATTAAAACTTTTGTATTTCAAAAAATCACTATGGAAGCGCATTTTAATTGATAGATATGACTACATAAAAACTTCAAAACACTCTGTGTTCAAGAAAACCATTAAGAAAATAAGACCAACCTGGGCAACAAAGCAAGACTTCATCTCTACTAAAAATAGAAAACAAACAAACAAACAAAAATAGCCAGTAGTGGTGCTGTATACCTGTAGTCCCAGCTACTTAGGAGGCTGAGGTGGGAGGATTACCTGAGACATGGAGATGGAGGCTTCAGTAAGCTATAATAGAGCCACTGCACTCAGGCCTGGGTGACAGAGCAAGACTTTGTCTCAAAAAAAAAAAAAAAAA
>NW_012103343.1:874652-924779 GCF_000951045.1 Mandrillus leucophaeus
CCACTGCACTCAGGCCTGGGTGACAGAGCAAGACTTTGTAAAAAAAAAAAAAAAAAAAAAGTGGAGGGCCGGGAGGAGATAAACATAACCCAATAACCTTGGAAACATACCTCATGCGTATCAGAACAAAAGAAAACAAAAGGTTAATTTCCTATTTCTTTATGCCAATATACTTTTCTTCTTTTATTGTATATATTTCAGGTTTATAATATGATGTTTTAATATACATATACATGGTGAAATGATTACTACAGTCAAGTAAGTTAACATATCCATCATCTCCTATCTTTTTTTGTATAGTAAGAGTACCAGAAAAAAAGAGTATCTCTTTTTATATAGTAAGAGTACCGGAAATCTACTCTCTTGGTAAATTACCAGTAAATGATACAATATTATTAACGATAGTCATCATATTGTACGTCAGATCTCAGTGCATTCATCCTAGAGAACTGCAATTTTGTACCCTTTGAATTACTTCTTCCCATTTCCCTAGCTTGTCTGGCACTCCCTCCGCCATTCTACTCTCTATTTCTCCTATTTGAGGCATTTTTTAAAAAATTTTGTTTTGTTTTATTTTGTTTTGTTTTGTTTTTAAAGTCCACATATAAGTGAAATCATACAGTACTTTTCTTTCTGTATCTGTCTTATTTCACTTAACATAATATTTTCTAGGTTCACTCATGTTGTGGCCAATGGAAGGATCTCCTTTTTAAGGCTGAATAATATTCGTGTGTGTCACTATAACGTCTTTATTCATTCATGAACACACTTTGATTGTTTTCATATTTTTTCTATTGTGAATAATGTTGCAATGAATGTGGGAATGCAGATATCTTTATGAGGTGGTGATTTTATTTCCTTTGGGTGTATACCCAGTAAAGAGATTGCTGGATCGTATTATAGTTCTAGTTTTAATTTATTTTAGGAACTTCTGTACTGTTTTCCACAGTGGCTACAACAATTTTACATTTCTATCAACAGTGTGCAAGGGTTCCCTTTTCTGCATACCTTCATCAACACTGATCCAGTTGTTTTCTGAGAAAAGCCATTCTAACAGATGTGAGGTCCTGTTTTATTCTGGTTTTTCTTGTTCATTTCCTTGATGATTAGTGATGTTGCATACCTTTCCAGGTACCTTTTGGCCATTTTTATGTCTTTTTTAGAGAAATGTCTATTAAGTGTGTTTGCCTATTTTTTTAATCAGGCTATTTGGTTTTGTGTTTTTGTTTGTTAGTTTGTTTTTTTGCTGTTGAGTTGTGTGAGTTCCTTATATATTTTAGATGTTAATCCTTTATCAGATATATGGTTTGTAAATATTTTCTCCCAATCTGTTGGCTGCTTTTTCATTTTATTGATTGTTTCCTTTGCTCTGCAGAAGCCTATTAGTGTGATACTTATGTTTATTTTTGCTTTTATTGCCTGTACTTTTGGTGTCTTATTCCAAAACTTCATTGCCAAGATCAATGTCAAGAAGACTTTCCTATGTTTTATTCTAAAAATTTTAAGGATCCAGGTCTTACAGAGTTTTAATCCATTTTGATTTGATTTTTGCCTATGATGTAAGGTAAGTGTCCAATTTTATTCTTTTGCATGATGTTATCCAGTTTTCCCACTACCATTTATTGAAGAGACTATTCTTGCTCCATTGTGTCTTCTTGGTACCCTTGCCCAAAATTAGTGGACTGAAGGGGTTAATTTCTTGTCATTGGATTTTTGAATGATTTTACATATTCTGAATAGAAGACTTTTATCAGATATAAGATTTGTAAACATTGTCTCCCTGTCTTTAGTTTGTCCTTTTATTATCTTAAGTAGTATTCTTTTGAAGTATATGCATTATTAATTTGATAAAACCCAATTTATCAATTTATCCTTTTATGAGTGAGGCTCTAAACATCATACCTAAAACATTTTTGCTCAACCAAAGTCTACAAATAGTTTCTCCTATATTTTCTTCACTAAGTTCTGTAATTTTTTTCATTTTGCACTTAGGTTTATGATCTATTTTGAGTTCAATTTTGTATACCATGCAATATATATTGAAGTTTTAAAAATTTGGATATAAATATGTAAGGGTTTCAGTATTATTGATCAAAATAATTCTGCTCTTTTCATGAGTTGTCTTGCCTTCCTACCTTTGTCAAAAATGAGTTGTCCATATATGTGTGAAAATATTTTTGGACTTTCTAGTTTGATCTGTCTGTTATTTTACAACAATATCACAGACTTAATTTATCTCGCAATATATTTTAAAATCAGGTAATGTTGGTCTTCCACGTTTATTCTTCCCTTTTCATGTTTTGGCTATTCTACAGCCTTTGAATTTCCACATGAATTTTAGAATCAGCTTGTCAATTTCTACAAAATGTCTGCTGAGATTTTGACTGGGATTGAGTCTATAAATCATTTTAAGAAAAATTGATTGAAAAATATTGAGTATTCTGTTCCTTGAAATAGATAAATCTCTCAATTCTTTAATTTCTCTTAGCATCATTTATGGTTTTCAGTGTATCAGTTTTGTGCCTCTTTTGTCAACTTTATTCCTTAGTATTTTGTAACCTTTATGCTCTTTTAGATTATATTTTATGTTAAATTTTGATTTTCTATTCCCTGTTGCTGGTATATAAAATTATAATTGATTTATAAATGTTATTTATTCTAAATCTTATATAAATTCCCTTATTAGTTCTAGTAACATATTTTCAATTCCATCTGATATTCTACATTGGCAATCATGTCAAATGTGAATAAAACTAATTTTAGTTATTTCTTTCTAATATGGATGCCTTTTATTTTTTCTTCTTAGATTATAGCTTTGGCTAGAATCTCCAGTATGGTTTTGACTAAAAGTAATAAGATCGTAAATCTTTGTCTTGATCCTGATCTTAGGAGAAAAGTATTTTAATTTTTACCATTAGATATAATGGTAGCTGTAGGTTTTTCATAGATATCCTTTATTAGGTTGAGCAAGTTCTCTTATTTCCCTAGAATGCTGAGAGTTTGTATTATGAAAGGTTGTTAAATTTTATCAAATGCAGTTTTGATATCTATGCATATTTTTCTTTTTTAGTTTGTTCATATTGTGAATTACATTGATTGATTTCAAATGTTAAATTAACCTTGCATTCCTGGGTGAATTTCACTTTATCACAATGTATTGTTCATTATTTAATGTTAGATTCAATTTCAAAATGGCCAAAAGATTTGAATAAATGCTTCACCAAAAAAAAAAATAGCTAGTAAATAAGAACATGAAATTATTTTGACATTACTAGTCATTCTGCAAATGCCAATCAAAATTAATAAGATACCACCCCATACATATTGGAGTGGCTAAAATTTAAAAGAAACTATACCAAATGTTGGTAAGAATGTAAAACAACTGAAACTCTTAAACACTGCTGATGAGAATATAAAATGGTACAACCTCTTTGGAAAACAATTTGGTAGTTTCTTAAAAAGTTAAATGTACACATATCATATGAGAGCCATTCCACTCCCACATGTTTAACCAAGAGAATTGAAAGCCTATGTCCAAAGTGATGAAAATCGATGTTTATAAAAGCTTTGTAAATATCTCAAAACTGAAAACAACTCAAGTTTCTATCAACATGTAAATGGACAAACCACTTTATATCCATACAGTGGAATACTACTCAGCAATATTAAAAAAATGAAATAGTAATGTATGCCAAAACATGGATGAATCTCAAAATAAGTTATGAGTGAAAGAAGTTAGACAAAAAGGAGAGCATACTATGTGAGACTATTTTTTAAATGAAAAGAAACTGACAGGAACTGAACATCAATCAATGGTTGTCTGGTGCCATAGTTTGGATTTTTGTCTTCCAAACCTCTTGTTGAAATTTGACACCCAATGTTGGAGGTAGGTCCTAATGGAAGGTGTTTGACTCATGGGGGACAGATCCCTCGTGAATGGCTTGGTGCCATCCTCACAATAATGCTTGAATTCTAGCTCTATTAGTTCCTATGACAGCTGGTTGTTGAAATGAATCTGGCACCTCCCTCCTCTCTCACCCTGTCTGGCTTCCTTTCTCTCACCATGTAATCTCAGCACACACACACTGGCTCTCCTTCCCCTTCTGCCATGAGTGGAAGCAGCCCAAAGCCTTCACCAGAAGCAGATGCTGACACGGTACTTCTTGTACAGCCTGCAGAACTGTAAGCCAAGTAACCTTTTCTGGGCAAATTATCCAGCCTTGGGTTTTCCTTTAAAGCATTGCAAGTGGACTGGACAACTGGTAACATAGCAGGGTACAAAGAGGGCAGGAGGAAGGGAGATGCAAAGGGGCAAGAAGAAACTTTTGGAGATGATGGATATGTTTATTATCTTGATTATAGTGATACTTTTACACATCAAAAGTACATTTTAAGCATGTTCAGTTTATTTCATCAGTTGTAACTCAATAAAACTGTTAAAAGAGGTTAATAGACCAGGCACGGTGGTTCATGCCTGTAATCTCAGCCCTTTGGGAGCCAGAGGCAGGTGGATCATCTGAGGTCAGGAGTTTGAGACCAGCCTGGCCAACGTGGTGAAACCACGCCTACTACTAAAAATGCAAAAATTAGCTGGGCGTGGTGGTGGGTACCTGTAATCCCAGCTACTTGGGAGGCTGAGGCAGGAGAATCCCTTGAACCCAGGAGGTGGAGGTTGCAGTGAGCTGAGATGGCACCATTGCACTCCAGCCTGGGTGGCAAGAGTGAAACTCTGTCTCAAAAAAAGAAAAAAGAAAAAAAAAAGAGGTTAATATTATTAATCTATGAATAACTCTCATAATTTATGTAAAAAATAAGCACTAACTGGGAAAACTGGCAAAAACATGAACAGGAGATGCACAAACAGAAAGAGAGATACAAATTGCTAATACACATTTTAATAATGCAACCTCTCATAATCAAATAAATTTAAAGTAATATATATTTTTATTGAAATAGAAAAATTTTTAAATTACGGTATTTGTGTTGGAAAGAAATGCTTGATGAAAAGGTATTCTTATGCACCCTTATAATAATGAAACTTATAATAATGATACAACCTTTCCAAAGTGCAGTTAGACAATATATATAAATCAAGAATGCTAGAAGCAATCAAATCCTTTGACCCCAGTATTTCCACTCCTAGGAATATATCCAAAGGAAATAATCAGAAAACACATAAAGATTAATGTAATGAAGTCTCAAATTCTATAACTTCTAACAGAATTTTGGAAATATGTTAATGTCCAAAAACAGAGGGTGGCTTAAAGAATGTAGGATATGTCTAAATGATGAAATACTGTTTAACTAAGTAAAGATAATGTTTTCATACAATATTTAATGAGGTAAAAATACATTGGATGCAATGTTTAGGATCCAAACATATGTTTGCAATCTGGTTCCAAAACTGATCCGAAAATGTTATCTGTAGCCAGTGATAACAAATGATGTAATGTTTTAATATTCCTCTTTACATGTTTTTCTATTCCTGTTTTTAATCATAAAATATGTGATTTTATAAAGATATAAAATACTTTATGAAGAAAGGAAGACTGTGCAAGAAATGACTTGAAACATTTTTTTTCCCCATAGGACCAAAATAATCTCAGTAAAAAAATTAACATGCATGATTATATACAATGTCACTTCTCTCACTATCTCAGTCTTACCCCACCTTCTTGTTTTATTGTTTTCTTATGCATCATTTCGAAGAACATGAAACTCAATTTTGAGGTTTTCTTTAAGGGAGTTGGAGGCAAGCCTTTTGCCTCTAGGAAAGTTAGTTTAAACCAGCTGTAAAGAAAATAAAGGAGAGAATATTGGCAGAAAAATAGAAGCAATGGAAGAATTTGAAAGTCAGAGCCAAAAATTTCACGTTTCTCAGGAATTGAAGAGAGAGACCTGAGGAAAGGAAGAAAGCAATGATAGCAGTAGTTGCAGAAGACATTTTGATCAGAAAAGAAAATGGTAGTCACTCATATCATGACATCTTCTCCTGACTCGAGAAATGGCTAGCTCCAAGTTCTGCTTTGGTCCACTATGATTAGTAATACTGGCTTTGTAATTTGCAAACTTTAATTTCCCTGAGGAATAATTCTAGGTGCTTTGACAGATCTGAATTATGTCACCCGTTAAGGTTTGGTGACCTTTACCATACATCTTATTTTATGGGCAAATTAATCAGAACATTCTGTAATTATAATTCCATACTCTCTAATTTATAGTCTTTCTTTTTTTCTTACAAAGTAGTGCAACATTCTTCTTCCTCCCCTACCCCTCTTATAAGACCCCGATTTTTGTGAGAGGAATTATTTATTATAGCTTTGATGTAAATGTTTAAACCTCATTTTTGTGGAGGCCTCTCTAGCACCTTTTCTAACCTCAGTGAATGGCCTGAAGAGCATTTTTCTTTGAGACAAATTGTATCCTACATATTTTCTGGTGTTGAACAACCTGCCACATCCTTACTTGTCAAGGCTAAGCCTTGAATTTACAAGAATTGACACAAACAACTTCAAATCTTTCGATCTTTGATTGTTTAGTCAGACCATTTTAGCTCCTTCCTGCCAGGACTCCTCAAGCGTTCCTGTCACAGGTTTCAGCTCTGATGTTAAACACCTGGCATTTCTGCAGAGTTCAAGGTTTCAAATGTTCAGACAGATGCTTATGTCATGATCACACATCTACACTGCTTACTTTCAGTTTCTAAAGACAGAAGAACTCACAGTATTTCCTATAAAAATAACAAAATTATATGACTACTAATTTTAGTTGTATGTATTTCAAAGCAATGCTGTCATATTACAT
Source organism: Mandrillus leucophaeus (assembly GCF_000951045.1). NCBI lineage: Eukaryota > Metazoa > Chordata > Mammalia > Primates > Cercopithecidae > Mandrillus > Mandrillus leucophaeus. The sequence goes on from NW_012103343.1 coordinate 881,457, forward strand.
TTTAAGTGGCTCAGGAGAGAATCTGCTACATATATACAATATTTCTGAAAAATCTTTATTTTGGGATATTTGTTGGACTTTGTACTGAGTGCCCAACGCACTGCACAAGAATGGTCCCACGCTAAGGAATATCACTGTGAAATTTCTAACCACCGGGGACAATGTAAAGATTCCACACATTCTCAGAAACAAAAGAAATGTTCACATACGAGGTATCAAGAATTAGAATGACTTTGGACTTCTCAGCAATAACTAATAGAAGCTTGAAGTCAGTGGAACAGCACTTTCAAAATTCCGCTTGAAAATCCATCCAGACTATCAGTCAAGCCTGAGTATAGAACAAAGACATTTTCAGACCTTCCAGTTATTTAATAAAATGCCTTATCTGCATGATTCCCTAGAAGGTTTCTGAGAGTTTCTGCCACTAAACCAATGAACACAAAGATGTGGGTTCCCAGCCAGGACAGAGGCAAGAAGGTTCTAGTGACGGCAGAGGAGGGACTTCCCCAGGGCAGCTGTGCAGTAGGAGATGCCAGTTCAGACTGAAGCAGTTCAGGCGCTATCAAGAGAAATTTATTCAATAAGAAAATTCATTGACCGTAGGATACATCTAAAAATACTGAGAGGGGATTTTAAAAATTGGAGGAGTTTGGGGTCTAATTACTAGAGAGTGTACAGAAAACTAAGAAAAGCAGAACAATTATTAACTGCAGGGAAAAAAACTTTTTTTTTAAAAAAAAGGAAAGTTAATCAAGGCATACTGTATAGATCTAATTACACCAACACCGAATATCGCTATACCAAATTACAAGGACAAGGCATAAGTGGCAGGGTGGGATGGTACAAACAAAGTTACATTCTTATTCTTTATAGTGAGAAATCAGCATGTAAGGCTAAAGAGTAAAATATCAGGAGAGCAATAAGCAAGCAACTTAGCTATATAGAGGTAATAGGGGAAAAAGGGGCAAAAAGAGGTAAAAGTGTTTGCCTCTGGATACCTGAGAAGGATGGCTACTACCTTGCTGTCTAAGCCCGTATAAATATTTAACTCTTTTAAATCACATTCATCAATACTTACACGTAGCTCTTGATAAAAACTACGCAAAAGAGACTTGGTTGTGAACATTAAAGATAAAAAATAAAAAAGCTGATGTCTAGTTTTTTGATTTTGTTATTTTCTTCTTATTACTTCTATTTAGAAATAATTGTCTTGAACACCTTCTTTGTGCTTTTGGTACCCAGAGATACTGGATAGAATCCTTGCTGTTGGGGGTTCATGGTCTTGCAGAAGATATATAGCATATACTAATTTTAAAGGTAGAAAATCATAAGTATCATGAGAAACAAACATAATGTCATTAAGTTTAGAGGAAAAGCCATCATATCTAGCTGAAGGAGACTCAGTAGAGGGGGCAACACCCAAGCTGTCTTCTAGCACTGGGAGGCTGTCAAGAGATATACATCCGTGGGGAGGGGAAGAGTAGAGAAAGTTCATAGTGTTTGTATGAGACCTCATGTGGTTAGTTTGTGGTAGCTTAGAGCATGTAAAAGAGGAATTAAGCTGGGAAGGCAGACTGCAAATATACTGTGGAGGCTGGTTCTGCCAGCTTAGAGATTTCTGGGGTTTCAAATACTTTTCCCATGTACTTTGACCCTTTGTTTTCAGAAATGTAAGTCTGCAGAAAGAGGATGGCAGAGTCTAGCTATTGCATTATTCATAAAGCATGCTGTCTCTTAAAGTTCTCACCTTCTGAATCTTCCTATATCCCACAAGAGACTTTACCAGTCTCCCTAATTAAACTTTCATTTCCCAAAGGATTTTTTTTTCATGTTATGGGTATTTTTTATACAGAAAAGCTGAGCTGTATTCTTCCCTTAACTCAACCTAAGCTTTGCCCTCTGCTTCAAAAAAAAAAAGTTAGCAAATGCAATGCAAGTAAGTAGTCTTATCTTCTGGATTCTTTTACATTTCTAGTGATTAATGAAGCAGTTATCATGTGTACTGGATAGGCAAGAACATCAGGTGCACAAAACATTCCTCATATATGATAGGACAGGCTTTCATTGAGGCCCCTTTTGTTCTGCCCTTCTCAATTCCCACTTTTTTATTGAGTTCTGGAATGACAAAATGACTCTTGTCCCAGGGAAACCCTGTCCTGCATTCCTCAACTCTAGGAGTATGTCAAAAACTAAATACCCTCTTTAGGGTAGCCTGGGTTAAAGTCCATTACAGACAGGTAGCCCCTGGAAAACTGTAAGAGCAGCCAAGAAGAAAGCCATCAGGGAAACTTTATCCAAGCCTCCCATGTCTCAGATTGGATTACTGCTCTTTGCTTTGATTTCTACCCAGTTAGGTCTCTGCACTCCTTCCTTGGCTTCCCTCTGGTTCTAACCTTTGGATTGTTAACTCCTATAGACATTTCTCAGGATTGTGTTGTGAATCCCTGACCCCTGGGATCTGTCCACAAAGCTTGCTTCCAGATTATGGATTCAACGGGACCTCTGATATTGCAATCTATGTTAACAGTCTAGCACACCCCAGATTTTCTTTGTACCCAAACTTTGGGCTTGATAGAAGTAAGAACAATAGCCGGGTGCAGTGGCTCACATCTGTAATCCCAGCACTTTGGGAGGCTGAGACAGATGGATCACGAGGTCAGGAGTTCAAGACCAGACTGACCAAGATGGTGAAAGCCCGTCTCTACTAAAAATACAAAAATTAGCCAGGCGTGGTGGTGGGCACCTGTAATCCCAGCTACTTAGGAGGCTGAGGCAGGGAATTGCTTGCTTGAAGCTGGGAGACAGAGGTTGAGTGAGGTGAGGTCACGCCATTGCGCTCCAGCCTGGGTGACAGAGCAAGACTCCGTCTCAAAAAAAAAAAAAAAAAAAAGTAGTAAGAACAACAGACTGATTTAAGAGTGAAGTCTATTTAACCAGTGTACTCATTGAATAATGCCGCTCCTTCGGGGCAGGGTCTTTTATTTTCATCACCTCCTCATTAGTTTCTATGGAGCACAGCTAAATATTTGGGGCTAGCAAGGCCAAGGTTTCTACTTGTTGCTGTTTGACCGGAATTTGGGGTAAGAATCTCATAGCAGCCGGAATGGCTATTATTAAAAAGTCAAAATAACAACAGATCCTTGTTAGGTTGTGGAGAAAAAGGAAAGCTTATATACCGTTGGTAGGACTATAATTTAGTTCAACCATTGTGGAATACAGGTGGTGATTCCTCAAATACCTAAAGATAAAAACACATTCGACCCACCAATCTCATTACTGGGTATATACCCAAAAGAATATAAATCACTGTATTATAAAAATACATGCACGCATACGTTCATTGCAGCACTACTCACAATAGCAAAGACATGGAATCAACCCAAATGCCCATCAATGATAGACTTTATAAAGAAAATGTGGCACATATACACCATACAATACTTTGCAGCCATAAAAAAGAATGAGATCATGTCCCTTGCAGGGTCATGGATGGAGCTGGAGGTCACTATCCTTGGCAAACTAATCCAGGAACAGAAAACCAAATACCACATGTTCTCACTTATAAGTGGGAGCTAAATGATGAGAACACATGGACACGCAGAGGGGAGCAACACACACTGGGGCCTTTTGGAGGGTGGAGGGCAGGAAGAGAGAGGGGATCAGAAAAAAATAACTAATGGATACTAGGCTTAATACCCGAGTGATGAAATACTCTGTACAACAACCCGCATGACACACATTTACCTTGTATCAAACATGCACATGTACCCTTGAACTTAAAATAACAGTTAAAAAATAAAAAGAATTTGGGGTAAGAGCACTACCATTTAACCCCTGATGTAATGCTGAAGCCTTGACACCAGCATCAGGGTCTTTATAAAGATGAAGACCAGGGAGCAGAGTTGATCCATTTATGGGCTCAGATAGAGAAATCATGACGATGACTGAAAATCTGAGTAACTGCTCCATCTAGTTAACAGCTGAAAATCTGAGTAACTGCTCCATCTAGTTAATATTTGGATCCCAAATAAAAACAAGATAAATTATGCAACTGAGAAAAACATAAGCAGAGAACGAGGAAAGAAGAAATGGCAACCAACCACGTGTCAGTCACTGATTTAGGACTATATTTACACTGTCTCATTTAATTTGCACAAAACTCTACAAGCAGAAAGGATACGTAAAAACATTTCTTGAACACTTTATTAGTCCACTTTGGTTCTAGTGGTAAGCAACACCAAAATCTCAGTGGTTTTTAACAATAAGCCATATATATCTTGCTCTTGAGTCTGAGGTTGGCCCTGACTCTGCTAGGCTCAGCTGGACTCAGCTAGGCTTGGACATACTCCACATGTCTTCTGATTTTGGGAGAACTAACTAGGGTGTGCTTTTTATGGTGGAGGGGAGAATCTCAAGAGGAATGACCAGAATCCCATGCTACCTATATAAGTCTCTTCTCAGAACTATAACTTCCACTCATAGTCTACTGTTTAAAACAAGTCACATGGCCAAGCCAGGCCAGAAGGCAATGGAATGAGGATGCTAGGGTCAGCATGGATAAGTCACATGACAATGGGCTGGTAAGTTTTATCCTAACCAAGTGTTAGGGGATATTGTTGGAAGCAATAATCCAATCTATCCCTATCTCCCACCCACTCCCCTTCTTTCTAAAATTTCTCTTCACTACAATAGCATTTAGAAATAAGAGGTATACCTGGCTTTATTGGCAAGTGAATGAAGCCTTTAAAAGGTTAACTAATCTGCCCAAGGACTGGCAGGTATCGAATAAGGGATTTAAACCTAATCTATCTGAGTCTCAAATCTATATTCTTTTCCCAATACTTTTGTCTAGAGAATCTCCAAGTCTAAGATTTAGAAAAATCTAAGACAATGAGAGATAAATTATGCATAAAGTAGAATTGTGGGAATCATTTCCCTGCAGAGTAAAAATATAAAATTAATTCAGTTTAATGAGTCTAAATGTTAGAAACAAATTTCTTAGAGATTTTCTTTTATAATACCACCCTTTGGAAGGATATGGTAGGATGAAATAATGATTAGAGTGAGTCTTTAACAAAATTATAAAGAAAGTTTTCTTTTCATGACCTTTTGTCCTTCTTTTATTTATTTATTAATTCATCGGGGGTCCTGCTATCTGCCCCAGAAGCTGGCTACACATAGCTCCTTGTTGCAGTTCCTTCCTTGTGCCTGCCCTCCTGACAAATGTCCAAGTCACAGAATGTTCCTCTCTTCTGCACAGCACAAAATCTCCACATTATCAGTGTTCCCATCAGAAGGTATACGTTTTGAAAGAGGATTCCTGAAAATAATGTCTAGCCTCAGATAATATGTTTCTTATGACCATTTGACCCTGGGGTCTAATGTTAAAAGAGTACGCAGAACTTTCTGACACCTCTACAACCAAGTGTGTGTACTTCAATTAATCTGTAAGCATAAAAAATGATTTAATTCTTGTGAAGGGGGCAAAAGCCCTTCTTTCTCATTCATGGTCAAATGTCAAGTGGATTTTGTGCTTTCTTGGAAATAGATGTGTGGTTGCCAGCTGGAATGACACTTTACCTTTTTTTCCCATGAGATGCTTCATTTATTTATTTATTTATTTATTTATTTATTTATTTGAGAGGGAGTCTCGCTCTAACATCCAGGCTGGAGTGCAGTGGTATGATCTTGGCTCACTGCAACCTCCACCTCATGGGTTCAAGCGATTCTCCTGCCTCAGCCTCACCATTAGCTGAGATGACGGGCACCTGTCACCATGCCTGGTTAATTTTTGTATTTTAGTAGAGACGGAATTTCACCATGTTGGCTAGGATGGTCTCAAACTCCTGACCTCAGGTGATCTGACTACCTTAGCCTCCCAAAGTGCTAGGATTACAGGCGTGAGCCACTGCACCCAGCCGAGATGCTTCTTATTTGAAAAAAAAAAATAAAAAGGTTTTGGTATGTTGACTTGGGAAAAACCATTCTATGCATATTGATGGGGAGGAATAGTCACCAAGAGCACTGCTTTCATGAGCTCTACCAAAGTATCTTCCCTAGCCCTCTACTCCACTGAAACAGAAGGTCTTCCCTCTACGGGAAGTAGGAGAATGGGGGAAAAGAGAGGGTGACGACAGTTCTTGCCTCCATGTCTCTCTGGTTAATCTAAATGCAGGTTTTCTAGCCAGTAAACTGTAAAATCAAGCTCATTATAATTTTGAAAAGAGATTAATCCACAATGTTCTTATTTTGCACCTAGCACATAGTTGGTATTCAATGTCTATGTGCTGAACGAATGAATGAGTGAGTGAATACATTGGTGAGTATTAATCAGGGCTTAAAGTCTATTGCACATATAAGAGGACTTTCATTTCTGTTTATTCAATACTTGCACATTCAGAAATATTTTAAAAATACCTTATAAGCTTTGTGATTTAAAATGGTACCTGAGCCATCATAAATGCTATTGCCAACTGGAATATATTTGTGACAATTTTCTTTAAAAGTCAGTAGTGTGAGCCATGATGCTTTGCTTTTACATGCTTGTATATACATTGCCAAAGTATTTTTATAATATTATAGAATTCTGAATAAATTATCAAGAGAGGAGCCACTATCTTTGTGAAGTGTGGAAATGAAATTTGCTCATTTAAAAAGACACATCTAGAGTGTAAGAAATGTTTTATTGATACAGAATATACTCATGCATACACACACTGCAGACATTTTAGATAGCAGCAAGTGCTTCTTTCAAATGTTGCCTTTCGACACCTTGGTTGACTGATCTTATGGTATGGCTTGGTGGGAAGGGAATACAGGTCAATAAGCGGAGAGTAGTGTGGTAGAGAGAGGACAAAGAGTGAATAAGTGGATCATTGCTAATGTCAGAATTCCTGAAATGCCTGAGATGCCTGGAGCATTCCTGCTGGAGATTGAAATAACATAACAGAGTGACCCCAGCTCTGGAGATTCTTGCCTCATTTATTTTGCATTGGAAGTCACAGTAAAAATGGTTCTTAGCCTCGCTTGAGCACTGACCTACCCTTAAATCGAAAGAAACCAATAACAGTTATACTTACAATCCCCAATGCCAATATGTCTGAAAAAATATGTTGTGAAGGAAAAGGAAGGAAGAAAAAAAACAGCTTCCATGAGCATAACTTATCTTTGACTGTCACAAAATCAATAGGCTTTACAGAGCAGAGGAAATTCAATAGCTCGGCATTCATAATAAAGATTGGTTTGGGTGATTTGTCTCTCTCTAATAAGGCAGGCCTTGGACCCCAGCTTCCCTTCCTTTAAAGCTCAAAATGGGTGGGGATTTCTTCATCACAGCCAAGTCTTCTTGCTTGTCTATTGTCAGGACTTTACAATGGTACTGCTTGTCTAGTGGAGCCTTGCTTCACCCAGGAGAACAGACCTTACATTAGGGTGTGCAGTAACAGATGCCCAGCTTTATACCAGCATTCAGCCTTCCTCAGCCTGCCTGACAGCCTTTTCATGCATCATGGATTCATCTGTTTCAATGAGAAACCCAGAGCAATGCTGCAAGTATTTGTGTGTGTTTTTTGAGAGACTACTTTATAGAATGTGTCCAGATATTCACTCTGAAAACTGTGCCCGTTGCAGAAAAATGTGAAAAAGATGTGAGTGCCCTGGCCTGACCCAACTCTTATCTGAGGAAGTTTATGCCCAGACACCCATTGATATGTTCAGATCAAGTGGAGAGATAGAGGACAAGGAAAGATGAAGAGGCTGATTATCACAGGTGGTGTGCCACACCCAAGGCTTGCCAGCCCCGAGGCTGTACCGCACCCAACACAGGTCCTTGAACATGGCAGGAAATCAACAGATGTCAGCTGAATTGAGGTAAAAGTCTAGCATATAACTGGGCATAGTGGCTTATGCCTGTAATCCCAGAACTTTGGGAGGCCAAGGCAGGTGGATCACCTGAGGTCAGGAGTTCAAGACCAGCCTGGCAAACATGGTGAAACCCCGTCTCTACAAAAGTTAGCTGGGCATGATGGCGGGTGTCTGTAATCCCAACTACACAGGAGGTTGAGGCAGGAGAATCTCTTGAACTCGGAAGGCAGACATTACAGTGAACCGAGACTGAGCCACTGAACTCCAGTCTGGGAGACAGAGCGAGACTCCATCTCAAAAAACAAATAAACAACAACAAAAAAGTCTAGCGTATATCAAATTTCTAACATGTGCCACTCTCTTTACATATTAGTCCTGATCTTCATAGCATGCCGGAAAACAGATGTATTACTGCTGTAATTCTCTGCTGTGCCTAAAACAAAAACCAACAAACAAAAAACCCCAAATACAGAGGTTAAAAAATGGGCCCAAAGTCATACAGATAGTCTGGGTTAGAGGCAGGACTCCAATCAACACCTCCCTGACTCTGAGGCCACATCCTTTCAACTACTTCAGAAGCCTTCTCTTAGCGACATTATCAGACCAAAGAAGGAGCAAGCTGGGCTTAAATGTTAAATGACATTGCTCGAGAGTTGCAAGCATTAGGGACCTCCTTCTCAGACTTAAGCCTCTGTAACTCTACTGGACCTGAAAACCTAGATTTTAGTTTTGCTTCTGCCACTAACGCATGGTATGATCTTATGCAAGTTGACTTTTTTGAACCCAGGGTTCCTTTCTATAAAATGGCAGTTAAGAATCCCTATCCTACCTCCTTTCTCTGTGTGGACGCTGGAGAAGAATAATGTACAAGTACAGAAATTCTCACTTAACTTCGCCAATATATTCCTAGAAACTGCGACTTTAAGCAAAATGTACTGCAGGCCCTAGAATCATATCATTTCTTTCAGCATTGTTTCATGATAATGTTGATGAGAAAAAACAAACAAACAAACAAACACTGGTTTAGTTCTATGTTGTTTCACTTAAAGTTGTAGTAGATGAATCCTGGGTAGTCTAGAAATGTAGGCTAGCAGCAGTAGCTGGGGTAGAGCGCTGTCTGGGAACAGAGGGAAGAGTAACCAACAGAACAACGGAGCGATAGAGCACTACCAGAAGGGTGGCAGCTGTCTCTCCTTCCAAAGCTTCTCCAATGGGCGCTCTTGAAAAAGCAGAAAATAAACAATAGTAAGTCAATAAGTAACCATTGCATACTTGCTCAGTATTCACCTTTTGTCAATCTGGGAGCCCCCTGCAGTATGGATTGAAGGATTGGAGGCTAGGGCCACCACCGAGAAATAAGTTAGTGGAATCTGCCGAGCATGGCAGCAGACGGGACATTTAAGAGGTAAGAGCTGTAGAGTCACTGACCCCTTATCTACCCTCACTAGGCAGGAACCCCTCTCCTGACTAATCCCACCTGCATTCCAAGAGTGACTCTGGCCCAGTGCTGCCACGGGACAAGAAGGTTGGCTCTCTTCCCCAGGATAGGCAGCTGGCAGATGAGCTGAGAGAGGTTTAAGAAAGAAGATGAAACCAGCACGCGGAACGATGGAAACAGCTGTTAGTTACTTGAAACATGATGAGTGAAAGAGCATGGAGCACATGCCAGCGTCAACCTGTTCCCCCACATGTTTTAAAACCTCAGGGCCTAAAGACGGACATAGTTAGGGGAGAAAAAATGAAGATACGCCTGTGTTAAGACCATCAATGGTGCTACATATGTTGTGTGTGTTAGGACTGGGTTTACTGTGAGTGACAGAAAATTAAAAATGGCTTAAGTATGATAGAAGTATATTTCTGTCGTACATGCACACACATGGTCTGAAGATGAAAGACTGATAGAATGGCATCGCAAAGTCCTAAGGAACTGGCTCTTTCTCTCATGCTGTTGCACCATCCTATCTTCAGCCTGTGACACTTGCCTGATGGTCCACGATAAAGATTCAAACTCTAACCATCATCCCTGAACTCCAGCCAGTGGGAAAGAGGAAGTGAGAAAGACACGTAGTTCCCTGTTTCCTTCAGTGAACTCAAGAGTCTCACATGAGACTTCTACTTAGAGCTCAACAGCCAAAACCTGTGTCCTGATGCAGCTGTGAGGGTCATTCTTGGCCACGTTCCCAGCTAAAATGTGTCTGTTCTGCCTTAAGGAAGGAAGGAAGGATGGATACTAGGAGACCGTATGCAGTTCTGTTACACAGTCATAATTAAAAATAATCCCAAGGTTTCTTCACCATAACCCTTAGAAGAGGCTAGCAGAAAAGACCAATGACTCTTTCCCACCATACCTAGACGGCTGACAATCAGTCTAGAGATACTAGTCAACAGGTTGAACATGGATATACTGCAATCCACCAACTGAATTTACTTCAGAAGGTTTAAAAAATAAAACTTCTAAGGAAAGCAGAAAAAGAAAGAAGGGGAAAAAACTGGACAATTGATTAGATATGGGAATTTTAGTACTGCAAGTAGCCTGACAGACATACACAGAGGTCCCTGGGAATCAGTTCTTGGTGTTTCTCTAAAAGGCACAACCCTACACACACATACATACACCTACACACATATACCCTACAAACTCATATTGTTGCATGTACACATGCTGATGCCAGGGCTGTCTATCTGGGACTTGGTCATGACTAACTCTTAAGAAGTACTGTCATTTCACAAAAGATGATTTCTATAAATGCAACTTTCTTAGCACCATATTACTCCTTTGGTCACCAACAATCATGAACATGTAAAATACGTATTATCTGTGACTTTCTTTAAAAGTGCAAAACATACATTGAATGTAGACGTGTTTTTCTCTTCTATCTTCTGTTGCTGAAGGTGGTGGATGGGAGTAAAATTTTTTGACCCTTGCTTAAAAAGAAGATTTGGGGATTTGGGAGTTTGTGACAGCCTTTTCACAGATCTGGTGAACCAGCTAATCAGACTGCCAGTGAACTTGTTGCTGCACAAAGAAAAATTATATATTTTTTCAGATAAGCAATTTCTACAAAGTAGATAAGTTAGTGTTAGATGACATATGGTTAAAAATACTCATTACATGAATAGCTCAAAAACCTTTGGAATGTATAGTAAGTGCAGAGCCAATGAGAAGGACTACTGTCTTTTAGAAAATGTACATTTAACTGCTTATTTTAATTACAAATAGTGATGAATTAGCAAAAAACAAAATTATTTCTTTCCTTAAAAGAAGTGCTGAATCTTAGTGAACTAATTATTTAAAAATTGCCAATGCAAGAGAAATATAATATACAGTAATGTTCACCAAATATTTGTTTCTCTACATTCTTCAGTTTTCTTGCTATTAGGCAAGACTAGTTTTTCCTAATAAAATATAAATAGATGCAGCTTAATACTTCCAGTCTCAGGCAGTAAAAAGTGCAAGAGCAGGCCGGGTGCAGTGTTCATGTGTTCATGCCTGCAATCCCAGCACTTTGGAAAGGCAAGGCTGGCAGATCATGAGGTCAGGAGATCAAGACCATCCTGGCCAACATGGTAAAACCCTGTCTGTACTAAAAATACAAAAATTAGCTAGACATGGTGGTACGTACCTGTAATCTCAGCTACTCGAGAGGCTGAGGCAGGAGAATCGCTTGAACCAGGGAATTGGAGGTTATAGTGAACTGAGATTGGGCCACTGCACTCCAGTCTGGCAACACAGCAAGATTCATTTCAAAAAAAAAAAAAAAAAGTGCATGGATAATTCTCTGATTTTTCTCCTTTCCCCTGTCATTGTGACTGAGAAGGTCTTGTATTACAGATATTAGAACTACAAACTGATATACCCAACTTTCTAAATGATTCTTTTGTTTTTGTTATCTATTTATTTATTTATTTATTTTGAGGCAGAGTCTCACTCTGTCACTCAGGCTGGAGGGCAGTGGGGCTATCTTGGCTCACTGCAAACTTTGCCTCCCAGGTTCAAGCAATTCTCTTGTCTAAGCCACCCGAGTAGCTGGGATTACAGATGCCCACCACCACACCCAGCTAATTTTTGTGGTTTTAGTAGAGACAGGGTTTCACCATGTCAGCCAGGCTGGTCTCAAACTCCTGAGCTCAAGGGATCTGCCTGCCTCAGTCTCCCAAAGAGTTGGGATTACAGGCATGAGCCACCATGCCTGGCCCTTTCTGAGTAATTCTATGGAGGAGAACTCCGATGGACCCATGTAAGATGTGTAGCATGAATAATAAATTAACTTTTGTTATGCTTCTCTGATGAGAATCTATTACCACAGCACAATTTAGCCAATTCTGTCTAAAATAAAGATCAACTAATCAAATATCTTGGGGAGAACCAAGCTCTGAAATTAAAAATGAAACAAAGTCTCAAAATCTCAGGTTCTCAATAGCTCTCTAAGCAGGAATTTTGCTTTAATTAGGTAAAGTTATTGCTAAAGTGTTCTATCTAGCCTTGACTCAAGCTGTTTTATCTAACTGCCAAAATATATTCCTCTGAAATAGCTCTGGATTATTTGTGTGTCAACCAAGTCTACAAAATGGTTTTCTTTATATATATATATATATATTTTTTTGACTGGGCTACTTTACCATTAAGTTGAACACAATTTTAGGGTAGAGTCCTCTCTTGGATGCCTGATCTGTTCTCTGACAAATTCAGCCTGTGCAGGCCAAATCTTTTTTTTTTTTTTTTTTGACACGGAGTCTCGCTCTGTCGCCCAGGCTGGAGTGCAGTGGCGCGATCTCAGCTCACTGCAAGCTCCGCCCCCCGGGTTCACGCCATTCTCCTGCCTCAGCCTCCTGAGTAGCTGGGACTACAGGCGCCTGCCACCACACCTGGCTAATTTTTTGTATTTTTAGTAAAGACGGGGTTTCACTGTGTTAGCCAGGATGGTCTCGATCTCCTGACCGTGTGATCCGCCCGCCTCAGCCTCCCGCCAAATCTTTCATAAAGGAAATTATCGTGGGTTAGGAAGAATACATTTCATGGATTCTGCCAAATTGCAAAATCTACTCTGACCATATATTGGAAAATCCTCAATTAGGACCCAAACTACAAAATGTTAACAAGTAAAATTAGGAACTAAGAATGATAGTGAATTGGCCACCTGAAATAATGAATTGATGGGGCCTGTGTCAAACTGCTGAGAAGGGCTTTTATTGTAATTAGCCTAAGGCATCTAGGTGTCAACCCTAAGCACCTAAGGGTGCTCTCTAATTTCCTCAGCTTTTCATAGCCCAGAGACTTGAAGCCACCTTCTAGGAAAAAGGTCACATTTGTTGAGTATCTACAGTGAGCTAAATCAGGAGTCCCCAAGCCCCAGGCCACATACCTGTAGGAACTGAACCACACAGCAGGAGGTGAGCAGCCGCTGAGCCAAGAAGCTTCAACTGTATTTACAGCTGCTCCCTATTGCTCCAATTACCCCCTGAGCTCCACCTCCTGTCAGATTAGCGGAGGCATTAAATTCTCACAGGAGCACAAACCCTATTGTGAACTGTCCGTGCACGTGAGGGATCTAGCTTGTGTAAGCTACTTAAGGATCTAATGCCTAACGATCTGAGGTGGAACAGTTTCATCCCAAATCCATCTCCCTGTTACTGGAAAGGGGTCCAGATCCAGACCACAAGAGGAGTTCTTGGATCTCAAGCAAAAAAGAATTCAGGGTAAGTCTGTAAAGTAAGTGGAGTTTATTAGGAAAGTAAAGAATAAAAGAATGGCTACTCTATAGACACAGCAGCCCTGAGGGCAGCTGGTTGCCCATTTTTATGGTTATTTCTTGATTATATGCAAAACAAGGGGTGGATTATTCATGCCTTCCTTTCTTAGACCATACAGGGTAAGCTCCTGAGGTTGCCATGGCATCTGTAAACTGTCATGGCGCTAGTGGGAGTGTAGCAGTGAGGATGACCAGAGATCACTCTAGTGGCCATCTTGGTTTTGGTGGGATTTGGCTGGCTCCTTTACTGCAACCCGTTTTATCAGTAAGGTCTTCATGACCTGTATCTTGTGCCGACCTCCTATCTCATCCTGTGACTTAGAATGCCTTAACGGTGTGGGTTATAAGGCCCAGCAGGTCTCAGCCTTATTTTGCCCAGCTCCTATTCAAGATGGAGTTGCTCTGGTTCACATGCCTCCGACACCCCTACTCCCATGCCAAAAATGTTGGGGGCTGCTGTGCAAAATGCTTCACTATACGTTTTCTAAAGTAGATTTCCATTTTACAGAAAAGGCAACTGAGGCTGCAAGTAGTATCTGTGAGTAGTATCTCAAGAGACAGGGTCAGGATTCATCCTGGGTCCAGGCCTTCCCATCATCATATGTGGCGACACTGACCAGCATGTAAATAAGTCTACATATCTGTGTTCATCTTAATGGAAATCTTCTGGCAGAAGGTCCTAATAAAAATTGATATCATGTTTTTAACCAAAATATCTGAGTGTGTATGGATGCATAATATCACAGTCTCAATATGAAAAATGTACAGATTTTGGTGAAATTGTACTTTGGAATGGAAGAAACAGTAAGGCAGCTCCAGGAGACAAGATTAAATTAAACATTAAACATTAAATTATTGCTGCACAATCAATAAGGAGGATGCTGGTGGAAGAATGCTAAAAGTTATAATTAAAACTAACATTGACACCTTGCTGGTGAGGACTCAGCACAGTGGAAAACATTTCTTTGTTCTACTCTCAATGCAGATTTTGCTTCTGAATAATGCAATTAAAATGTGTTTAGATTTTTGCCTCTATTTTAAAAAAATGTATCAAAGAAAAGAACATAGACGGGAATCTAAGGCATAGTACTTGAATCTCATTCTTTTTAATTAGAATTTGAAAACAATAGTTTTCTTAATGTACGTTCTTGATAAATAATCTTTCTGGTCATTGCAAATCCCCTTCTTGGATATGTTATATGTATTTAGTCAGTGGATTTATGCCTATTGCATATGAGCAATATTCATCTCATCTTTACCTTTGATTCTTACATTATGCAAACATGTAGAGACTTAAATCTTCCACTGAGGGGCTGGGGACAGGGGTAGGCTGAGAGAGTTAAAACAGGAAGGATGATCTTTCTGCTGTTTCTGTAACTCTGCCATCTATTTCTGTGCTTTTTAAGCAGAGGAAACTGGTATACCAACTCTACGTGGGCCACAAGCTTCCTGAAAAAAGATTATGAGCCCCTCGACCCAGGGGACTTGAAGGACGCGATGCTGCTAGGAGTTTCTTCTCTTAGGCTGAGGGAAGTCTCTTTCATTCACTTCCAGTGCTGTGCAAATACTATCCTTTTTCCATTGTGTGCTGTTTCTTAAAAGGTTTGAAAAACAGTGACTTAGAAGATGCAATTGTTGATCTGTTTTCTTAACAATTGCTAAAATTAATCTGACTTTCTAAATGCAGGATGGTAATATTTTCATGTGAATAAGCCTGATTTTACTTTAATAAATTTCATCGGTAAAAATATGGTTCAGTGAGAACTGAAAAGCAAATATTACTGAAAGGAAACAACACGTTGCCTGAATCTCAGTAGGTAGCCAAGATATATTACCTTTCTTTTTTCCTTCCCTCTTAATCCTAATTTGTATCTGTGTTAAATGCTCACTAGGGTTTAAGTACTTTGAGGTCACGCACCTTTTAAATTTGCCCCAGTATCTACAGAGCCCAGAAAACTATGTGATGCATTCAATGTTTCTTAAATGAAAGACTTTCATTTCCTTATTTAAGAATTTTTATATGCACTTTCACATTTTAATTTGTTTCCAACTTCCTAAGAATTAGGGGACTATAGATGATACTTTTGGGTTTCAATCTCGCTTCAACCTTTCTTGTTACATCATTCACTGTGATTTCCCATTTCACTGAAATCATTCTCCAATTTCTGTCGGGGAATCACAAAAAAAAAAAATTATCCTTATGCTCTGGCTCTAAATTCTTCTACAGAATATGGTTTTGATAGATAAACAAAGGTTTAAAATGCTTTCTTCTTTTATGTGTTTACTTAAAATGTTCAAAGTCTCAAGTTACTTAAGACTACTATAACCTGAAGTAAGAACTAGTTATTTAAAAAGAAAGAAAGAAAGAAAGAAAGAAAACAGTAGTTATTAATCCAAAGCTCAGATGTGCGAATCTACCAAGGTTTCTGTTTCTCACTGTGTTCTCTTTTTTGTTTTGTCTATGTCATATCATAAGGGAGCTGAAAATGTAATTTCCCAGTTACCTAAGTAAGCAAAGATTAACACAATGATTATAGTTTTCCTAGCTTTTCAGAATATATTATAGTAGATCTTTTCTTGCTCTCCAAGTTCTTTTGTGTTTTCTTTTTAATCCCCCTCTCTTTCTATATTAACATTGTAAACTATCATCTTCTAGCCATTTTGAGGGAATGGTATTTTTCTTTCTTTTTTTTTTTTTTGGCGAACAATAAAATTAGTTCAAAACCTTTGTTTCAAAGCAAAGCAAGGCTGTAGTCTTCTACCTGCCTTTATTCTGGGAAAAGCAAAACAAACCAAACATTCTCTCCTGTTACTCTCAGTCTTGTCTTTGAAATGTTTGTACAGTAGCTGATCTCTGTTAGGCCCCCTCTTGCCCTGAATAAAACTTCTATTTATAATGTCTACACGTAATCCCAAAATGAAGGGAAAAGGAGAAGAAAATTATATGCATAGAGCTTTATTTAGTCATCAGAATCAGAACCCAAAAGTGAGCTGGTCAACCAAAAGAATGGGCGGTGGATAGGGCTGGAGAGTGTATTGCTCTCAGTATAAAGACAGGCTATTTTCTGTTTGTGCCAATAAGTAACCCTCAATCTGCTCTTAGCCCTCTTCAGCAGGAGGTGATATCAATAGTGATATCAATCACTATTGCTGTGCAGCTAGGAAGGTGTTCCAGGGTGGTCAGTTCATTCCAGCTTCATCAGAGAATGGATAAGGCTGAGTGCAGATGCTTTCAAAGGCTTGTTGTAAAACTGACGCCCATTAAAGACAACAAATAGGTAACATCAGGGAGTTTTCAGCTCATGAAACCAGATTCAGCCATCTTATGTGTGTGTTCTGATCGCCCCCTAACTGCTCATCTTCCTGACACAAGCCTGCTCTCTCTACGCTCTTCCACACTGACCTATTAAAAGCACAAGTCTGATGATGAAGTCTCAAAGACAAAGTCCCAAAGTCTACTGTACACCATAAAATACTTTTTATAAGATTCCCCTGCCTACGTCTTGACTGTTATCTCCACCTACCACTCATTATTTCTTCAGCAATATCAAACTCTTTAAAATTCTTTGAAGTTTGACCTCTGTGTTTTTTTATTTGTCTATTTGTTTGTTTTTTATCCTGGAAAGCCATTTGTCCTTCTGTGTTCCCAGGAGCCAATCACTTCCTTCTTTGTGCTATCTTTGCACTTTGCGCATATATTTTTTATTGTGTCTGTCACAGTATATCAAGTTATTTATTGACAAGTCTCTTCTGTACTGCAAACTTCCACATATAGCCATGTAAGATTTTTCCTGTCACAACTCCAGAAAAACTCTATTCACTTTGTAGAATATATCACTTGTCAGTGTGACAGCTCTGCCTTTACTACTAATATTAATAATAACAGCTGCTACTTATTGGACACAGGCCAAAGTCATCTCCTTTTTTTTTTTTTTTTTTTTTTTTTGAGTCAGAGTCTCACCCTGTCACCCAGGCTGGAGTGCAATGGCACAATCTCGCCTCACTGCAACCTCTGCCTCCTGGGTTCAAGCAATTCTCCTACCTCAACCTCCCGAGTAGCTGAGATTATAGGCACCTGCCACCATGCCCGGCTAATTTTTTGTATTTTTAGTAGATAGGTTTCTCCATGTTAGTCAGGCTGGTCTCGAACTCCCGACCTCAGGTGATCTGCCCACCTCGGCCTCCCAAAGCTCTGGAATTACAGGTGTGAGCCACCATGCCCAGCTGGTCATCTCATTTTATCTGCACAACAAAATCATGAAGTGAGCACCATTCCTACCTCCAGTTTATTGATGAGGAAACTCAAGAGCAGAGAGCAAAAGTTGCCCCAGGTCCCATTGTAGGTTGTGACTGCTTCGAGAGCAAGGTCTGAGTCTAATTCTTCGACTATTTCTGATGCTTAGCATAGCATCTAGAACACAGGGTCAACCAAACACATGTTGAGATGAGTGAATAAATGAATAAATGGGAAACCTAAAAGAGAAGGTGCTAACTCTCTTCAACTACTGGAAGGGCTTTGTGGAAACCAGGACTCTTTTGGTTACATGAAAACCTGGAATGTGATTTAGTTCAGGCAAAAGGGAAGTCATAGACTCAAAGAATTTGAATAGTGTAGGTGGGTCCCAGAATGAGGGCAAATTCTCTGCCATTCCTTCAACAGTTGTCTGTTGAGCACATAGTCAATGTCAGGCTCCCTGGGAGTTTGGGATACATCAGATCTCTACCATCCTGGAGCTTATATTCTGGTAGACAGAGACAAATAATAAAAACAGACATAACAGTTAAGGTCTGTAGCATATTAAGGCAATACGTGTTATTGGGAAGAGGGAACTTAGAGCAGAGCAAAGGTGATGGAGAGTAATACTGTGTGGGAAATTTGGGAAGGAAACAGTGAAAATTGAGCAAATACTTGAAAGGGATGAAGGTTAGCCAGGGGAATATCAAGGTAAGAACAACCTTGGTCAGAAAGAATATCCCAGGTGTAGTCCCTAAAGTAAGAGAGTGTCTGGAATTCCAAGAGACAGTGAGGAAGCAATTTATCTGGAGTGGGGTTACCAGATAAATACAGGATCCCCGTTGAGTCTCCATTTTGAGGTGTCACTGTTATAGTTGGTAGTCAGTAAAGTATCTGAGGTAATATAAAATTACAAGTATTGCATTTGCACGGAACATGGTTACGCTTACAAAATATTCATTTTTTAAATCTGATGTTCACACGTTAATTAAGTGTCCTGAATCTGTATTGCTCGATCTGGCAGCCCTAATCTGGGTCGGAGTGAGAGCAGGGGAAAGGTCTATGTCTTGAGTCTCTGTCTCTCTCTGCTCATAGCTGTTATTTCACTACACACCAGTCCATCTTCCTCCACATGGAGGGAAACTTCAGGGCTTCAGCGCTTAATCCCACAAATTTTTCCATCAAAGAAGTCTAATTCACATGCAGGGGAGGACTCTGAGTGACACAATATGAGCCAGGGACATTGTGATAAACAGGACTAGGTACTGTGAGAGACTCAGCTTGGAACGATCACATCGGACGGGGCAGCTGCCACAGGACCCGCATGACTGTGGCTGAGAAAAGGAAAAAGTGTGTAGAGGGAGATGGGCAGACACAGGATTTCCACACTTAGACACCTTGGCAGTTCCATGGTAGTAACTGCTTAATCAGGTCCTTTGGTGGATAGAGACAACCACGATACTTAAATAAAACCCACAGAGAACCTTCCAAATTCAAAGGTTTGAATGGATTTGAAATGTATTGCCTACCTATTTTTGTTTGTTAGTTTAAAGTGTTATCTCTCAAATTATTATTTCATTCATTATGCCAATATTGTTGAAAATTGTTTTAACATATACCAAGTGTCTTCAGGAAGAGATGTTCTACAAGCATCCTTGGTAATGAATGGGTAAATCTTCCTAGAGCTGATAATTTCCCACAATAATCCTCCATTGAGATACTCCACATGTCGCTGATTACAATGTTAAGCTTCCTACCCTGACTTCAGCACTGCTTGGATGGACATAAATGTTCTAGCATAGAATTACAATTCCACCTGGATTACAGACGTTGGAATCATGTTATAATAAAAAAATAATGTTTGTATGCCCTCAAGGGCCTGCATACATGCAGTTATCTGTCTCTCTCTCAAAGGCTTTGGATACACTGGTGATGGAATTCAAGCAATTTATCATCAGATTTTGTAATACATCTTGCTTGATAACTGTAATTACAAAGTGTCACCACTATAGCTGGCTGTTGGGGTGCTGAGGTGGAGAAGTCTCTGTGATGAAAGAAATTTACAAGCAAACATGGAAGAGAGAGTATTTTCCTGGCAGGATAAGAAAAGGGTTGTGAGTTCTGGTGTTCAGGGTTGTGGGAGACTGTTTGGCTCCACACGGCTGGATAGAAATTGTGCCCAGGGGTCACCGCCAAAACCCATCAGAAACCACACATTATAGTGTGAAGTGTCCTCTCTGTG
Source organism: Mandrillus leucophaeus (assembly GCF_000951045.1). Taxonomy (NCBI): domain Eukaryota; kingdom Metazoa; phylum Chordata; class Mammalia; order Primates; family Cercopithecidae; genus Mandrillus; species Mandrillus leucophaeus. Next base: position 901,546 of record NW_012103343.1, read on the forward strand.
TTCCCTGTGGAGTCGAGGCATCCTCATTTCATACATCATTTATTCATCCCATGCAGGGATTTCACAAAGGAGTGGTCTGGAATAGTTATCAAGCTGCTTGTGACACTCGTATGTGTGGGCCCTCCATTTGGGGGACCACATCTCAACCACTTGGGTTTTGCACCACCCCTTTCTTTCAAGACAAACCAACTTGCTTGTTAATGTGTCTATGAAATGAGCCTTTAGATTTCTCTGGAGACCTACCCACCAGCCATACCCAGAGTCATGTTTTTATCTGGTAATGTTGCTAGAATCACATTGACTGGAGGAGAATTGTGCTGGTCCTCTCTCTGTCATAACATATAAACACATGCTGACACGCGGCAAAGAAGAAATCCATTTGCCGGCTTTGTCAGCATAATAGCTTCCTGAGCACTTTCACAGGCTCGACTTAATGACTCCAGCCACACAAGGAAAATTCCTCAAAGATGTGCTTATCAAAAATGCTAAAATCTATTGTGATGCTTCGTCGTTGATACTACTAATCATCTGATCCTCAAGTGATACTCAACGTGTCACTGGCTGTTTCCAGGCATGTGACAGAAAAAGCTCAGATGAAAATGATTTTTTTATACTCTTGATTTTGAAACACCAACAAGCTGCCCAGTTCTTTCAGGAGGAGAGAAATTCCAAATAAACCGCACAGGGGTCCTACAAAGGTTGAGATGTGAGATTTGTTGGTCTTGGGCATTCGGAGATACCAGCACTGCTTTTCCTTTTTTTCACTCTACTTAAACACGGCTCTTTGGAGCACCCACTGTGCGCAGGCACTGTGTGGACACTGGGAAAAGATAGCTTCTATAGCCTCTCATCATGGTGTTGGGGGTGGGGGAGGAACCAAACTTTTCATCCTGTAGTGGTTTAACAAGTCCCTGCAAAGACTTTCTTCCCTGATGCTAGACCCGTTTTGCAGGGAATTTTTTTCTTTCCCAAACCCCCAAAACATCTGACCCGCAGGGGGGCAACGCTGAGCTGCCTCACCCTTGAGCTCTCTGTTCCTGCGCTCACTAAAGATAACTGGAGGCAGGCGGGGCCCGGGACACTTTCCCAGGGTAGATTTGTTCTCTTTGTCCCTTAGCCAAGGCGCCTTTATGGAGAGAAGGGTGGTGGTTGTTCGGCTTGTTTGTCGGAATCCCTCCCCTCCCCATCCTTTGTTGTCTGTCAACTCAAACTCCTACCAGGACACATTGGGAGAAAAGCTGTCACCATGAAAGGCTTCAGCTGCCTCGCAGCGCCGCGTCATTCTGCCAGCTCCCCCGGCCTGGGCACTGGCATGAACGCTGTGCTGCCATTTAGAGGAAAATGAAAGGGCGAAATGAATAGACTTAAGCCCTTTTACGTTTCCTTTTCAAGTACACCCCACCTCTAGGCACCCCCAAAATGGTCTCTTCAGGTTTTCCTCGCCTCCTTTTTGTAGTAAGAAGACAATGGCCGAGAGAAGAAACAGTGCTGCTGAAACTTTAAAGGCTTCAACTGCATTTTCTGTACAAATCCAGAATGCTGCTTAACATCGGAATAGGGAAATTTCCTCCTTTCACAATATTAATTTATGTAGGGCCTGCCCCAGTTTCCTTCCTCTGACTTAGTTTGAATCGCCTTAAATATTCACTTAATGAAATGCCGTTTTCATTTTCATCTTAAAGATCTTTGTGAGTTTAGGGGAAGCAGGCAGAAGAGGTGGACTTGTCTATATTAGGATTTCCAGATGTGAGGGTGAAGTGTGTGTGGGTTAATAGGGCTCCTGTGCGGAAAGACAGGGAGAGAAGTTTTCCTTGTGCGCCTGAATGTTGCAGATCCTCTCTCTTCAGCCTTTTCAGCGGGCTGCTGATTGTCAGTTCACTCACCTCTTCTCCCTTCTGAAGCAAGGCATTGCCTCTGGGCCCAAAGGAAACTATTTGTTATTCAGGTCTTTTTGGAACAAAACATAGATCATCATTAGCTACAACTTTAGACACTGCTTGTGTTAGAGAGACAGAGAGAGAGAGAGAGAGAAAGAGAGAGAGAGAGAGGAAATAAAGGATAAATTAGGGAGACTAGCAAAAAATAATCCAACTTAATGAAATGTTGGTGTTAAGGGTGACCTTTCATTTCCTCATCAGGGACACCTGTACCACTGGCGCAGGAAAGGTTTTTTTTTTTTTCTCTTAATAAATATCCTTCATTCTTTATATTGTTGCATGGTTTCAGTTCTTTTATTTCCTCTGATTTACTAAGTCTTTTTATTACTGTTTTCTCACTACACTTCCTCTAATGTTCATGTTACTAAGCATTCTTGGTACCCACAGCCTGTTTATGATGAAAAATAATCTCGAAGGGCAGAGCAGAAAGGAGTCCAAGGGTATTGTCGAAGTACTCCTTTGAAGCCCTTCAAGAGACTCCCATCATCCTCTTCAGCCCAGGCTGTTTTGTACTCCATGCTCCCTATGGTGAATGTACTTACCCCATCTAACTGATGGACTCAAACTTGAACCCATCCTTCAGTGCCCAGCAAGAAATGACCCTCCTTTGCCAAACTTTGTGTGATTTTGTCGACGCATGTTCCCACTTCCTGGGCTCCCAAAACATCCTGTATAAGTATAAGTATAACATCCTGTATAAGTATGCTGTGGATATTGCCTTATAGATCTCTCTCCCCAGTTACATCACCAACTCCTGAAGAATAGGAATGATGGTGTCTTTTATCTTCAGAGCTGTGGTGCCTGGCACACAGTGGGGAGTCAGCAAATGTTTCCAGGTATGTTTAAATAGACTTCTTCCCACCTCTTTCTCACCCTTCCATTTTGCCCACATTTCTGCTAATTGACCCAGAGCATTTCCTTTATCTTCATTGTGGCCCACTGAGATAATGATGCCTACCAAGCCTCTTTGAGAGTTTGAGGGATAAGATAAGAATATTAAATAGCCTGTATGTGAGTGTGTTGGCTGTTTTTACAAAGTGTATACATAGATGGTAGTATTTTTATTGTGTTGTAAATTAGATGCTCATAAGCTTTTTCCTAGCCCAGAATTGGAATCACAGACTCATATTATCCTTAAGCAGTTTACTTAATGAATGCTTTGACACTCCTTTTTCTCATCTGTGAAATGCAGGGATTGAATGAGAGTCTTCCTAATGTCTCTTTTAGATCTAGAATGCTCACCGAGGATTAGCTTCATTGTGTGGGGCAGGTAAAGTTGGGCTGGGAAGCAGAAGTAAAATAACATAGGCCCACCCAACCATCGTGCACTTCAAGAAGCAAAGTCCCATAAAGGGCCATTTTGATGAGTACTCATGGCTGCCAGCTGTGACTCCAGCCACAGTGACAGGGGCTGAGGAATAAATTGCCCTCCTCATTAAGAAACCGCGTTGAGAAATGTACTGGGGTGAAGTCGGGGACAGAACACACAGCAGTGACAGTCTGCTCTTTTACTAACTATAAATCGTTCCTTTCCTTCAGTTGACATTATCTACATGCAATAACATGATAGAGTCTACTTTTAAAAACCAATTTGTTGGGTTTGTTTCCATTAAATAATATTTGGTAAAATATAATAAACAGTCCTTTCTTGGTATTGGTGTTTTGGTGGATATCTTATACTAGGTTGCTACGATTACCTTTATATAATAAAGTGTTACATAAATTTACTTTTATGCAATAAAGGGTACCCAAGAAGAAATAAAGTAATAGTGTATAGTCACAACAAGGCTTAATATTTTTCTGACTTAGTTGTACAGACTTGTTTCAAGTTAGGTTTTTCAAAACCTAACCATATGCAAAATGTTTTTTGTAGCATTAGCCTGTAACATAAGTGATGGAAAAATTATTATTATTATTATACTTTAAAAAAAGATGTATCAGTGGATATATAGTTAGACATGTGCCAGGTCCAAAAAGAAATAAAGATCTTAAGACATTTCCAGTGACATGGTACTTACAAGTAAATTTGTTATGGTTTTCACTGCTGCTTTTTGTTTTATCTTGATTGTTCCTTGCTTTTGTTTTTTGAATAGTTGCTTGTCAGAACATTAAAAACCATAACAGAAACAGGTTAATATAAACATACATTTCTTTTTATAGATATAAAATGTTTTCTTTTTGCAAAAAAATGTAATTTGGGATATTTCAGTTTTGCTCTAATGTTTTGAGACTCCATTTGGGAGATTTTGGTAATAGAGGTAGCTTATGTTTCCTGCTGTTTTGTGTCTAAATGCCACATGACTGGCCAACAAAAACATGCAAATTTTATTTAAATGTGCTTGACCTTGGCAAATTCATATATACTTGTTGTTGTCGCTTTGTCCTTTGTCAACTGTAACTGTACCTCTCTTTCTCTCTCCCTACCTTTTTTTAACACCTTAAACAAAAGCTGAAGTCATGCTATTTTGGACTCATTGCCAAATTCAGTTTCTTTCTGTCAAGTTATGATGTTTTAAGTTTCAAACAGATTCCTTTAAGGATGAAAATGTACATATACTGCCTACTTTATTTTTAAGAAAATAAAACAAATTGCTAAACTGAATGAAAATCTGGAGATTACATATTATTACTTTATTCTCTATTTATGAATCCTCATCTTACCCCACTCTGTCCTCTCTTTATTCTTTACCCTTTCAAGCACTCCATCAGTTCCTCCCCTCCCCCCATTTCTGGGCCCCATTTGCTATCAAGTATAGCAGCTTCTATGATGCATCCTATGACAAAGTGACATGGGATAATGACCAGCCTATGTTACAGTCTGCTCCATGCTGGCCTCAGGAAGCAAACCTCACTATTTACCTAAAACTCCACCGGTAGGAGAAAACTGACTTGGGATTAATTATAAATAAAGAGCATTTGTCTTTCCAAAGTAGCAAATATTTTTGTCTGTGGTTGCGTGCGTATATGATTTCAGAGCCACTGTTGCCTTACAAATGTTAAAATTCTTGTTCTTTTCCTTTTTTTTTAATTATTATTTTTTTTTAAAAAGCACTGGGAACTGCATTCAGCAGTTAGGAGCCTACTAATGACTTCCCCCCATAGCTGGCTTGTCCCAAGACTGCTCAATAAGAAGACAAGAGGCAGCACCAGGATTGGGAAGACCAGACAAACTTACGTGAAATTGTCAACCCCCCAGGGAGGTATTAATAGTTTATTGGGTAAGGAAGATGCATAGCAAAGTAAAGGAAGAAGGTTAGTAACCTTTAACATTAAGAAAAAATAACTATTATTGTGACCAGTGTAGCATGAAGTACAAACAGAGTACTCTCTGGGCAGCAAAACATAACGTGTAGCCCACCAGAGAAATTAATAAAATGAAAGCACCGTTTCTTGCAGATGGATATGTAGGAGAATAATGGCGCAGGGCTGCGCTGAGCTGTCATGCATCAGATACTACATCTGTTATGGAAATCAGGGGAAGTAGGGGCCTTTTGTTCATGCGAGAGCCCTCCCAATAGGGATTTGGCTGGAGTAGATTTTCTTGTTATTAAACATGATTTCTAGCTAGTTGAGAGCAGATGCTTCTGCAGCATTTGGAACTAATAACCAACCTTCAAGTGTATGCCACCCCTTCAAGAGGCTGGTACTGCTGGAGACACCAATTTCAGCTCAAAGATAATGTGTTCAGTTCAGTTTCTGCTTTGCACATGAATGACACTGATACCAGATGAGCCTTCTGGCCTAGAGTTTGCTAGAGACAGTAAAACAATGACACTGCCCTGAAGAGATCAAACTGTAATGTTTCCTATTTTTGCCTCAGTGCAAAGGTTGAAGCTTTCCAGGTATACTTGAGAGGGACAATTCAGAGTCAAGTCAGCAATGTGGGGGGAGAGCAGGGAATGGGAGTGGAGGGAAACATGCAGACTCATACTGAACTTGGCAGACACCCCCAGCCCATGCCCTTCCCAGGATCTGACCTCTGGGCTGTAACTTTTGTTAAATAATTCATGAGCCTACAGGTCACCACCTAATTCACTAAAGAAAAGCATGTCTTCTTGATAAACAACCTAAATTAAACTGCCCAACATCTTACTCTTGAGTTTTAAAATTTCTGTTCGAATGCAGGACATTAATTTTACAAATGAAAAAACCACAAAGCTTAGGCATTCATTCTCTTCTAACCATTGTATAGATGCTTGTTTTCAAATAAGAAATAGGTATTTGAATCAAAATCTTTGCAGTTATAAAATTCAAATTAAAAAAACGTTATGTCAAAACTTAAAATCAATACCTAAAAAATTCTAAAATGCAAAGACTAGGGACTTTATTAGTTACTTTATTCTATATTTACAAAGCATGTTTACATTTGATAAGGTGTTCCTATTTATTGTTTTAATATAAAGTTATAGGTAAAAGTAGAGATGTAGATATAGTGATAGATAATGCTTTTACCATTCCGCTCAAAATGTTTCCCATTTCAAAAACTGTCCTGTAGTTAGAACTTACTGCCCTAGAAACCAGACAGTAATTCTGGGATGGAACCTATGCCAACTGTGACACCACTTGAAATGGAAGCATATTAGGCATTTCTAATACGGAAATAATAGTTCATATTTTGTTGTAATTTTGTTCAAGTTGTAAAGGCTGCATCTTGAACTTGCCTACTTAACTCTTTGTTACAGCTTGGAACACTGTTTCTAGGGATGTGAATTTTGGCTTCCTCCTAAATTTTCATCTATGATTCTATGTGGCCTGCCTCAACCTGTTGAGTTCCCAAATACCTCATAGGATTTCCTCTTTGAAACTGATTCAACTCGATGTGTAACTAGTAACTCACCTCTGGGCTCTGTGCAGAGCACTTTCAGGTGGATTGAATACAATCAAAAGATTTGATTGATGGATTAAATCTGCTCTTGGGAAATTTGCTTACCCATTCATAGGTAAGCCATTTGCACCAATGCCCTCCAATGTCACTGCATAAACAGGTACTGTATAAACCAAGAATGTAATAACAACAATAATTTTCATTGGTAAGTTGCTTTCTGTTTATCATGTGCTCTCAGATGTTTGATGGAATCTAATCTGATCCTATTACTTGGAAAAGATAGTAGGTGAATATTATTACTTGCACTTTACAAATAAAAAACAGAACCTGAGGCAGGTCACGTGGCACACTGGATATTACACAGCTAGAAAGTGGTGAAACTGAACTTCTGACCCAGAGGAAAAAAACATTACAAATTTTTGTATCATATTACTTTGAAAGTTCAATTGATTATTTTTCTGAGATCATAGTTAGAATTCTTGTTAAAATATTCAAGACAAGTAAGATTCACCAGCACTTTTGAAGTTAACTATGTCTTTCTATAACGGCTACGTTTTTGCCATATTTTTTTGGCGTGTGTTAAAGGATACTGAATGTAAGAAAGCTTTTAAAGGAGATGAAAACTTGGACATTCCAGATACTTGTGATACATAAAAACATGGCAGGTATATATATCTGTATTATTATTTTTCACAAACAGGGTTATTAACCCTAATGCCCTGGCCAACTTCCAGATAACAGATTACAATTTGCTTTGCTAAAAATCATTCCCTGCTGCTTTAATTAGATATGGTATTTTCCCCTCCCTTTCGGCACAGTCTGCAGAACTGTTCTGTCCTGTCAACCAGCTGCTATCACTCACACTAGGAGGATAAAATGGTTCTTCTAATATCAAGAGACAAAGAAATAGCCACAAAACTTCATTTCAAAACAATATGTATACTGTAATGACTGATGATTAATATTTACAAAAATTGAAACACAGAATGAAAAAGAAGCTTTTAAGATTATCCCTTTAAGCTGGATCATGGAGGGGCCACATCCCCAGGAAACCAGAACACCAAATTAATTTAGCCAACTCTGCTTTTAAATCCACCCAATTTTGCCTCCATCAAAGTCAAGTCAATTGTTTATTGTATACATGTCTGCTAAGTTGATTAGCTGTCATATATACATAGTAAGGAAGGTCAGCATAGTTCTAATTATTACCACAACAGTAAATAATTTAAAATTCTCTACTAACATCCTAAATTTGATAAGTAAGCATTTTTTTTAACTGAATGAAGCCCATTTAAACCAAGGACCAAGAAAACAGAGTAAGAATTGAAAAGAAATGTTTCATACTTTGCAAATGGATTTGTGATGAAAATGAAATATTCATAATGTATCGCTGTAAAACAGTTTTCATGGGATTATGTGGGAAAGTCTATATCCCATATGGTGTTTCCAGACTGCCATCCCAGAGAGCTGCCATAAGGTGAAAGCTGGCTTGACAGAGGCAGTGCCCATCTGTATCTGGAGGTGCCGCTGCCACCCACAGAGCAGATCTCCATATCTGGACATGTCTCAAAAGCTGGACATTCCTCCCTGAGCCCACACAACGACTATCCTTTGCTTTGCTATTGAAGTTGCTACGTCAGACTCCACCTCTCAGTTGACATCAATTCCTGCCTCCCCTGCTGCAAAAAGAAATCCCACTTTGGATTTCTTCCTTCACACATACATTTCTGTGGATTCCTGGTATTCATAGTAACCCTCACAATTCACGTATTTCTCTTTCTCTGTTTCACTTGACCCATTTCTCTCTTTCTTCCTCATGAACCACAAGGGTAGAATGTGAAAGTGACAGTTACCATTCTTTAGGAACTTTATATGGTGATTCAGAAATCGGAAGTTGGCACATTTGCTTAAGTCTGTGGAGTTGAAATGCTAAACATTAAAAACTTGGTATGTTTATGGCATCTCACATGGAGCCTATCTTGGATGCTTTGTGTTCAGAAAGGTTGTCATTAATTGAAAGAAGCACACCCAGTGTGGGGCAATACAGAGTGGTAGGGATTGTGGGAAACTGGAGGGCTCATTCCCGAGTACTGCTACTCAGTACTTATTTAATTTGTAAATTACAATAACTAATATACAATTTAAGTAATTTCATCAAAGCCAAGCTAAATATAAGTATGGCTTCCAGCATATATGATATTTATGTCCTCAAAAGAAGGGTTGGAAGGTTAAGTTGATATTAAATTAAGCTCAATGAAAGAGCAAGCTAGAGAAGAGTCTGATTTGTTCAAAGATGGGAAGTTGGTTTCCTCAGTCATCTAACATAGGCAGGAAGTCCCCCAGTAGAAGTCCTATGAAGGGGATTGATTCGTCATATGAAGGACAAATTAGGTTTCTTCTGAATCTAAGACAGGATTCTAAGACTGGGGACTTTTCTAACCACATCAAGATGTTTTCCTATTCATCTCTGTTAATTTAACCCTCTCTGAAAGACATTTTTTATAGTGCCTGATGAGGCAGAAATATGTAAAATGAGGTAGATACTCATGAAGTTATAAAATAAATGAGTAGTAAATTATAAAAATAAAGAATAAAAATCAATAAAAACAACTGTTACTGGTAACACCAGAGTGACTGTCAGGAGACCTGATTCCTTGGCTCTCAGCTCATCATATATGTATTCCTGGACAACCCATTTAATGTTTCTTGGTCTGTTTCAACTTTTATAATATAAGGTAGTCAAACTATATCAATCTAGTCATAGGACTAGATTAGCAGCAGATTCATTCTTCAAATTCTACTCCTGAAACCTCTAATTGTATAGGGCCTCTGACATCTTGTTGAAATTATCTGTAAGTTCCTTCCTACTATTAAAATTCAAAACTCGATTTATTAAAGATTCATTGAATTTTACCTAAAATGAAAATAAAGTGATTTTTCATTCAAAATAAACTTCTACCATAACTTTATTATGAATATTCACAATCACCTTGTAAGTGCCCATTGTATGTTGAAAAATTATCTTTGTCTTCAAGAAGCTGAAATATATATTTGTAAAGATGAGATTTTTTTATTAAGTGAAACCAGCTACAATTGCAACCCAACTAATAAGAATGATAAACTACTAATTATAGTTACAATTTGTGTAACTTTTCAAATTATAATTAAATTATAATTATAGTTTTATAACTAACATGGCTAATCCAATATAAATGAGGTCAACATTATGGTCCAAATGACGTTGGCTGAAATTCCCAATGCCACAATCTTCTCAAATTATTTCTGGGAATCCCCAAGTTACTTCCGTTTTGCTCACAACAGAGTCTGTCTGCTAGAGTCAATTCTTACTGTCATGATTTCTCTCTGTGGCTACAACTCCGTCTGCTAATGTTACTGCTTTCCAAAGTGTCAAGTGGGGTGTATTCACTAGCCTATCACTGATGCTTTTCAGATGGCCAGTATTTTGATGTTCCAAAAAGTATTCCCTTCCATGAGCCATAGCAGTTCAGTGCTGTGAAAATGAGGAAAGAAGCCTCCTCTTCCCAAGAAAATGCCACATCTGCTTTAGTTGATCTTCAAAGCATCACTACATTTCAAGAGACCTGGAATGACTCTTAAAAGCTGGCACTGAGAGGTTCTCCACTCTTGATCTTCTGATATAAACCCACAGTGAAATTGCTCAGCTCAACCCCTTATATATAAATGCTTATATATTTAGTTATAAGCATTTAACTACATAATGCTTTCATGGTTTTCCCCATATAATGGGTGGTCACCTACGGATACGGTTTGGCTGTGTCTCCACCCAAATCTCATCTTGAATTGTAATTTGCACAATTACCACATGTCATGGGAGGAACCTGATGGGAGGTGATTGAATTATGTGGGTGGGTCTTTCCTGTGCTGTTCTCATGATAGTGAATGAGTCTCACAAATTGTGACGGTTTTAAAAACAGGAGTTTACCAGCACAAGCTCTCTGTTTTCTTGTCTGCTACCAGGTGAGACATGACTTTCACCTTCCACCGTGATTGTGAGGCCTCCCCAGCCAAGTGGACCTAAGTCCAATAAACCTTTCTTTTACAAATTGCCCAGTCTCAGGTATGTCTTTATCAGTAGTATGAAAATGGATTAATACAGTAAATTGGTACCATTAGAGTGGGCATTACTGAAAAGATACCTGAAAATGTGGAAGCAGTCTTGGAACTGGGTAACAGGAAGAGGCGGGAACAGTTTGTAAGGCTCAGAAGACAGGAAAATGTGGGAAAGTTTGGAACTTCCTAGAGACTTGTTGAATGGCTTTGACCAAAATGCTGACAGTGATATGAACAATAGAGTCCAGGCTGAGGTGGTCTCAGATGGATATGAGGAACTTGTTGGGAACTGGAGCAAAGGTGACACTTGTTATGTTTTAGCAAAGAGACTGGTGGCATTTTGACCTGGCCCTAAGATCTGTGGAACTTTGAACTTGAGAGAGATGATTTTGGGGTATCTCGTAGAAGAAATTTCTAAGCAGCAAAGCATTCAGGAGGTGACTTGAGTGCTGTTAAAGGCATTCAGTTTTAAAAGGGAAACAGAGCATAAAAGTTGGGAAAATTTATAGCCTGATAATGCAATAGAAAAGAAAATCCCATTTTCTGAGGAGAAATTCAAGCCAGCTGCAGAAATTTGCATAAGTAACAAAGAGCCAAATATTAATCCCCAAAACAATGGGGAAAATGTCTCCAGAGCATGTCAGAGGTCTTCACAGCAGCCCCTTCCATTACAGGCCCAGAGGCCTAGGAGGAAAAAGTGGTTTAATGGGACAGGTCCAGGGTCCACATGCTGTGTGCAGCCTAGAAACTTGATGTCCTAAATCCCAGCTGCTGCAGCTAGGGCTGAAAGGGGCCAACATAGAGCTCATGGCTTCAGAGGGTGCAAGCCCCAAGCCTTTAAAGCTTCCATGTGGTGTTAAGCCTGAGAGTGCACAGAAGTCAAGAATTGAGGTCTGGGAACCTCTGCCTAAGTTTCAGAGGATGTATGGAAATGCCTGGATGACCAGGCAGAAGTCTGCTGCAGGGGCAGGGCACTCATGGAGAACCTCTGCTAGGATACTGCAGAAAGGAAATGTGGGGTTGCAGCCCCCACGCAGAGTCCACACTGGGGCACTGCCTTGTGGAGCTGTGAGAAGACAACCACCATCCTCCAGACCCCAGAATGGTAGATCCACTGACAGCTTGCACTATTCACCTGGAAAAGTCACAGATACCCAACACCAGCTTGTGAAAGCAGCCAGGAGGGAGGCAGTACCCTGCAAAGCTGTAGCGGTGGAGCTGCCCATGACCATGGGAATCCACCATCAGCTCGACTCGCATCTGAGATGTGGAGTCAAAGGAGATCATTTTGGATCTTTAAGACTTGACTGCCCTGCTTGATTTCGGACTTGCATGGGGCCTGTAGTCCCTTTGTTTTAACCAATTTCTCCCATTTGGAATGACTATATTTACCCAATGCCTGTACCTTTATTGTATCTAGAAAGTAACTTACTTTCTTTTGATTTTACAGACTTATAGGCAGAAGGGACTTGCCTTGTCTCAGATGAGACATTGGACTCTGGACTTTTGAGTTAATGCTGAAATGAGTTAAGACTTTAGGGGACTGTTGGGAAGGCACGATTGGTTTCAAAATGTGAGGACATGAGATTTGGGAGGGGCCAGGGGCAGAATGATATGGTTTGGCTGTGTCCCCACCCAAATCTCATCTTGAATTGTAACTCTCACAGTTCTAAGTTCTAACATGTCATGGGAGGAACCCAGTGGGAGGTGACTGAATTATGGGGGTGGGTCTTTCCTGCACTGTTCTTGTGACAGTGAACGGGTCTCACGACAACTGATGGTTTTTAAAACAGGAGTTTCTCTGCACAAGCTCTCTCTTCTCTTGTCTGCTGCCGTGTAAGACATGCCTTTCGTCTTCCACCAAGATTGTGAGGCCTTCCCAGCCATGTGGAACTGTAAGTCCAATAAACCTTTTTTTGGTAAATTGCCCAGTGTCGGGTATGTCTTTGTTAACAGCATGAAAATGGACTAATACACCTACTTTATTTGTGTCATTAAATGTGCATCTTGGAGAGTTTCTTAAACTTATTATCCAGGGTAGGCTAGGTTATGAAATGGTGAGAAATAATCCCCACAACAGAGGAAGGAGTTGCTGTTGACACTGGGGAAGTTAAGGATGAATATGGAAAAGAGACAGAATATGAGTTGGACCTTGAAGAAAATAGATTATATTTTTGAAAAATGAATGAGAAACATCTGGTGAAATCAAAACATGGAAACCCAAGGGCAAGAGTGGACATCGGGAAGTGTGTGGGCAACAGTGAGTAGAGCAGTTTTCATCATCAGCAGGTTTTTAGTGTGGGAATCAGTGGCAAAAGGGTAGAATGGTTTGGGAACAGATTGTGGAAGGCCAAGACAAAGAATTTGGTCTTTATTCTAGAAAAAAATAAGCAGTCTTTAAATGTTATGGAAGACAAGATGGTGATTGCAATGTAAGAAGATAAATCTGTTTGTGGAGAGATTGATGGATTAGAAGAAGTAAGACTGATAGAGAGTAACTAATTAATCCACTATTACAGTCATCAAGGCAAGGATGGTGACAGTATGAGTTGTGGGGAAAACAACTGGGGAAAACTTGGCAGAGGAAATTTTAATAGGAATGAGTGGGTGAATAAAGGAAAGGAGAAAGAGGGAGTAATGAGGTCTATGCCTACTTGTTAATACTGGCAGAATTGGCAGTGTGTGTGTGTGTGTGTGTGTGTGAGAGAGAGAGAGAGAGAGAGAGAGAGAGAGAGAAAGCATGGCCACCTCAGGCTCTTATCTGATTCAGTTTTCTTTGTTTAAATGTCTGCAGAGGCTCCTAAAAAACTTTCATTTTCATTTAGTTGTATAAATTAACTTGGCTTTAGGTACTATTAAAAGAGATTCAGTGTCCAATAAATTGGGTAGTGTGATGAGGGGTGCTTACTATTCCTAAAATAAATCATAATTTTGCTTATTAAATAGTTTATGGTTGAACCAGTAGGACCACTTTGTGATTTCAATGTTTTACTCTTAAAAATTGTTCTCTTAGGCTTCTCAGTTCAGATTGCCCCCCACGACATTAACTAGATTTGGATTTTCAGTTATTTGGCACCATCACTATCTCATTTATCAGTTCAAATCACAACTCAGGGTATTTTATTTTCCACACCCCTTCATTTACGCTTATCCAGTTATGACTCAAGTTTTGTTATTTTGCCTGCTAACATATTTTCAGCAACACGATATTAATATTTGCAAATGTTTTCTTTCAATGTATTCAAGAGGTTTTGCTTATGGCATTTTTCCAGCTGACAGATTCTGAGTATCCCCATGGCCGGCCATCTGTAATTTCTCCAAGTGATCAAGGAAGAAGAATGGACTCTGCTTTCTGTACTCCCTCCTCTGTGGCTGACAGTTTAGGGCTATAATGAGTATTACTGTTATAGGATTCACAAATATGTGTTGATTCCCTCTCCATCTCCCTTGCTTTGGATGGTGCTCACAGTCTGTGCTGCTAACTACACAACACAACTCAAGACATTTCATTTTATACCTAAAGACTTGAGCACTAGAGCCATTTCACAGTGATGGACAGCATTATCAGGTTATCCAAAACATTTTTACTTGTAACTTTATTAAAACCATCATTGCATCCAGTCAATTATGATTAAGAAAGTAGATAATTTTCAGAAAAAAATATGTTTTAAATAATTTCAATATTTTTGTTTTAGGAATACATTGTTTAATACGCATCTGTCACTGAAAGTCAACATTCAATCAGTTGTAGCCACAAGCTAAACTAAAATATACTGTTGATGGTATCATGCTGATATAAGAATATAGTACTTATCAATGTCATCCAGGTAAATAAATGACTGTTCTTCAGGACTAGAGTCATATTTGGCCTAGCTCCAGTAACTGCACTCCTAACTACTATCCTTGGGCTCACTCACTTATAAGATGTCAAAGCACTACACAATCTTAATAAAACAGGGTGATATGGCTGTAATAATAGATAAATAGACTATTGGAATAGAAAATAGATTCCAAAAAGTCATCTATGTCTATGAGAGAATTTGGTAGATGATGACGATAAGGGAAAGATAAATCACTCAATAAATAAGGTTTAGAAAATAGAATGATTTGGGAGGGAAAGTGTGATCTGATTTCAAACAACATACAAAGATAATTTTTGAATAAATTAGAAAGTTAAATGTAAACAATAAAACTATAAAAAACAGTAGAAACTGTGGAATTATTGAAATATGATAGTATTTCATCTATATTTTATGAAATATTATTGAAGCATTAAAAATAACGTTTATTATATGTGCTAATATAGAAAGACATCTGTATTAAATTTAAAAATAATGTCCTGATAACATAATAGTATAATTTCCTCATGAATTATATGTACGTATGTGTGTACAAACACACACATATAAACACATACATTCTTATGTGTTTACACACATACAAGGGAAAAAGATAAGACAGATAATTCTCAGTGTTAACAAGAGGCTGATAAGAAATGAGTTTGTAGATAAATCTGATACTGTACCTTTTCCTCCTGTATTTTACTCTATCACCTATACTATATATTTTTTTATTTTATAAAACTAAGCAGACATTTTAAGAATATTTATGCCATCCCTTCAAATAAAATAATATTCAATATTGTTTTATGCTGATGAAATGAGACAAAAACTTGTCAATAACTTCCAAAAGTCCTTTTTGTGCCATGAGGTGGGCTATCACCTCTCCCTTAGACTTGCGCAATCGCATCCTAATTCACCTCCTGCCTGCAGTCTTGTGCCCGCTCCCTCCAATCTGTCTCCACATGGAAGACGTAGATATGAAGTTTTCTGGCCCCCAGCTGTGTCAGTGCTGAGATGTCACTTTCTCTGCAGATTCCCCTATCTAAATTGGTGTACTCTCTTAGAGCAACCTGAACTTTTTCCTGATATCACATACAACAATATACATTTGTAGTTTTTTGCATTTTTTAATTTAATACCTGCTTTGCTATTCTGTAAGCATCATGGGGGCAGGGATAGGGTCTCTTCTCTTCCCTATGGAAGCCCCATCATTTAACACAGCACCTGTCATGCAGTGGTTAAGTAGTTAAGTATTGAACGGATGATTGAGTGAATTGCGTAAATAAACAAATATGAATTAGATGAATAAATGATTCAAGAGAGAAACCACCAATTACAAAGTATATCTATTAAAGAGAAAATAGAAACCATAAATATTTTTTACATACAACCAGAAGAGAATTTAAGCACAGGTATCCTGAGAAGAAGTGGGCAATGAATGAAGCCTGTCTCCTGATTTTATTAGAATCTTTTTAAACAAGAACCATGGCAGGAAGTGCTAAGTGATGAAGGTCAGATTTGTTATTTACAAAGCTGCCTACATTTTCCAGCTGTATTTCAGGTCAGGACTGGCAAGATAACAAGATACTCAGGAGAGTTCTTCTTTGATTCTTTAAATGAATGTTCTAAAAGAAACATATTGGTGAAAGACACAGCCCTCAGACCCTGGAAGGAGCATAATGCAGGGCTGGCCTGAGGGAGGGAAAAAAATCAATAGCTTTAACAGTGAATGAGACTAGCTTCTTTCTAACTAACGCTGGCAAAGGGGGAACCCTCTGGGGCACTGATATTGGCACTGTCTCCATCAATTTCCTCTGTCTCTGCTTGATAGCAGCTAACAGCAGGGTTTGGGGATGCAGTGGGGTTAGTTGAGCCAGGGAGGGGCAACCAAGGAAGCCCAGCTGGCTCACAGAGATGATTTCCCTCTGCTTAATTCCCTCCTCTCAGCCACTGGGAGCCCATGGGACATCTACCAGGCAAGAGCCTGACCTTGGAAGCATTAATTATATTCCTGAATTGAAATTAGGACTCCAGTCACAAGCTTTCTCTTCATCAGCCATTGTATTCTGCCACATAATGGAAAAGAAATGAAAAGTTTTTCAAAGTTAAGATTCTATCATTGAGGCAGACAACTCTCAAACAATGAAAAGAACTCCTAGGCATCGTCCTTCTCCATCCAATTGGCTAATGATAGAAGAAGGTTTTAAGCCCAAACTTTTTTCTTATCACAATGGTCTGTGTTTCTTTCAAGAAAAAGCAAATGGTTTCCCATGACAGTATCCATTAATCAAAATCAATAGCCATAAAAGCATTTTTTTTGTTTTTGAGTTAAGGGAGGAGAAACCATCTGGAAAGAGAAACCTGACTCCTCAGAAAGGAAACACCCTCAGCCTTGCATCCAAACTAAATTATCCCATCACCAGGAAAGCAAGGCCTTTTTTTTAAAAAAAACAATAATATCATATAACCCTTTAGCCACTGGTACAGTCTTACCATTTATTTGTTTTGTTTTGTTTTGTTTTGTTTTGTTTTTTAATATAGGCATTACTTTAGATTCCAGGATCTCCTTTCCAACTTTAATTATGACATCATTCTCAAATTATACAACTGAGAAGAGTTGATCATCTCCTCTTGGTCCATCTCTTGTAAATAAAAAATCTTCATAACCATGCCTCTCTCTCATCACTCTATAATAACTACTTAGTCACAATTTTGAGAGCAATGTGCATATAATATTTATTGGTTTACTTATAGATTTTAATATTTATTTAGTATGTGCTAGAGACAATCTAAAACTATGGAAAATTAGAGTAAGTTTGACTGTAAGTTTGTAGTACTTAAAGATAATTTAGGATGGGATAAAATAATATGAACGATATGAGAAAGGAAACTGCCCTATTTTTGTATTTTCTAGAATGTAATAGGAAATACAAAGGTCCAGTTATAAATCAACCTTCTCTCATTTTCCTATTTATACAGCAAATATTACTATTCATGCAACTTCAGTATAGTTCTATGCCAGCATTTCTATTGGGTTCTTCTGATTTACTGCAGTCACCTGGAAAGTAAAACTAAAAAGTCAACCTGGTCCCAGTCCCAGAGTCACAGACATCTGCCTCAGCAAAGCTGAGATTGCTTGAGCTGAAGATTTGCCTGTGATTGTTGCTGATGACAAGGAAATTTGAGCTCTATCTGGCTTAAAGGGAAGAATTGAAAAAAACTAGCTAACTTCAGTCATTTCTCATTCTCTCATGACTGCCCAAACTAGTATTTTTAAATATAGAACATAAGCTCTCATGGCCAAGGAAGAAGGCAGTGCTGAAACTACTTGAGAATTGATCAGGTCTGGGTTTAAAAACCAAGTTTACAAAATGTTAGCTGTGTTAGCTTGCACCAGGTATGTCTCTTTGAGCCTCAGTTTCCCCATTTGAAACTTAATTTAAAAGGCTTAAATAATGTATGTAAAGTACTTGGAATGTAATAAATGTTCAATGTTTATTATTTGTAATATATTGGATTTGTATTACATTGAAAAGTACCATGAAAAATAGAAATGGAATAAATAGTTTCTAATAAGAAAAATTCAATGAACAATTTTCCTTTTCTTGTGAATGTATGTCATGTTGGCCAATATTAGACATTAAACTGAAGCAGCAGTATATATTTTCTAAGGCAGTTGTGGTTGTCTGACAATGAGTAGTTTAAATATTTTTTCCAAATACCGTCATGTGCCACATAATGATGTTTCAGTCAGTAATGGACTGCATATACTGTGGTTCCACAAGATTATAATAGAGCTGAAAAATTTCTATCACTTAATAGTGAGGTCATAGCTATTGCAATGTCATAGCACAAAGCATTCTGGTTTCTAGGTTTAGATCCACAAATACTCATCATGTTACAGTCGCCTACAGTACTCAGGACACTAACACGCTATACATGTTTGCAGCCTAAGAACAAGAGGCTATGCCATATTGTCTAGGTGCATAGTACACTCTAACATCTAGGTTTGTGTAAGTACACTGTATTATATTCACACAGCAATGAACTCGCCTAAGGATGCATTTCTCAGAACATATCCCCATAGTAAAGCAACACATACCTGTGAACTAATCTTGTGATGCTCTATGTTGTAGAATTTGAAGAAATTTGTATTCATATGCTAAATAAAACAGGCAAGACATGCATCTTAGAAAAGATCTAGTCTTGGCTGGGCGTGCAGGCTCATGCCTGTAATCCCAGCACTTTGGGAGGCTGAGGCAGACGGATCACAAGGTCAGGCGATTGAGACCATCCTAGCTAACATGGTGAAACCCTGTCTCTACTAAAAAATACAAAAAAAAATTAGCCGGGGGTGGTGGCAGGTGCCTGTAGTCCCAGCTACTAGGGAGGCTGAGGCAGGAGAAAGGCGTGAACCCGGGAGGTGGAGCTTGCAGTGAGCCATGATCGCACCCCAGCCTGGGCGACAGAGCAAGACTCCATCTCAAATAAAAAAAAAAGAAAAAAAAAAAAAAGAAAGAAAAGACAAAATCAAGTCTTGCCTGTGAGTTCTTCTTCTACCTAGCTCTGTGAGATAAATGGCTATCCATACAAATACCTTCAGAATCTCATTCATTTATCCATCCACGCATGCATGCATTCATTCAGCAAATACTTATACTTTCATGAGAGAAAAGATCCTCAACTTTCCTGATTTACAAGTCATATAAAAAATTATTTAAGAGAAATAATATCTAAGGGTAATTGTCTCCCTATAGTTTCAAACATTAGTATTTTTTAATTGTACAATAATATTCACTTTAAAAAGTCATTCAGTCTTACCCTCCAAATATAACTGCTATTAGCAATGATTAATAACAACCAAAGACTTAAGTTGCTATGTATATTTGCATGCATATATTGTTTTTGAAAATAGATAGCTTGGCAACTTTCATTTTCCTTTAAAAATACGCATCATTAGGAATCCTTTCACAAGTGACAGGACACTCAATGCCATACAGCTTCAAAGAAGAAATGTATTGGCTCTTATAGTTGAAAGGTTGATAGCTTGAGACATGGCTTAATCCAGTTTAATCATTTAGCACTTTAGACAGTCCTGTGAGGTGTATACTGTGAAGGCAAAAACAACTGCCTGCTATGTAATATAAGGTAAATATTTTTACATATGATCAAAAATAAATATACTTGCATACATATCAATAAATATGCGTTTACAGCATTATCCAGGAAGTATTCTATTTTTAGACATTTATTTAACCAATTTCCTATTGTTGAACGTGTGTAGTAAGTATAAAATACTAATTTTAAAGATAGGCTCAAATAACCAGATGATTAACTTTGGGCAGGTTATTTAATCCTCATCTATAAGATAAGGATAATAATGAAACCTACCTGATAAAATTCTTTAAGTTTGAAATTAGTTAATTCATGTAAATTGTTCACAGGAGTACCTCGCATATAGTAAGCATTCCATAAAAGATGGTATGATTATTGTTGCAGCTAGTATTTTTGCTATTATGTAATGTCAGTGATGGATGTATTCTAATATAAAAGGTGTGAAATTTAACTCACTTTTTCCCTTCCATTAATATAAACTTAGATTTGTAACCTATGTTTGTGTTATAATGATATTATTTTTTATTTACAATTCTTTTATAAGAATATTTGGATATTTGTATTTTGTTTTGTTTGTAACTAAACTTACAGCTGTGTGTATGTGTTTAAATAGTTTTAATGTTGACCACTTGCTGCTGGGTAACATGACCACTCTATCTAGTTCCTAATTTTGTTTTCTATCTCAAAGTATATATTTAGGAAATTACAAAAACATAAAGGTGTTATTATTTTGTGCCTATGTATATCTGAATATTCATTTCTGATTTCTTTACATATTAAACAAGCTGAGTATGAAATTTTTCACTTGCAATTGGCACCTTTCAAAACAATGTAGATATTACCCTATTACTATTGTTGTTATTTTTGTTTTGTTTTGGTATCCTGTCATGTAGATTCAAACAATTTAAATTTTGTACCATTTGTAACAAATTTTCTTGAACCCTGTATGGTTTTACTTTATACTTTGGCCAAGATCAGTTAGGTGTAACTCTTTTTCATTGTCATTGCCTAGAGAGCATGGTGATCCCTTCGATGTGTACCATGCTGAAGAAAGCTTTCTTCTGTAATATCTCTGATGTTTTTCCTATTCCATTTGTTCTTTTGACACACAATTACCCGTATGCCTGTTTTCTGTCCTTCCACTTCCACGTTACTCATTGGGTTGAAAATTCATTTGCTCCACAGGTCTATTATCCATTCCTCTCCACTATGTTCTATGCCTTGGGAGTCTGACCTTCATGACTGTATAATTGGCTTCCTTGGTCCTCTGCCTTTTGTGTGTGTCTGGCCAAGGGGAGATGTTTGCAGGAGATTGGAGGGCAGGAAAAGCTACGAATTTATTCCCTCAGTTTCCCCCCAGCTAGGACAAGGCTTGACAGTGCTTGAATAATTCTACCTCCAGCCACAGCTTCTGTAGACGATCTTCTACTGTTTTCTCCAGGTCTCAGTATTTGTTACCTCCTCACTTCTTCTGACCCGAGAGTGGTAACTCGTCTATATTACTGCTACTTTTAGATGTTTCACTATCCCTTGCTGGTTTCCCTTAACCCTACTCATACCATTGTACAAAATTCTTTCATTAAAACCCCAATTGCTCTACTTGATTATCTATTTCCTTCCAAAGCCTTTATTTATTTGCTGATATAATCATATTTTCTCTCATTGTTCTCATACTTTTATTCCCTTCGTTTCATCCATGAAAGGTTCTCAGTTTTGTCTCTGGATAGTGGCTCTTTAATGCCTTCAGTTTAGGTGTTAATTCCATTGTATATTTTTTATATTAATTCCATTCTTTTTTATATTAATTCCATGCTTATTTAGTCTCTTTTTCATTTTAGTTAGATGCCTTTTTGTTTCCACCTGTTTTCTTTTACTATCACTTTAACCTGGTGCAGTGGCTCACACCTGTAATCCCAGCACTTTGGGAAGCCAAGGCGGGCGGATCACAAGGTGAGGAGTTTGAGACCAGCCTGGCCAATATGGTGAAACCCCATTTCTACTAAAAATACAAAAATTAGCCGGGCATGGTGGCACGCACTATAGTCCCAGCTATTCGGGAGGCTGAGGCAGAATTGCTTGAACCCAGGAGGTGGAGGTTATAGTGAGCCACGATCATACCACTACACTCCAGCCTGGGCAACAGAGCAAGACTGTCTCAAAAAACAAAAGGCAAGCAAACAAACAAACAAAAAAAACCTGTCACTTCTTCTTTTGTAGAAGACATGCTTTCTTGCTATTTTGTTAGGTTGCTAGATGTTTACTGAAGGTTTTTTTTTTTTTTTTTTTTTAAGTCTACAAGTGATCATTTTCAGAGTCCAGAGTGCCCACCATTACACTATGGAAACTTGCACTGAAAGCAAGCTTTTATTCTTAAACTTCTCGTTGCTATTTACTCATTTTTCCTTAGGTTTTTTTCCCCTCCCCACAGGCTCCAGTTTTCTCTCTATATTTATCCTGGTCCCAGGTGAAATCTGTGCAGTTACACTGGAACCAGCCCGTGCCTCTCCCCTCCATCTTCTCAGTTATCCCCTGAGTGGCATGTTCTTTGCCTGTATGTAGAAAGATGTTGTCAGTGAGGATGATCCACCATGGGAAAGTGCCCAGAGATGGAAAGCAAGGGTGTCCAGTTCTTCACTACGACAGGTTCTGGCTCTTGTAGTCATGGAAACATGTTAGGGGAATTGTGAAGTATTTCCCTACTTTTTTCAGGTGACTCCTTTTTTAGGAAACAAAACTGTGATGTACCAAAACTATGCTATAATGATTAGAGATTTTCTTGGTTTCAATGTCAACACCACCATTTGGTAGCTGTATGCAAATCAACTTAACTTCTCTGTGTCTCTGTTTTCCTCAACTGAAAATGTTATTTAATTATAGTAAATATTTTGCTGGTTTCTTGTGCAGATTCAATGATTAGTATAAGTAAACCCCTTAGAACAGTGTCAGGTATATAGTAAGTACTACATAACTGTTTGCCATTATTCATGTGAGTTGTAGCTGGGAAGATTTTTCTCTCAATCTGACTCCTTTATAATTAATGTCAATTATGTGTAATCTTAGTGGTGAGTCATTTGTTCGTTATGATTTTTGATGTTATAAGATTTCGGTTTCTTCTTTGTCTCCCCTAGTAATTTAAGGAAAGATATTGAGAAGTTTGGAAATGATCTTCAGACCTTCTGGGAATAAGCTGGACCACCAATAAACCGTGGATGTGAGTCGTAATTTCTAAACATTCTGCAGAATTGCTTTCATTAAGTAGGTTTTATAATACTAGGTGGGTGCAAGAAACTGCAATTACTTTTACACCCATCTAATAACTTACTTCCCTTTTAAATTGAAAGCTGAACTCCCCAGGTTATAAAACCTAACATCACAATTTAAAACTTTGGAGGAATTCCATCCTTTTTTTTTTTTTTTTTTTTT